>NC_133399.1:46207395-46562068 GCF_047511655.1 Castor canadensis
TCACACAGCAATTCTACTTTGAGTTTCGAGAAGCCTCCATATTGTTTTCCACAGTTGTTGTACTAATTTGCATTCCCACTAACTGCATATGAGGGTTCCTTTTTTTTAGACATCCTTGAAAACATTAGCTGTTTGTATTCTTGATAGCCATTACAGTGGGAGTGGTTTGGAATCTTGGTATGGTTTTAATTTTTGTTTTCTTTCTGACGAGCGATGGTGAGCATTTCTTTATGTAGTTGTAGGTCCTTTGGACTTCTGCCTTGGAACAAGCTCTGTTAAGTTCATTCGTGTATTTCTTCATTGGGTCACTGATTTTTACGGGAATTTAGTTTTTGAGTATATTCTCGGTATTAATTTCAGTCAGATGTATACCTGGCAATGATTTCCCCATTCTGGAGCCTTGGTTTCTGCTTCTATTCCTCACCACGTCATCTCAAGGTGTGGTTCTAGTGGACTGGCAAGGGAGGAAAAGGTTCCATGGAGGCACAGCACAGACACCTGTTGATCTGATATTAATTCTTCTCTGGTCTGCAGAGTACATCAAAGCACAGGCAGTGAAGGTTGGAAGGAATTCACCTCATTCACCGGTGTTTCCAGGTGTTCATAAGTATGGGTTCTGCTGAAAGGTACTTTTTTTTGATGAAAGCCCAGAAATTGACTTACACAAAGTAGTTAATATTCATGGGTCACATTCATTGTGTGGGTGTGTTTGTGTGTGGGGCCGCATGTGCGGTTGAAAATAGTTCCTGGATCATTGTCCGTGGATGCTGTGTTCCTAATAATGCCAGTCAGGAATGCTCCTTCGGAAGGCAGTAATTTTGGGTTTTTCTCTGTGTTGTTACTCCCTAGGTAAACTGTAATCAATTCACTGAGGAGGAAAGATTCAGGGATCCTTGAATATGTGCAGGGTATGTGAGGCTATCACGATGCATATATGTATGTGCCTCGTTACCCTGCTAGAAGTGATTTGAGTTCAAGTGATGGCTTCAGACACTGACTCTCGATTAGCCTTTAGTTGTTCCTTGGCATAATGGTGGTAGTATGTCTTCCTTCCAAGGACAATGTTGGAAGTGATGTCACTTCTTGGGTTTTTCTAAGTTTGATCCTTCCTAAAGTGCTTAAAGTGTCGCCTCAGTAGGGTAACGCCAGGATTTCAGCCTTTGCAGATAACATTCGACTTGCGTTGAATAGAGGCCAGGTTCCTGGGTGTCTGTGTCTACCTTTCTGTGTGCCTTTCTTGTGTGTATGTGTCTGTCTTTGTCTGTGTGCTTAATATTTCTCATTTGTTCATGTATTAATTTCTTTGCTATTTGTCATAAATTCTCATATTACCAATTGTTTCACACTCTTTGAGTGTATCCGCTGCTTAGGCATGCAGAAGTGTCTTTGAATCAAAATCTATCATTAACGTGGAGGAAATAGATTGAACGAACAAGGCTGGGTGATGTTCTATGACTTCTGGTCTTGCACAAAGTTGTAATTAACTCCATAGAATGTAAGAAATTCACATACAAGATAAATATTAGTATGTCACTCATTCTCTGTGTGTGAGTGTGTGTGGGATGTTTGTTGTTTAGTTTCCCAACACTGGTTGGTAGAATATAGGTTCCTTCCCCGAGTCACTTGAGGAACAGCCTTGTGTGGCACTGACTTTATGTCTTGGGTTCCATGAATGAAAGGTGAACTGTGATGTCCCTCAGAGAACCATTGCAGATTTGGATGTCCTTGCTGAGAGTTTCATGTTTCTTCCATAGGTTGTGGTGTTCCTGAAATCTGCCATTCTTCCGAGAGGTGGTAAGCTTTTCAGTCACTAGAGAACCCTACCATTCCTTGGCTATAGCGTGTGTGTGCCTGTGTACTTCTCAGATCAAAGTGAAGTAATTTCTGTGTCGTTAGGAAGTGAATTCTTGTGGTCACCTTGAGGCTCTTGGCAGCCAGTGTGTGCTTTTGCGTGTTTTGTTCAAGTTAGGAACACTGTAGGCTGGAAGACAGCCCCAGGCCCTCACTCTGTGATATTTTGGGTCAGTTAAGGGAATACCCTCCCAGATGATGGGAGATGTAGTTCTGAGAAGGAAGTTGCCTCATCCAAGGTTCAGGGAGTTTTCCTGGCTTATTTACCTTCAAAGGGCTTGAGGTGTTTGTGTACTCACCAGGTGAAAGCCTTCCTGTCCTCCAAAGTGTGGGGTCCAGATTGGGAGTAGTTTGGAAGAAGTCAGAAATGTCATGCCAGTTGAACCTTGAATGATCTGAGGAGGGAACGTGGAGGAGAAAAGCAATTCCCAGATCACAAGTTCTTGCCAGGAAACTGCCACACAAATGGCTGGAGACTGAAGGGAGAGGGGCCATAGAGGCAGTGCTTACGTGGTCTGACCAATCAGGACAGACTTGGTTGTGATGTCACAGTGGGATCCCAGCCACTGCAACATACACATTCCCGAGGCAGCTCCTGCCTGGCCTCTTGCTATGGTAGCACAGCCAGCCAAGCATGGAGAAGCTGGAGGTAGGTGCCACTGTCTCGTGTGGAAGACTTCTCTTTTATTTGGGTCCTCGATATACGGGGCACACGTGGCCTGAGCACACGGGTGACCTGAGCATCCTAGGATCGGGTGATACCATGCCTCAGTAGAGATCTTCGTAAACTTTTTTGGTTTTGGTGGAACTGTTGGGACTGGTAATACTGGCGTTGAAACTCAATGCTTTTCACTTGCAAAGCAGTTGCTCTACCCTTTTAGCAACACCTCCTGTCAAAGTTCTATAAATCTTTAGATTAAAGAAGTACAGTGAACCCCGAAAAGAATACACAGAGCCAAACCATCCAACACCAATCACTATATTGTTTAGGAATGGATCGGTATGTGATAAAAAACCCATAGTAATGTACCTGAAATTTGGGCTGTTTGCCCGTGACGTATACCTGCATTTCTCTCACCTCAGCAGGTAGAAACAGGAGGATCGCAGTTCAAAGCCAGCTCTTGCAAATATTTTCCACAAGCCTCTGTTGAAAATACTCAACGCACAGAAGGTGTGCTGGAGTGGTATGGTTTTTCTTTTTTTAAATATTGTTTATTGAGTACTGTTGTACTGGGTATATGTTGTTACATTTACAAAAGTTTTTTACACTATGTCATAGTTAAAATCATCCCTTCCATCATTTTCCTTTATTATCTCCCTCCCTATTCCTGGAATAGTTTCACAGGTCTCATGTTTCCATTTTCATACATGAGTACACAATATTTCCATCCTATTCACCCTCACAACCATTTACTAATAATCCTCCCTGCTCCCAATGTAACTGACCGCGAGACAAGACCAGGTTTCCTTTCTTGTGTTGTGTTTTTTATTAGTTTATATGTTTGTGTTTGGTGGGACTGGGTCTGTTTTCTTCTTTTGAAAAAAAATGATATTTTTTAGTTTAAGATAGGTCTATAGGGAGTTTCACTGTGACATTTCCATGTACATACGTCTTATGATCCTAATTGTTTCATCCCTTCCTGTTGTCCTTTTTACTTTATTCCCCTTCCATTTTTGATGTATAGAAAATACATTCACATTCTTAACTTCGTTCTTTTAAATGTTCTCCCTCCCATTAGGGACTCCCCGTCAGATTGAGTTGTTTTTCATAGCACTCTTTGTATATTTATTGGGCCTGTATTCTACATCTGAGAGAAAACATGCAGTGTTTGGTTTCAGAACCTGGCTAATTTCACTTAAGATAATCTCCATTTCCATCCATTTCTCTGCAAAGGATAAAATCTCATTCTTTATTGTGGCTGAATCAAATTCCATTGAAAATTCTTGTTTTTCTAATTTACAGATAAAAAGAAAGTTATGCAGTGACACAGATTATCAGGAAATTACCACATGGTTTCTGTTCAACTGGAATTTCAGATTCCACAAACTCAGGTGAGTTAAGGAGCATGTTTGATCAGAGATCTTTCTCTGTGAGATAAACAACTCCCATACCCCCGCTTCTAGCAGTGACTGAGTTGAGGACGAGTTCATGAGCCCTGGGTCCCTTAGCATGTAGGTATCATTGAAGCATTTTTTGTCAGCACCCCAGCAAATGCACTGGTAGGATTTTTGCAGAGGCCATAGATGCTTTATTGCAGGGCAGATGTCAAGATGCCCCTGGGCTTTCAGTGTAAGCCCCTGAGTTTATGGAGCCCTCTTGGATGCCACCAGTAGTTAGCAGATGGGCCTGTCATCTTCCATGTGTTAGTTACCTATATGTGTGTAACAAATTCCTCCAACTTTTAGCATAGTAAACAAGAAAACATAATTCACTCATTTTCTGTGGCTCAGGCATTTGGGAAGTGCCCAGTTGAGCAAAAGTGACCGAAAATGTTAGTAGAATAGGAGAAGCCAAACTGACCTTATATGTCATTTAGACCAACCTTCTTATTTGATAGGGAAATGTATGCAGAGAGTTTGAATGATTACCTGTGCTGGTGCAGCTATTTTCAGAGGTGTTTGGAGCACAGGGCTCTGTTCCTCACATCTGCTGTTGGGTGATGTGAGTGTGATGTCAGTGCTGTAATGTTTGTGAGGAGGTATGAGGTCATGAGAACTAACATGCATAGTCAGTCATTTGGGTGTTAGTTTGTGGGAAAACTGGCCGATTAAGTTTGGTTGTGTAACTTCTGTCTGTGAAGGTCAGTGAAATGAACACAATGATTAAAAACACTTTTTTTCCATTCCTGAGTTTTAACAAACTTACTGTAGTGGGGGTACATTGTGACTTTTGCCAAAGTTCTTATACTATGCAATAGTTGAATTCATCCCTCCACGTTCTCCTTTATTCTCTCTCACCGTATTCCTGGAATAGTTTCATCACGTCTCGTTTTTCCATTTTCATACATGAGTATATAATATTTATACCTTATCCTACACCCTTTCCTTATATCCTCACCCCTCCCACAAGTAACAACTCCCTATACAGGACCTATTTTCCATTTCTGTTACCAAAAATCCCTTTTTGTGTTTATTTTGTTTTAGTGTGGGGGGCAGAACTGGGGCTTGAACTCAGGGACTCTACCTTGAGGCAGTTCACCAGCCCTTTTTTTGTGATAGGTGTTTTTGAGACAGGGTCTTGCAAACTATTTGCCCAAGCTGTGTTTGAACCAAGATCTTCCTTATCTCTCCCTTCTGAGTCACAGGGACTGCGGGTGTGAGCCACTGGTGACCCGCACGTTTTTGTTTGTTTAATTGAGATAGCTATACGGGATGTTTCATTGTGACATTTGCTCATACATATATAGCTCTATGCATATATATATATGTACACGTTATAACACAAATTGGGTCATTCCCTCGATTTTTTGCTTTTCTACTTTATTCTCCTTCTTATGGTAGTTTCAAAAGTTTTTAAAATTCTGCATTCCTCTACAGAAAGTACAACAACCATATTGACCTGGTTAACCTCCTCCTTTTACCCTCTCTCTCTCATAAATGAGCTCCCCTTAGACCTGTTGTTCATACTACTGCTTGTATGTGTGTCAGGTCTCTAGTGCATGTGTGAGAAAAAACATGTGGCCTTTGGTTTCCCCAACCTGACTAATTTAACTTAAGGTGATGTTCTCTAGTTCCATCCATTTACCTGCAAACAACAAAATTTCATGCTTATTTAAGGCTGAATAAAATTCCATTGTGTGTAAATGCCACAGTTTTGGATCCATGTATCAGTTGTGAGGCATCTTGGCCGTTTACATATGTTAGCTGTTGTGAGTAATGCTGCAGTAAACACGGATGTGCAGGTGTCTGTATTGTTACCTGGCTTGCATTCATTCAGGTATATCCCTATGAATGATAATGCTGGATCACACAGCAATTCTACTTTGAGTTTCGAGAAGCCTCCATATTGTTTTCCACAGTTGTTGTACTAATTTGCATTCCCACTAACTGCATATGAGGGTTCCTTTTTTTTAGACATCCTTGAAAACATTAGCTGTTTGTATTCTTGATAGCCATTACAGTGGGAGTGGTTTGGAATCTTGGTATGGTTTTCATTTTTGTTTTCTTTCTGACGAGCGATGGTGAGCATTTCTTTATGTAGTTGTAGGTCCTTTGGACTTCTGCCTTGGAACAAGCTCTGTTAAGTTCATTCGTGTATTTCTTCATTGGGTCACTGATTTTTACGGGAATTTAGTTTTTGAGTATATTCTCGGTATTAATTTCAGTCAGATGTATACCTGGCAATGATTTCCCCATTCTGGAGCCTTGGTTTCTGCTTCTATTCCTCACCACGTCATCTCAAGGTGTGGTTCTAGTGGACTGGCAAGGGAGGAAAAGGTTCCATGGAGGCACAGCACAGACACCTGTTGATCTGATATTAATTCTTCTCTGGTCTGCAGAGTACATCAAAGCACAGGCAGTGAAGGTTGGAAGGAATTCACCTCATTCACCGGTGTTTCCAGGTGTTCATAAGTATGGGTTCTGCTGAAAGGTACTTTTTTTTGATGAAAGCCCAGAAATTGACTTACACAAAGTAGTTAATATTCATGGGTCACATTCATTGTGTGGGTGTGTTTGTGTGTGGGGCCGCATGTGCGGTTGAAAATAGTTCCTGGATCATTGTCCGTGGATGCTGTGTTCCTAATAATGCCAGTCAGGAATGCTCCTTCGGAAGGCAGTAATTTTGGGTTTTTCTCTGTGTTGTTACTCCCTAGGTAAACTGTAATCAATTCACTGAGGAGGAAAGATTCAGGGATCCTTGAATATGTGCAGGGTATGTGAGGCTATCACGATGCATATATGTATGTGCCTCGTTACCCTGCTAGAAGTGATTTGAGTTCAAGTGATGGCTTCAGACACTGACTCTCGATTAGCCTTTAGTTGTTCCTTGGCATAATGGTGGTAGTATGTCTTCCTTCCAAGGACAATGTTGGAAGTGATGTCACTTCTTGGGTTTTTCTAAGTTTGATCCTTCCTAAAGTGCTTAAAGTGTCGCCTCAGTAGGGTAACGCCAGGATTTCAGCCTTTGCAGATAACATTCGACTTGCGTTGAATAGAGGCCAGGTTCCTGGGTGTCTGTGTCTACCTTTCTGTGTGCCTTTCTTGTGTGTATGTGTCTGTCTTTGTCTGTGTGCTTAATATTTCTCATTTGTTCACGTATTAATTTCTTTGCTATTTGTCATAAATTCTCATATTACCAATTGTTTCACACTCTTTGAGTGTATCCGCTGCTTAGGCATGCAGAAGTGTCTTTGAATCAAAATCTATCATTAACGTGGAGGAAATAGATGGAACGAACAAGGCTGGGTGATGTTCTATGACTTCTGGTCTTGCACAAAGTTGTAATTAACTCCATAGAATGTAAGAAATTCACATTCAAGATAAATATTAGTATGTCACTCATTCTCTGTGTGTGAGTGTGTGTGGGATGTTTGTTGTTTAGTTTCCCAACACTGGTTGGTAGAATATAGGTTCCTTCCCCGAGTCACTTGAGGAACAGCCTTGTGTGGCACTGACTTTATGTCTTGGGTTCCATGAATGAAAGGTGAACTGTGATGTCCCTCAGAGAACCATTGCAGATTTGGATGTCCTTCCTGAGAGTTTCATGTTTCTTCCATAGGTTGTGGTGTTCCTGAAATCTGCCATTCTTCCGAGAGGTGGTAAGCATTTCAGTCACTAGAGAACCCTAAGCATTCCTTGGCTATAGCGTGTGTGTGCCTGTGTACTTCTCAGATCAAAGTGAAGTAATTTCTGTGTCGTTAGGAAGTGAATTCTTGTGGTCACCTTGAGGCTCTTGGCAGCCAGTGTGTGCTTTTGCGTGTTTTGTTCAAGTTAGGAACACTGTAGGCTGGAAGACAGCCCCAGGCCCTCACTCTGTGATATTTTGGGTCAGTTAAGGGAATACCCTCCCAGATGATGGGAGATGTAGTTCTGAGAAGGAAGTTGCCTCATCCAAGGTTCAGGGAGTTTTCCTGGCTTATTTACCTTCAAAGGGCTTGAGGTGTTTGTGTACTCACCAGGTGAAAGCCTTCCTGTCCTCCAAAGTGTGGGGTCCAGATTGGGAGTAGTTTGGAAGAAGTCAGAAATGTCATGCCAGTTGAACCTTGAATGATCTGAGGAGGGAACGTGGAGGAGAAAAGCAATTCCCAGATCACAAGTTCTTGCCAGGAAACTGCCACACAAATGGCTGGAGACTGAAGGGAGAGGGGCCATAGAGGCAGTGCTTACGTGGTCTGACCAATCAGGACAGACTTGGTTGTGATGTCACAGTGGGATCCCAGCCACTGCAACATACACATTCCCGAGGCAGCTCCTGCCTGGCCTCTTGCTATGGTAGCACAGCCAGCCAAGCATGGAGAAGCTGGAGGTAGGTGCCACTGTCTCGTGTGGAAGACTTCTCTTTTATTTGGGTCCTCGATATACGGGGCACACGTGGCCTGAGCACACGGGTGACCTGAGCATCCTAGGATCGGGTGATACCATGCCTCAGTAGAGATCTTCGTAAACTTTTTTGGTTTTGGTGGAACTGTTGGGACTGGTAATACTGGCGTTGAAACTCAATGCTTTTCACTTGCAAAGCAGTTGCTCTACCCTTTTAGCAACACCTCCTGTCAAAGTTCTATAAATCTTTAGATTAAAGAAGTACAGTGAACCCCGAAAAGAATACACAGAGCCAAACCATCCAACACCAATCACTATATTGTTTAGGAATGGATCGGTATGTGATAAAAAACCCATAGTAATGTACCTGAAATTTGGGCTGTTTGCCCGTGACGTATACCTGCATTTCTCTCACCTCAGCAGGTAGAAACAGGAGGATCGCAGTTCAAAGCCAGCTCTTGCAAATATTTTCCACAAGCCTCTGTTGAAAATACTCAACGCACAGAAGGTGTGCTGGAGTGGTATGGTTTTTCTTTTTTTAAATATTGTTTATTGAGTACTGTTGTACTGGGTATATGTTGTTACATTTACAAAAGTTTTTTACACTATGTCATAGTTAAAATCATCCCTTCCATCATTTTCCTTTATTATCTCCCTCCCTATTCCTGGAATAGTTTCACAGGTCTCATGTTTCCATTTTCATACATGAGTACACAATATTTCCATCCTATTCACCCTCACAACCATTTACTAATAATCCTCCCTGCTCCCAATGTAACTGACCGCGAGACAAGACCAGGTTTCCTTTCTTGTGTTGTGTTTTTTATTAGTTTATATGTTTGTGTTTGGTGGGACTGGGTCTGTTTTCTTCTTTTGAAAAAAAATGATATTTTTTTGTTTAAGATAGGTCTATAGGGAGTTTCACTGTGACATTTCCATGTACATACGTCTTATGATCCTAATTGTTTCATCCCTTCCTGTTGTCCTTTTTACTTTATTCCCCTTCCATTTTTGATGTATAGAAAATACATTCACATTCTTAACTTCGTTCTTTTAAATGTTCTCCCTCCCATTAGGGACTCCCCGTCAGATTGAGTTGTTTTTCATAGCACTCTTTGTATATTTATTGGGCCTGTATTCTACATCTGAGAGAAAACATGCAGTGTTTGGTTTCAGAACCTGGCTAATTTCACTTAAGATAATCTCCATTTCCATCCATTTCTCTGCAAAGGATAAAATCTCATTCTTTATTGTGGCTGAATCAAATTCCATTGAAAATTCTTGTTTTTCTAATTTACAGATAAAAAGAAAGTTATGCAGTGACACAGATTATCAGGAAATTACCACATGGTTTCTGTTCAACTGGAATTTCAGATTCCACAAACTCAGGTGAGTTAAGGAGCATGTTTGATCAGAGATCTTTCTCTGTGAGATAAACAACTCCCATACCCCCGCTTCTAGCAGTGACTGAGTTGAGGACGAGTTCATGAGCCCTGGGTCCCTTAGCATGTAGGTATCATTGAAGCATTTTTTGTCAGCACCCCAGCAAATGCACTGGTAGGATTTTTGCAGAGGCCATAGATGCTTTATTGCAGGGCAGATGTCAAGATGCCCCTGGGCTTTCAGTGTAAGCCCCTGAGTTTATGGAGCCCTCTTGGATGCCACCAGTAGTTAGCAGATGGGCCTGTCATCTTCCATGTGTTAGTTACCTATATGTGTGTAACAAATTCCTCCAACTTTTAGCGTAGTAAACAAGAAAACATAATTCACTCATTTTCTGTGGGTCAGGCATTTGGGAAGTGCCCAGTTGAGCAAAAGTGACCCAAAATGTTAGTAGAATAGGAGAAGCCAAACTGACCTTATATGTCATTTAGACCAACCTTCTTATTTGATAGGGAAATGTATGCAGAGAGTTTGAATGATTACCTGTGCTGGTGCAGCTATTTTCAGAGGTGTTTGGAGCACAGGGCTCTGTTCCTCACATCTGCTGTTGGGTGATGTGAGTGTGATGTCAGTGCTGTAATGTTTGTGAGGAGGTATGAGGTCATGAGAACTAACGTGCATAGTCAGTCATTTGGGTGTTAGTTTGTGGGAAAACTGGCCGATTAAGTTTGGTTGTGTAACTTCTGTCTGTGAAGGTCAGTGAAATGAACACAATGATTAAAAACACTTTTTTTCCATTCCTGAGTTTTAACAAACTTACTGTAGTGGGGGTACATTGTGACTTTTGCCAAAGTTCTTATACTATGCCATAGTTGAATTCATCCCTCCACGTTCTCCTTTATTCTCTCTCACCGTATTCCTGGAATAGTTTCATCACGTCTCGTTTTTCCATTTTCATACATGAGTATATAATATTTATACCATATCCTACACCCTTTCCTTATATCCTCACCCCTCCCACAAGTAACAACTCCCTATACAGGACCTATTTTCCATTTCTGTTACCAAAAATCCCTTTTTGTGTTTATTTTGTTTTAGTGTGGGGGGCAGAACTGGGGCTTGAACTCAGGGACTCTACCTTGAGGCAGTTCACCAGCCCTTTTTTTGTGATAGGTGTTTTTGAGACAGGGTCTTGCAAACTATTTGCCCAAGCTGTGTTTGAACCAAGATCTTCCTTATCTCTCCCTTCTGAGTCACAGGGACTGCGGGTGTGAGCCACTGGTGACCCGCACGTTTTTGTTTGTTTAATTGAGATAGCTATACGGGATGTTTCATTGTGACATTTGCTCATACATATATAGCTCTATGCATATATATATATGTACACGTTATAACACAAATTGGGTCATTCCCTCGATTTTTTGCTTTTCTACTTTATTCTCCTTCTTATGGTAGTTTCAAAAGTTTTTAAAATTCTGCATTCCTCTACAGAAAGTACAACAACCATATTGACCTGGTTAACCTCCTCCTTTTACCCTCTCTCTCTCATAAATGAGCCTCCCTTAGACCTGTTGTTCATACTACTGCTTGTATGTGTGTCAGGTCTCTAGTGCATGTGTGAGAAAAAACATGTGGCCTTTGGTTTCCCCAACCTGACTAATTTAACTTAAGGTGATGTTCTCTAGTTCCATCCATTTACCTGCAAACAACAAAATTTCATGCTTATTTAAGGCTGAATAAAATTCCATTGTGTGTAAATGCCACAGTTTTGGATCCATGTATCAGTTGTGAGGCATCTTGGCCGTTTACATATGTTAGCTGTTGTGAGTAATGCTGCAGTAAACACGGATGTGCAGGTGTCTGTATTGTTACCTGGCTTGCATTCATTCAGGTATATCCCTATGAATGATAATGCTGGATCACACAGCAATTCTACTTTGAGTTTCGAGAAGCCTCCATATTGTTTTCCACAGTTGTTGTACTAATTTGCATTCCCACTAACTGCATATGAGGGTTCCTTTTTTTTAGACATCCTTGAAAACATTAGTTGTTTGTATTCTTGATAGCCATTACAATGGGAGTGGTTTGGAATCTTGGTATGGTTTTCATTTTTGAATTCTTTCAGACGAGCGATGGTGAGCATTTCTTTATGTAGTTGTAGGTCCTTTGGACTTCTGCCTTGGAACAAGCTCTGTTAAGTGCATTCGTGTATTTCTTCATTGGGTCACTGATTTTTACGGGAATTTAGTTTTTGAGTATATTCTCGGTATTAATTTCAGTCAGATGTATACCTGGCAAAGATTTCCCCATTCTGGAGCCTTGGTTTCTGCTTCTATTCCTCACCACGTCATCTCAAGGTGTGGTTCTAGTGGACTGGCAAGGGAGGAAAAGGTTCCATGGAGGCACAGCACAGACACCTGTTGATCTGATATAAATTCTTCTCTGGTCTGCAGAGTACATCAAAGCACAGGCAGTGAAGGTTGGAAGGAATTCACCTCATTCACCGGTGTTTCCAGGTGTTCATAAGTATGGGTTCTGCTGAAAGGTACTTTTTTTGATGAAAGCCCAGAAATTGACTTCCACAAAGTAGTTAATATTCATGGGTCACATTCATTGTGTGGGTGTGTTTGTGTGTGGGGCCGCATGTGCGGTTGAAAATAGTTCCTGGATCATTGTCCGTGGATGCTGTGTTCCTAATAATGCCAGTCAGGAATGCTCCTTCGGAAGGCAGTAATTTTGGGTTTTTCTCTGTGTTGTTACTCCCTAGGTAAACTGTAATCAATTCACTGAGGAGGAAAGATTCAGGGATCCTTGAATATGTGCAGGGTATGTGAGGCTATCACGATGCATATATGTATGTGCCTCGTTACCCTGCTAGAAGTGATTTGAGTTCAAGTGATGGCTTCAGACACTGACTCTCGATTAGCCTTTAGTTGTTCCTTGGCATAATGGTGGTAGTATGTCTTCCTTCCAAGGACAATGTTGGAAGTGATGTCACTTCTTGGGTTTTTCTAAGTTTGATCCTTCCTAAAGTGCTTAAAGTGTCGCCTCAGTAGGGTAACGCCAGGATTTCAGCCTTTGCAGATAACATTCGACTTGCGTTGAATAGAGGCCAGGTTCCTGGGTGTCTGTGTCTACCTTTCTGTGTGCGTTTCTTGTGTGTATGTGTCTGTCTTTGTCTGTGTGCTTAATATTTCTCATTTGTTCATGTATTAATTTCTTTGCTATTTGTCATAAATTCTCATATTACCAATTGTTTCACACTCTTTGAGTGTATCCGCTGCTTAGGCATGCAGAAGTGTCTTTGAATCAAAATCTATCATTAACGTGGAGGAAATAGATGGAACGAACAAGGCTGGGTGATGTTCTATGACTTCTGGTCTTGCACAAAGTTGTAATTAACTCCATAGAATGTAAGAAATTCACATACAAGATAAATATTAGTATGTCACTCATTCTCTGTGTGTGAGTGTGTGTGGGATGTTTGTTGTTTAGTTTCCCAACACTGGTTGGTAGAATATAGGTTCCTTCCCCAAGTCACTTGAGGAACAGCCTTGTGTGGCACTGACTTTATGTCTTGGGTTCCATGAATGAAAGGTGAACTGTGATGTCCCTCAGAGAACCATTGCAGATTTGGATGTCCTTGCTGAGAGTTTCATGTTTCTTCCATAGGTTGTGGTGTTCCTGAAATCTGCCATTCTTCCGAGAGGTGGTAAGCTTTTCAGTCACTAGAGAACCCTAAGCATTCCTTGGCTATAGCGTGTGTGTGCCTGTGTACTTCTCAGATCAAAGTGAAGTAATTTCTGTGTCGTTAGGAAGTGAATTCTTGTGGTCACCTTGAGGCTCTTGGCAGCCAGTGTGTGCTTTTGCGTGTTTTGTTCAAGTTAGGAACACTGTAGGCTGGAAGACAGCCCCAGGCCCTCACTCTGTGATATTTTGGGTCAGTTAAGGGAATACCCTCCCAGATGATGGGAGATGTTGTTCTGAGAAGGAAGTTGCCTCATCCAAGGTTCAGGGAGTTTTCCTGGCTTATTTACCTTCAAAGGGCTTGAGGTGTTTGTGTACTCACCAGGTGAAAGCCTTCCTGTCCTCCAAAGTGTGGGGTCCAGATTGGGAGTAGTTTGGAAGAAGTCAGAAATGTCATGCCAGTTGAACCTTGAATGATCTGAGGAGGGAACGTGGAGGAGAAAAGCAATTCCCAGATCACAAGTTCTTACCAGGAAACTGCCACACAAATGGCTGGAGACTGAAGGGAGAGGGGCCATAGAGGCAGTGCTTACGTGATCTGACCAATCAGGACAGACTTGGTTGTGATGTCACAGTGGGATCCCAGCCACTGCAACATACACATTCCCGAGGCAGCTCCTGCCTGGCCTCTTGCTATGGTAGCACAGCCAGCCAAGCATGGAGAAGCTGGAGGTAGGTGCCACTGTCTCGTGTGGAAGACTTCTCTTTTATTTGGGTCCTCGATATACGGGGCACACGTGGCCTGAGCACACGGGTGACCTGAGCATCCTAGGATCGGGTGATACCATTCCTCACTAGAGATCTTCGTAAACTTTTTTGGTTTTGGTGGAACTGTTGGGACTGGTAATACTGGCGTTGAAACTCAATGCTTTTCACTTGCAAAGCAGTTGCTCTACCCTTTTAGCAACACCTCCTGTCAAAGTTCTATAAATCTTTAGATTAAAGAAGTACAGTGAACCCCGAAAAGAATAAACAGAGCCAAACCATCCAACACCAATCACTATATTGTTTAGGAATGGATCGGTATGTGATAAAAAACCCATAGTAATGTACCTGAAATTTGGGCTGTTTGCCCGTGACGTATACCTGCATTTCTCTCACCTCAGCAGGTAGAAACAGGAGGATCGCAGTTCAAAGCCAGCTCTTGCAAATATTTTCCACAAGCCTCTGTTGAAAATACTCAACGCACAGAAGGTGTGCTGGAGTGGTATGGTTTTTCTTTTTTTAAATATTGTTTATTGAGTACTGTTGTACTGGGTATATGTTGTTACATTTACAAAAGTTTTTTACACTATGTCATAGTTAAAATCATCCCTTCCATCATTTTCCTTTATTATCTCCCTCCCTATTCCTGGAATAGTTTCACAGGTCTCATGTTTCCATTTTCATACAAGAGTACACAATATTTCCATCCTATTCACCCTCACAACCATTTACTAATAATCCTCCCTGCTCCCAATGTAAGTAACCGCGAGACAAGACCAGGTTTCCTTTCTTGTGTTGTGTTTTTTATTAGTTTATATGTTTGTGTTTGGTGGGACTGGGTCTGTTTTCTCCTTTTGAAAAAAAATGATATTTTTTTGTTTAAGATAGGTCTATAGGGAGTTTCACTGTGACATTTCCATGTACATACGTCTTATGATCCTAATTGTTTCATCCCTTCCTGTTGTCCTTTTTACTTTATTCCCCTTCCATTTTTGATGTATAGAAAATACATTCACATTCTTAACTTCGTTCTTTTAAATGTTCTCCCTCCCATTAGGGACTCCCCGTCAGATTGAGTTGTTTTTCATAGCACTCTTTGTATATTTATTGGGCCTGTATTCTACATCTGAGAGAAAACATGCAGTGTTTGGTTTTAGAACCTGGCTAATTTCACTTAAGATAATCTCCATTTCCATCCATTTCTCTGCAAAGGATAAAATCTCATTCTTTATTGTGGCTGAATCAAATTCCATTGAAAATTCTTGTTTTTCTAATTTACAGATAAAAAGAAAGTTATGCAGTGACACAGATTATCAGGAAATTACCTCATGGTTTCTGTTCAACTGGAATTTCAGATTCCACAAACTCAGGTGAGTTAAGGAGCATGTTTGATCAGAGATCTTTTTCTGTGAGATAAACAACTCCCATACCCCTGCTTCTAGCAGTGACTGAGTTGAGGACGAGTTCATGAGCCCTGGGTCCCTTAGCATGTATGTATCATTGAAGCATTTTTTGTCAGCACCCCAGCAAATGCACTGGTAGGATTTTTGCAGAGGCCATAGATGCTTTATTGCAGGGCAGATGTCAAGATGCCCCTGGGCTTTCAGTGTAAGCCCCTGAGTTTATGGAGCCCTCTTGGATGCCACCAGTAGTTAGCAGATGGGCCTGTCATCTTCCATGTGTTAGTTACCTATATGTGTGTAACAAATTCCTCCAACTTTTAGCATAGTAAACAAGAAAACATAATTCACTCATTTTCTGTGGTTCAGGCATTTGGGAAGTGCCCAGTTGAGCAAAAGTGACCGAAAATGTTAGTAGAATAGGAGAAGCCAAACTGACCTTATATGTCATTTAGACCAACCTTCTTATTTGATAGGGAAATGTATGCAGAGAGTTTGAATGATTACCTGTGCTGGTGCAGCTATTTTCAGAGGTGTTTGGAGCACAGGGCTCTGTTCCTCACATCTGCTGTTGGGTGATGTGAGTGTGATGTCAGTGCTATAACGTTTGTGAGGAGGTATGAGGTCATGAGAACTAACGTGCATAGTCAGTCATTTGGGTGTTAGTTTGTGGAAAAACTGGCCGATTAAGTTTGGTTGTGTAACTTCTGTCTGTGAAGGTCAGTGAAATGAACACAATGATTAAAAACACTTTTTTTCCATTCCTGAGTTTTAACAAACTTACTGTAGTGGTGGTACATTGTGACTTTTGCCAAAGTTCTTATAATATGCCATAGTTGAATTCATCCCTCCACATTCTCCTTTATTCTCTCTCACCGTATTCCTGGAATAGTTTCATCACGTCTCGTTTTTCCATTTTCATACATGAGTATATAATATTTATACCATATCCTACACCCTTTCCTTATATCCTCACCCCTCCCACAAGTAACAACTCCCTATACAGGACCTATTTTCCATTTCTGTTACCAAAAATCCCTTTTTGTGTTTATTTTGTTTTAGTGTGGGGGGCAGAACTGGGGCTTGAACTCAGGGACTCTACCTTGAGGCAGTTCACCAGCCCTTTTTTTGTGATAGGTGTTTTTGAGACAGGGTCTTGCAAACTATTTGCCCAAGCTGTGTTTGAACCAAGATCTTCCTTATCTCTCCCTTCTGAGTCACAGGGACTGCGGGTGTGAGCCACTGGTGACCCGCACGTTTTTGTTTGTTTAATTGAGATAGCTATACGGGATGTTTCATTGTGACATTTGCTCATACATATATAGCTCTATGCATATATATATATGTACACGTTATAACACAAATTGGGTCATTCCCTCGATTTTTTGCTTTTCTACTTTATTCTCCTTCTTATGGTAGTTTCAAAAGTTTTTAAAATTCTGCATTCCTCTACAGAAAGTACAACAACCATATTGACCTGGTTAACCTCCTCCTTTTACCCTCTCTCTCTCATAAATGAGCTCCCCTTAGACCTGTTGTTCATACTACTGCTTGTATGTGTGTCAGGTCTCTAGTGCATGTGTGAGAAAAAACATGTGGCCTTTGGTTTCCCCAACCTGACTAATTTAACTTAAGGTGATGTTCTCTAGTTCCATCCATTTACCTGCAAACAACAAAATTTCATGCTTATTTAAGGCTGAATAAAATTCCATTGTGTGTAAATGCCACAGTTTTGGATCCATGTATCAGTTGTGAGGCATCTTGGCCGTTTACATATGTTAGCTGTTGTGAGTAATGCTGCAGTAAACACGGATGTGCAGGTGTCTGTATTGTTACCTGGCTTGCATTCATTCAGGTATATCCCTATGAATGATAATGCTGGATCACACAGCAATTCTACTTTGAGTTTCGAGAAGCCTCCATATTGTTTTCCACAGTTGTTGTACTAATTTGCATTCCCACTAACTGCATATGAGGGTTCCTTTTTTTTAGACATCCTTGAAAACATTAGTTGTTTGTATTCTTGATAGCCATTACAATGGGAGTGGTTTGGAATCTTGGTATGGTTTTCATTTTTGTTTTCTTTCTGACGAGCGATGGTGAGCATTTCTTTATGTAGTTGTAGGTCCTTTGGACTTCTGCCTTGGAACAAGCTCTGTTAAGTTCATTCGTGTATTTCTTCATTGGGTCACTGATTTTTACGGGAATTTAGTTTTTGAGTATATTCTCGGTATTAATTTCAGTCAGATGTATACCTGGCAATGATTTCCCCATTCTGGAGCCTTGGTTTCTGCTTCTATTCCTCACCACATCATCTCAAGGTGTGGTTCTAGTGGACTGGCAAGGGAGGAAAAGGTTCCATGGAGGCAAAGCACAGAGACCTGTTGATCTGATATTAATTCTTCTCTGGTCTGCAGAGTACATCAAAGCACAGGCAGTGAAGGTTGGAAGGAATTCACCTCATTCACCGGTGTTTCCAGGTGTTCATAAGTATGGGTTCTGCTGAAAGGTACTTTTTTTTGATGAAAGCCCAGAAATTGACTTACACAAAGTAGTAAATATTCATGGGTCACATTCATTGTGTGGGTGTGTTTGTGTGTGGGGCCGCATGTGCGGTTGAAAATAGTTCCTGGATCATTGTCCGTGGATGCTGTGTTCCTAATAATGCCAGTCAGGAATGCTCCTTCGGAAGGCAGTAATTTTGGGTTTTTCTCTGTGTTGTTACTCCCTAGGTAAACTGTAATCAATTCACTGAGGAGGAAAGATTCAGGGATCCTTGAATATGTGCAGGGTATGTGAGGCTATCACGATGCATATATGTATGTGCCTCGTTACCCTGCTAGAAGTGATTTGAGTTCAAGTGATGGCTTCAGACACTGACTCTCGATTAGCCTTTAGTTGTTCCTTGGCATAATGGTGGTAGTATGTCTTCCTTCCAAGGACAATGTTGGAAGTGATGTCACTTCTTGGGTTTTTCTAAGTTTGATCCTTCCTAAAGTGCTTAAAGTGTCGCCTCAGTAGGGTAACGCCAGGATTTCAGCCTTTGCAGATAACATTCGACTTGCGTTGAATAGAGGCCAGGTTCCTGGGTGTCTGTGTCTACCTTTCTGTGTGCCTTTCTTGTGTGTATGTGTCTGTCTTTGTCTGTGTGCTTAATATTTCTCATTTGTTCATGTATTAATTTCTTTGCTATTTGTCATAAATTCTCATATTACCAATTGTTTCACACTCTTTGAGTGTATCCGCTGCTTAGGCATGCAGAAGTGTCTTTGAATCAAAATCTATCATTAACGTGGAGGAAATAGATGGAACGAACAAGGCTGGGTGATGTTCTATGACTTCTGGTCTTGCACAAAGTTGTAATTAACTCCATAGAATGTAAGAAATTCACATACAAGATAAATATTAGTATGTCACTCATTCTCTGTGTGTGAGTGTGTGTGGGATGTTTGTTGTTTAGTTTCCCAACACTGGTTGGTAGAATATAGGTTCCTTCCCCGAGTCACTTGAGGAACAGCCTTGTGTGGCACTGACTTTATGTCTTGGGTTCCATGAATGAAAGGTGAACTGTGATGTCCCTCAGAGAACCATTGCAGATTTGGATGTCCTTCCTGAGAGTTTCATGTTTCTTCCATAGGTTGTGGTGTTCCTGAAATCTGCCATTCTTCCGAGAGGTGGTAAGCTTTTCAGTCACTAGAGAACCCTAAGCATTCCTTGGCTATAGCGTGTGTGTGCCTGTGTACTTCTCAGATCAAAGTGAAGTAATTTCTGTGTCGTTAGGAAGTGAATTCTTGTGGTCACCTTGAGGCTCTTGGCAGCCAGTGTGTGCTTTTGCGTGTTTTGTTCAAGTGAGGAACACTGTAGGCTGGAAGACAGCCCCAGGCCCTCACTCTGTGATATTTTGGGTCAGTTAAGGGAATACCCTCCCAGATGATGGGAGATGTAGTTCTGAGAAGGAAGTTGCCTCATCCAAGGTTCAGGGAGTTTTCCTGGCTTATTTACCTTCAAAGGGCTTGAGGTGTTTGTGTACTCACCAGGTGAAAGCCTTCCTGTCCTCCAAAGTGTGGGGTCCAGATTGGGAGTAGTTTGGAAGAAGTCAGAAATGTCATGCCAGTTGAACCTTGAATGATCTGAGGAGGGAACGTGGAGGAGAAAAGCAATTCCCAGATCACAAGTTCTTGCCAGGAAACTGCCACACAAATGGCTGGAGACTGAAGGGAGAGGGGCCATAGAGGCAGTGCTTACGTGGTCTGACCAATCAGGACAGACTTGGTTGTGATGTCACAGTGGGATCCCAGCCACTGCAACATACACATTCCCGAGGCAGCTCCTGCCTGGCCTCTTGCTATGGTAGCACAGCCAGCCAAGCATGGAGAAGCTGGAGGTAGGTGCCACTGTCTCGTGTGGAAGACTTCTCTTTTATTTGGGTCCTCGATATACGGGGCACACATGGCCTGAGCACACGGGTGACCTGAGCATCCTAGGATCGGGTGATACCATGCCTCAGTAGAGATCTTCGTAAACTTTTTTGGTTTTGGTGGAACTGTTGGGACTGGTAATACTGGCGTTGAAACTCAATGCTTTTCACTTGCAAAGCAGTTGCTCTACCCTTTTAGCAACACCTCCTGTCAAAGTTCTATAAATCTTTAGATTAAAGAAGTACAGTGAACCCCGAAAAGAATAAACAGAGCCAAACCATCCAACACCAATCACTATATTGTTTAGGAATGGATCGGTATGTGATAAAAAACCCATAGTAATGTACCTGAAATTTGGGCTGTTTGCCCGTGACGTATACCTGCATTTCTCTCACCTCAGCAGGTAGAAACAGGAGGATCGCAGTTCAAAGCCAGCTCTTTGAAATATTTTCCACAAGCCTCTGTTTAAAATACTCAACGCACAGAAGGTGTGCTGGAGTGGTATGGTTTTTCTTTTTAAATATTGTTTATTGAGTACTGTTGTACTGGGTATATGTTGTTACATTTACAAAAGTTTTTTACACTATGTCATAGTTAAAATCATCCCTTCCATCATTTTCCTTTATTATCTCCCTCCCTATTCCTGGAATAGTTTCACAGGTCTCATGTTTCCATTTTCATACATGAGTACACAATATTTCCATCCTATTCACCCTCACAACCATTTACTAATAATCCTCCCTGCTCCCAATGTAACTGACCGCGAGACAAGACCAGGTTTCCTTTCTTGTGTTGTGTTTTTTATTAGTTTATATGTTTGTGTTTGGTGGGACTGGGTCTGTTTTCTTCTTTTGAAAAAAAATGATATTTTTTTGTTTAAGATAGGTCTATAGGGAGTTTCACTGTGACATTTCCATGTACATACGTCTTATGATCCTAATTGTTTCATCCCTTCCTGTTGTCCTTTTTACTTTATTCCCCTTCCATTTTTGATGTATAGAAAATACATTCACATTCTTAACTTCGTTCTTTTAAATGTTCTCCCTCCCATTAGGGACTCCCCGTCAGATTGAGTTGTTTTTCATAGCACTCTTTGTATATTTATTGGGCCTGTATTCTACATCTGAGAGAAAACATGCAGTGTTTGGTTTCAGAACCTGGCTAATTTCACTTAAGATAATCTCCATTTCCATCCATTTCTCTGCAAAGGATAAAATCTCATTCTTTATTGTGGCTGAATCAAATTCCATTGAAAATTCTTGTTTTTCTAATTTACAGATAAAAAGAAAGTTATGCAGTGACACAGATTATCAGGAAATTACCACATGGTTTCTGTTCAACTGGAATTTCAGATTCCACAAACTCAGGTGAGTTAAGGAGCATGTTTGATCAGAGATCTTTCTCTGTGAGATAAACAACTCCCATACCCCCGCTTCTAGCAGTGACTGAGTTGAGGACGAGTTCATGAGCCCTGGGTCCCTTAGCATGTAGGTATCATTGAAGCATTTTTTGTCAGCACCCCAGCAAATGCACTGGTAGGATTTTTGCAGAGGCCATAGATGCTTTATTGCAGGGCAGATGTCAAGATGCCCCTGGGCTTTCAGTGTAAGCCCCTGAGTTTATGGAGCCCTCTTGGATGCCACCAGTAGTTAGCAGATGGGCCTGTCATCTTCCATGTGTTAGTTACCTATATGTGTGTAACAAATTTCTCCAACTTTTAGCATAGTAAACAAGAAAACATAATTCACTCATTTTCTGTGGGTCAGGCATTTGGGAAGTGCCCAGTTGAGCAAAAGTGACCGAAAATGTTAGTAGAATAGGAGAAGCCAAACTGACCTTATATGTCATTTAGACCAACCTTCTTATTTGATAGGGAAATGTATGCAGAGAGTTTGAATGATTACCTGTGCTGGTGCAGCTATTTTCAGAGGTGTTTGGAGCACAGGGCTCTGTTCCTCACATCTGCTGTTGGGTGATGTGAGTGTGATGTCAGTGCTACAACGTTTGTGAGGAGGTATGAGGTCATGAGAAGTAACATGCATAGTCAGTCATTTGGGTGTTAGTTTGTGGGAAAACTGGCCGATTAAGTTTGGTTGTGTAACTTCTGTCTGTGAAGGTCAGTGAAATGAACACAATGATTAAAAACACTTTTTTTCCATTCCTGAGTTTTAACAAACTTACTGTAGTGGGGGTACATTGTGACTTTTGCCAAAGTTCTTATAATATGCCATAGTTGAATTCATCCCTCCACATTCTCCTTTATTCTCTCTCACCGTATTCCTGGAATAGTTTCATCACGTCTCGTTTTTCCATTTTCATACATGAGTATATAATATTTATACCATATCCTACACCCTTTCCTTATATCCTCACCCCTCCCACAAGTAACAACTCCCTATACAGGACCTATTTTCCATTTCTGTTACCAAAAATCCCTTTTTGTGTTTATTTTGTTTTAGTGTGGGGGGCAGAACTGGGGCTTGAACTCAGGGACTCTACCTTGAGGCAGTTCACCAGCCCTTTTTTTGTGATAGGTGTTTTTGAGACAGGGTCTTGCAAACTATTTGCCCAAGCTGTGTTTGAACCAAGATCTTCCTTATCTCTCCCTTCTGAGTCACAGGGACTGCGGGTGTGAGCCACTGGTGACCCGCACGTTTTTGTTTGTTTAATTGAGATAGCTATACGGGATGTTTCATTGTGACATTTGCTCATACATATATAGCTCTATGCATATATATATATGTACACGTTATAACACAAATTGGGTCATTCCCTCGATTTTTTGCTTTTCTACTTTATTCTCCTTCTTATGGTAGTTTCAAAAGTTTTTAAAATTCTGCAATCCTCTACAGAAAGTACAACAACCATATTGACCTGGTAAACCTCCTCCTTTTACCCTCTCTCTCACATAAATGAGCTCCCCTTAGACCTGTTGTTCATACTACTGCTTGTATGTGTGTCAGGTTGGAAGGAATTCACCTCATTCACCGGTGTTTCCAGGTGTTCATAAGTATGGGTTCTGCTGAAAGGTACTTTTTTTTGATGAAAGCCCAGAAATTGACTTACACAAAGTAGTTAATATTCATGGGTCACATTCATTGTGTGGGTGTGTTTGTGTGTGGAGCCGCATGTGCGGTTGAAAATAGTTCCTGGATCATTGTCCGTGGATGCTGTGTTCCTAATAATGCCAGTCAGGAATGCTCCTTCGGAAGGCAGTAATTTTGGGTTTTTCTCTGTGTTGTTACTCCCTAGGTAAACTGTAATCAATTCACTGAGGAGGAAAGATTCAGGGATCCTTGAATATGTGCAGGGTATGTGAGGCTATCACGATGCATATATGTATGTGCCTCGTTACCCTGCTAGAAGTGATTTGAGTTCAAGTGATGGCTTCAGACACTGACTCTCGATTAGCCTTTAGTTGTTTCTTGGCATAATGGTGGTAGTATGTCTTCCTTCCAAGGACAATGTTGGAAGTGATGTCACTTCTTGGGTTTTTCTAAGTTTGATCCTTCCTAAAGTGCTTAAAGTGTCGCCTCAGTAGGGTAACGCCAGGATTTCAGCCTTTGCAGATAACATTCGACTTGCGTTGAATAGAGGCCAGGTTCCTGGGTGTCTGTGTCTACCTTTCTGTGTGCCTTTCTTGTGTGTATGTGTCTGTCTTTGTCTGTGTGCTTAATATTTCTCATTTGTTCATGTATTAATTTCTTTGCTATTTGTCATAAATTCTCATATTACCAATTGTTTCACACTCTTTGAGTGTATCCGCTGCTTAGGCATGCAGAAGTGTCTTTGAATCAAAATCTATCATTAACGTGGAGGAAATAGATTGAACGAACAAGGCTGGGTGATGTTCTATGACTTCTGGTCTTGCACAAAGTTGTAATTAACTCCATAGAATGTAAGAAATTCACATACAAGATAAATATTAGTATGTCACTCATTCTCTGTGTGTGAGTGTGTGTGGGATGTTTGTTGTTTAGTTTCCCAACACTGGTTGGTAGAATATAGGTTCCTTCCCCGAGTCACTTGAGGAACAGCCTTGTGTGGCACTGACTTTATGTCTTCGGTTCCATGAATGAAAGGTGAACTGTGATGTCGCTCAGAGAACCATTGCAGATTTGGATGTCCTTGCTGAGAGTTTCATGTTTCTTCCATAGGTTGTGGTGTTCCTGAAATCTGCCATTCTTCCGAGAGGTGGTAAGCTTTTCAGTCACTAGAGAACCCTAAGCATTCCTTGGCTATAGCGTGTGTGTGCCTGTGTACTTCTCAGATCAAAGTGAAGTAATTTCTGTGTCGTTAGGAAGTGAATTCTTGTGGTCACCTTGAGGCTCTTGGCAGCCAGTGTGTGCTTTTGCGTGTTTTGTTCAAGTTAGGAACACTGTAGGCTGGAAGACAGCCCCAGGCCCTCACTCTGTGATATTTTGGGTCAGTTAAGGGAATACCCTCCCAGATGATGGGAGATGTAGTTCTGAGAAGGAAGTTGCCTCATCCAAGGTTCAGGGAGTTTTCCTGGCTTATTTACCTTCAAAGGGCTTGAGGTGTTTGTGTACTCACCAGGTGAAAGCCTTCCTGTCCTCCAAAGTGTGGGGTCCAGATTGGGAGTAGTTTGGAAGAAGTCAGAAATGTCATGCCAGTTGAACCTTGAATGATCTGAGGAGGGAACGTGGAGGAGAAAAGCAATTCCCAGATCACAAGTTCTTGCCAGGAAACTGCCACACAAATGGCTGGAGACTGAAGGGAGAGGGGCCATAGAGGCAGTGCTTACGTGGTCTGACCAATCAGGACAGACTTGGTTGTGATGTCACAGTGGGATCCCAGCCACTGCAACATACACATTCCCGAGGCAGCTCCTGCCTGGCCTCTTGCTATGGTAGCACAGCCAGCCAAGCATGGAGAAGCTGGAGGTAGGTGCCACTGTCTCGTGTGGAAGACTTCTCTTTTATTTGGGTCCTCGATATACGGGGCACACGTGGCCTGAGCACACGGGTGACCTGAGCATCCTAGGATCGGGTGATACCATGCCTCAGTAGAGATCTTCGTAAACTTTTTTGGTTTTGGTGGAACTGTTGGGACTGGTAATACTGGCGTTGAAACTCAATGCTTTTCACTTGCAAAGCAGTTGCTCTACCCTTTTAGCAACACCTCCTGTCAAAGTTCTATAAATCTTTAGATTAAAGAAGTACAGTGAACCCCGAAAAGAATACACAGAGCCAAACCATCCAACACCAATCACTATATTGTTTAGGAATGGATCGGTATGTGATAAAAAACCCATAGTAATGTACCTGAAATTTGGGCTGTTTGCCCGTGACGTATACCTGCATTTCTCTCACCTCAGCAGGTAGAAACAGGAGGATCGCAGTTCAAAGCCAGCTCTTGCAAATATTTTCCACAAGCCTCTGTTGAAAATACTCAACGCACAGAAGGTGTGCTGGAGTGGTATGGTTTTTCTTTTTTTAAATATTGTTTATTGAGTACTGTTGTACTGGGTATATGTTGTTACATTTACAAAAGTTTTTTACACTATGTCATAGTTAAAATCATCCCTTCCATCATTTTCCTTTATTATCTCCCTCCCTATTCCTGGAATAGTTTCACAGGTCTCATGTTTCCATTTTCATACATGAGTACACAATATTTCCATCCTATTCACCCTCACAACCATTTACTAATAATCCTCCCTGCTCCCAATGTAACTGACCGCGAGACAAGACCAGGTTTCCTTTCTTGTGTTGTGTTTTTTATTAGTTTATATGTTTGTGTTTGGTGGGACTGGGTCTGTTTTCTTCTTTTGAAAAAAAATGATATTTTTTTGTTTAAGATAGGTCTATAGGGAGTTTCACTGTGACATTTCCATGTACATACGTCTTATGATCCTAATTGTTTCATCCCTTCCTGTTGTCCTTTTTACTTTATTCCCCTTCCATTTTTGATGTATAGAAAATACATTCACATTCTTAACTTCGTTCTTTTAAATGTTCTCCCTCCCATTAGGGACTCCCCGTCAGATTGAGTTGTTTTTCATAGCACTCTTTGTATATTTATTGGGCCTGTATTCTACATCTGAGAGAAAACATGCAGTGTTTGGTTTCAGAACCTGGCTAATTTCACTTAAGATAATCTCCATTTCCATCCATTTCTCTGCAAAGGATAAAATCTCATTCTTTATTGTGGCTGAATCAAATTCCATTGAAAATTCTTGTTTTTCTAATTTACAGATAAAAAGAAAGTTATGCAGTGACACAGATTATCAGGAAATTACCACATGGTTTCTGTTCAACTGGAATTTCAGATTCCACAAACTCAGGTGAGTTAAGGAGCATGTTTGATCAGAGATCTTTCTCTGTGAGATAAACAACTCCCATACCCCCGCTTCTAGCAGTGACTGAGTTGAGGACGAGTTCATGAGCCCTGGGTCCCTTAGCATGTAGGTATCATTGAAGCATTTTTTGTCAGCACCCCAGCAAATGCACTGGTAGGATTTTTGCAGAGGCCATAGATGCTTTATTGCAGGGCAGATGTCAAGATGCCCCTGGGCTTTCAGTGTAAGCCCCTGAGTTTATGGAGCCCTCTTGGATGCCACCAGTAGTTAGCAGATGGGCCTGTCATCTTCCATGTGTTAGTTACCTATATGTGTGTAACAAATTCCTCCAACTTTTAGCGTAGTAAACAAGAAAACATAATTCACTCATTTTCTGTGGCTCAGGCATTTGGGAAGTGCCCAGTTGAGCAAAAGTGACCCAAAATGTTAGTAGAATAGGAGAAGCCAAACTGACCTTATATGTCATTTAGACCAACCTTCTTATTTGATAGGGAAATGTATGCAGAGAGTTTGAATGATTACCTGTGCTGGTGCAGCTATTTTCAGAGGTGTTTGGAGCACAGGGCTCTGTTCCTCACATCTGCTGTTGGGTGATGTGAGTGTGATGTCAGTGCTGTAATGTTTGTGAGGAGGTATGAGGTCATGAGAACTAACATGCATAGTCAGTCATTTGGGTGTTAGTTTGTGGGAAAACTGGCCGATTAAGTTTGGTTGTGTAACTTCTGTCTGTGAAGGTCAGTGAAATGAACACAATGATTAAAAACACTTTTTTTCCATTCCTGAGTTTTAACAAACTTACTGTAGTGGGGGTACATTGTGACTTTTGCCAAAGTTCTTATAATATGCCATAGTTGAATTCATCCCTCCACGTTCTCCTTTATTCTCTCTCACCGTATTCCTGGAATAGTTTCATCACGTCTCGTTTTTCCATTTTCATACATGAGTATATAATATTTATACCATATCCTACACCCTTTCCTTATATCCTCACCCCTCCCACAAGTAACAACTCCCTATACAGGACCTATTTTCCATTTCTGTTACCAAAAATCCCTTTTTGTGTTTATTTTGTTTTAGTGTGGGGGGCAGAACTGGGGCTTGAACTCAGGGACTCTACCTTGAGGCAGTTCACCAGCCCTTTTTTTGTGATAGGTGTTTTTGAGACAGGGTCTTGCAAACTATTTGCCCAAGCTGTGTTTGAACCAAGATCTTCCTTATCTCTCCCTTCTGAGTCACAGGGACTGCGGGTGTGAGCCACTGGTGACCCGCACGTTTTTGTTTGTTTAATTGAGATAGCTATACGGGATGTTTCATTGTGACATTTGCTCATACATATATAGCTCTATGCATATATATATATGTACACGTTATAACACAAATTGGGTCATTCCCTCGATTTTTTCCTTTTCTACTTTATTCTCCTTCTTATGGTAGTTTCAAAAGTTTTTAAAATTCTGCATTCCTCTACAGAAAGTACAACAACCATATTGACCTGGTTAACCTCCTCCTTTTACCCTCTCTCTCTCATAAATGAGCTCCCCTTAGACCTGTTGTTCATACTACTGCTTGTATGTGTGTCAGGTCTCTAGTGCATGTGTGAGAAAAAACATGTGGCCTTTGGTTTCCCCAACCTGACTAATTTAACTTAAGGTGATGTTCTCTAGTTCCATCCATTTACCTGCAAACAACAAAATTTCATGCTTATTTAAGGCTGAATAAAATTCCATTGTGTGTAAATGCCACAGTTTTGGATCCATGTATCAGTTGTGAGGCATCTTGGCCGTTTACATATGTTAGCTGTTGTGAGTAATGCTGCAGTAAACACGGATGTGCAGGTGTCTGTATTGTTACCTGGCTTGCATTCATTCAGGTATATCCCTATGAATGATAATGCTGGATCACACAGCAATTCTACTTTGAGTTTCGAGAAGCCTCCATATTGTTTTCCACAGTTGTTGTACTAATTTGCATTCCCACTAACTGCATATGAGGGTTCCTTTTTTTTAGACATCCTTGAAAACATTAGCTGTTTGTATTCTTGATAGCCATTACAGTGGGAGTGGTTTGGAATCTTGGTATGGTTTTCATTTTTGTTTTCTTTCTGACGAGCGATGGTGAGCATTTCTTTATGTAGTTGTAGGTCCTTTGGACTTCTGCCTTGGAACAAGCTCTGTTAAGTTCATTCGTGTATTTCTTCATCGGGTCACTGATTTTTACGGGAATTTAGTTTTTGAGTATATTCTCGGTATTAATTTCAGTCAGATGTATACCTGGCAATGATTTCCCCATTCTGGAGCCTTGGTTTCTGCTTCTATTCCTCACCACGTCATCTCAAGGTGTGGTTCTAGTGGACTGGCAAGGGAGGAAAAGGTTCCATGGAGGCACAGCACAGACACCTGTTGATCTGATATAAATTCTTCTCTGGTCTGCAGAGTACATCAAAGCACAGGCAGTGAAGGTTGGAAGGAATTCACCTCATTCACCGGTGTTTCCAGGTGTTCATAAGTATGGGTTCTGCTGAAAGGTACTTTTTTTGATGAAAGCCCAGAAATTGACTTACACAAAGTAGTTAATATTCATGGGTCACATTCATTGTGTGGGTGTGTTTGTGTGTGGGGCCGCATGTGCGGTTGAAAATAGTTCCTGGATCATTGTCCGTGGATGCTGTGTTCCTAATAATGCCAGTCAGGAATGCTCCTTCGGAAGGCAGTAATTTTGGGTTTTTCTCTGTGTTGTTACTCCCTAGGTAAACTGTAATCAATTCACTGAGGAGGAAAGATTCAGGGATCCTTGAATATGTGCAGGGTATGTGAGGCTATCACGATGCATATATGTATGTGCCTCGTTACCCTGCTAGAAGTGATTTGAGTTCAAGTGATGGCTTCAGACACTGACTCTCGATTAGCCTTTAGTTGTTCCTTGGCATAATGGTGGTAGTATGTCTTCCTTCCAAGGACAATGTTGGAACTGATGTCACTTCTTGGGTTTTTCTAAGTTTGATCCTTCCTAAAGTGCTTAAAGTGTCGCCTCAGTAGGGTAACGCCAGGATTTCAGCCTTTGCAGATAACATTCGACTTGCGTTGAATAGAGGCCAGGTTCCTGGGTGTCTGTGTCTACCTTTCTGTGTGCCTTTCTTGTGTGTATGTGTCTGTCTTTGTCTGTGTGCTTAATATTTCTCATTTGTTCATGTATTAATTTCTTTGCTATTTGTCATAAATTCTCATATTACCAATTGTTTCACACTCTTTGAGTGTATCCGCTGCTTAGGCATGCAGAAGTGTCTTTGAATCAAAATCTATCATTAACGTGGAGGAAATAGATTGAACGAACAAGGCTGGGTGATGTTCTATGACTTCTGGTCTTGCACAAAGTTGTAATTAACTCCATAGAATGTAAGAAATTCACATACAAGATAAATATTAGTATGTCACTCATTCTCTGTGTGTGAGTGTGTGTGGGATGTTTGTTGTTTAGTTTCCCAACACTGGTTGGTAGAATATAGGTTCCTTCCCCGAGTCACTTGAGGAACAGCCTTGTGTGGCACTGACTTTATGTCTTGGGTTCCATGAATGAAAGGTGAACTGTGATGTCCCTCAGAGAACCATTGCAGATTTGGATGTCCTTGCTGAGAGTTTCATGTTTCTTCCATAGGTTGTGGTGTTCCTGAAATCTGCCATTCTTCCGAGAGGTGGTAAGCTTTTCAGTCACTAGAGAACCCTAAGCATTCCTTGGCTATAGCGTGTGTGTGCCTGTGTACTTCTCAGATCAAAGTGAAGTAATTTCTGTGTCGTTAGGAAGTGAATTCTTGTGGTCACCTTGAGGCTCTTGGCAGCCAGTGTGTGCTTTTGCGTGTTTTGTTCAAGTGAGGAACACTGTAGGCTGGAAGACAGCCCCAGGCCCTCACTCTGTGATATTTTGGGTCAGTTAAGGGAATACCCTCCCAGATGATGGGAGATGTAGTTCTGAGAAGGAAGTTGCCTCATCCAAGGTTCAGGGAGTTTTCCTGGCTTATTTACCTTCAAAGGGCTTGAGGTGTTTGTGTACTCACCAGGTGAAAGCCTTCCTGTCCTCCAAAGTGTGGGGTCCAGATTGGGAGTAGTTTGGAAGAAGTCAGAAATGTCATGCCAGTTGAACCTTGAATGATCTGAGGAGGGAACGTGGAGGAGAAAAGCAATTCCCAGATCACAAGTTCTTGCCAGGAAACTGCCACACAAATGGCTGGAGACTGAAGGGAGAGGGGCCATAGAGGCAGTGCTTACGTGGTCTGACCAATCAGGACAGACTTGGTTGTGATGTCACAGTGGGATCCCAGCCACTGCAACATACACATTCCCGAGGCAGCTCCTGCCTGGCCTCTTGCTATGGTAGCACAGCCAGCCAAGCATGGAGAAGCTGGAGGTAGGTGCCACTGTCTCGTGTGGAAGACTTCTCTTTTATTTGGGTCCTCGATATACGGGGCACACGTGGCCTGAGCACACGGGTGACCTGAGCATCCTAGGATCGGGTGATACCATGCCTCAGTAGAGATCTTCGTAAACTTTTTTGGTTTTGGTGGAACTGTTGGGACTGGTAATACTGGCGTTGAAACTCAATGCTTTTCACTTGCAAAGCAGTTGCTCTACCCTTTTAGCAACACCTCCTGTCAAAGTTCTATAAATCTTTAGATTAAAGAAGTACAGTGAACCCCGAAAAGAATAAACAGAGCCAAACCATCCAACACCAATCACTATATTGTTTAGGAATGGATCGGTATGTGATAAAAAACCCATAGTAATGTACCTGAAATTTGGGCTGTTTGCCCGTGACGTATACCTGCATTTCTCTCACCTCAGCAGGTAGAAACAGGAGGATCGCAGTTCAAAGCCAGCTCTTTGAAATATTTTCCACAAGCCTCTGTTGAAAATACTCAACGCACAGAAGGTGTGCTGGAGTGGTATGGTTTTTCTTTTTTTAAATATTGTTTATTGAGTACTGTTGTACTGGGTATATGTTGTTACATTTACAAAAGTTTTTTACACTATGTCATAGTTAAAATCATCCCTTCCATCATTTTCCTTTATTATCTCCCTCCCTATTCCTGGAATAGTTTCACAGGTCTCATGTTTCCATTTTCATACATGAGTACACAATATTTCCATCCTATTCACCCTCACAACCATTTACTAATAATCCTCCCTGCTCCCAATGTAACTGACCGCGAGACAAGACCAGGTTTCCTTTCTTGTGTTGTGTTTTTTATTAGTTTATATGTTTGTGTTTGGTGGGACTGGGTCTGTTTTCTTCTTTTGAAAAAAAATGATATTTTTTTGTTTAAGATAGGTCTATAGGGAGTTTCACTGTGACATTTCCATGTACATACGTCTTATGATCCTAATTGTTTCATCCCTTCCTGTTGTCCTTTTTACTTTATTCCCCTTCCATTTTTGATGTATAGAAAATACATTCACATTCTTAACTTCGTTCTTTTAAATGTTCTCCCTCCCATTAGGGACTCCCCGTCAGATTGAGTTGTTTTTCATAGCACTCTTTGTATATTTATTGGGCCTGTATTCTACATCTGAGAGAAAACATGCAGTGTTTGGTTTCAGAACCTGGCTAATTTCACTTAAGATAATCTCCATTTCCATCCATTTCTCTGCAAAGGATAAAATCTCATTCTTTATTGTGGCTGAATCAAATTCCATTGAAAATTCTTGTTTTTCTAATTTACAGATAAAAAGAAAGTTATGCAGTGACACAGATTATCAGGAAATTACCACATGGTTTCTGTTCAACTGGAATTTCAGATTCCACAAACTCAGGTGAGTTAAGGAGCATGTTTGATCAGAGATCTTTCTCTGTGAGATAAACAACTCCCATACCCCCGCTTCTAGCAGTGACTGAGTTGAGGACGAGTTCATGAGCCCTGGGTCCCTTAGCATGTAGGTATCATTGAAGCATTTTTTGTCAGCACCCCAGCAAATGCACTGGTAGGATTTTTGCAGAGGCCATAGATGCTTTATTGCAGGGCAGATGTCAAGATGCCCCTGGGCTTTCAGTGTAAGCCCCTGAGTTTATGGAGCCCTCTTGGATGCCACCAGTAGTTAGCAGATGGGCCTGTCATCTTCCATGTGTTAGTTACCTATATGTGTGTAACAAATTTCTCCAACTTTTAGCGTAGTAAACAAGAAAACATAATTCACTCATTTTCTGTGGGTCAGGCATTTGGGAAGTGCCCAGTTGAGCAAAAGTGACCCAAAATGTTAGTAGAATAGGAGAAGCCAAACTGACCTTATATGTCATTTAGACCAACCTTCTTATTTGATAGGGAAATGTATGCAGAGAGTTTGAATGATTACCTGTGCTGGTGCAGCTATTTTCAGAGGTGTTTGGAGCACAGTGCTCTGTTCCTCACATCTGCTGTTGGGTGATGTGAGTGTGATGTCAGTGCTATAATGTTTGTGAGGAGGTATGAGGTCATGAGAACTAACGTGCATAGTCAGTCATTTGGGTGTTAGTTTGTGGGAAAACTGGCCGATTAAGTTTGGTTGTGTAACTTCTGTCTGTGAAGGTCAGTGAAATGAACACAATGATTAAAAACACTTTTTTTCCATTCCTGAGTTTTAACAAACTTACTGTAGTGGGAGTACATTGTGACTTTTGCCAAAGTTCTTATACTATGCCATAGTTGAATTCATCCCTCCACGTTCTCCTTTATTCTCTCTCACCGTATTCCTGGAATAGTTTCATCACGTCTCGTTTTTCCATTTTCATACATGAGTATATAATATTTATACCATATCCTACACCCTTTCCTTATATCCTCACCCCTCCCACAAGTAACAACTCCCTATACAGGACCTATTTTCCATTTCTGTTACCAAAAATCCCTTTTTGTGTTTATTTTGTTTTAGTGTGGGGGGCAGAACTGGGGCTTGAACTCAGGGACTCTACCTTGAGGCAGTTCACCAGCCCTTTTTTTGTGATAGGTGTTTTTGAGACAGGGTCTTGCAAACTATTTGCCCAAGCTGTGTTTGAACCAAGATCTTCCTTATCTCTCCCTTCTGAGTCACAGGGACTGCGGGTGTGAGCCACTGGTGACCCGCACGTTTTTGTTTGTTTAATTGAGATAGCTATACGGGATGTTTCATTGTGACATTTGCTCATACATATATAGCTCTATGCATATATATATATGTACACGTTATAACACAAATTGGGTCATTCCCTCGATTTTTTGCTTTTCTACTTTATTCTCCTTCTTATGGTAGTTTCAAAAGTTTTTAAAATTCTGCATTCCTCTACAGAAAGTACAACAACCATATTGACCTGGTTAACCTCCTCCTTTTACCCTCTCTCTCTCATAAATGAGCTCCCCTTAGACCTGTTGTTCATACTACTGCTTGTATGTGTGTCAGGTCTCTAGTGCATGTGTGAGAAAAAACATGTGGCCTTTGGTTTCCCCAACCTGACTAATTTAACTTAAGGTGATGTTCTCTAGTTCCATCCATTTACCTGCAAACAACAAAATTTCATGCTTATTTAAGGCTGAATAAAATTCCATTGTGTGTAAATGCCACAGTTTTGGATCCATGTATCAGTTGTGAGGCATCTTGGCCGTTTACATATGTTAGCTGTTGTGAGTAATGCTGCAGTAAACACGGATGTGCAGGTGTCTGTATTGTTACCTGGCTTGCATTCATTCAGGTATATCCCTATGAATGATAATGCTGGATCACACAGCAATTCTACTTTGAGTTTCGAGAAGCCTCCATATTGTTTTCCACAGTTGTTGTACTAATTTGCATTCCCACTAACTGCATATGAGGGTTCCTTTTTTTTAGACATCCTTGAAAACATTAGTTGTTTGTATTCTTGATAGCCATTACAATGGGAGTGGTTTGGAATCTTGGTATGGTTTTCATTTTTGAATTCTTTCAGACGAGCGATGGTGAGCATTTCTTTATGTAGTTGTAGGTCCTTTGGACTTCTGCCTTGGAACAAGCTCTGTTAAGTGCATTCGTGTATTTCTTCATTGGGTCACTGATTTTTACGGGAATTTAGTTTTTGAGTATATTCTCGGTATTAATTTCAGTCAGATGTATACCTGGCAAAGATTTCCCCTTCTGGAGCCTTGGTTTCTGCTTCTATTCCTCACCACGTCATCTCAAGGTGTGGTTCTAGTGGACTGGCAAGGGAGGAAAAGGTTCCATGGAGGCACAGCACAGACACCTGTTGATCTGATATAAATTCTTCTCTGGTCTGCAGAGTACATCAAAGCACAGGCAGTGAAGGTTGGAAGGAATTCACCTCATTCACCGGTGTTTCCAGGTGTTCATAAGTATGGGTTCTGCTGAAAGGTACTTTTTTTGATGAAAGCCCAGAAATTGACTTACACAAAGTAGTTAATATTCATGGGTCACATTCATTGTGTGGGTGTGTTTGTGTGTGGGGCCGCATGTGCGGTTGAAAATAGTTCCTGGATCATTGTCCGTGGATGCTGTGTTCCTAATAATGCCAGTCAGGAATGCTCCTTCGGAAGGCAGTAATTTTGGGTTTTTCTCTGTGTTGTTACTCCCTAGGTAAACTGTAATCAATTCACTGAGGAGGAAAGATTCAGGGATCCTTGAATATGTGCAGGGTATGTGAGGCTATCACGATGCATATATGTATGTGCCTCGTTACCCTGCTAGAAGTGATTTGAGTTCAAGTGATGGCTTCAGACACTGACTCTCGATTAGCCTTTAGTTGTTCCTTGGCATAATGGTGGTAGTATGTCTTCCTTCCAAGGACAATGTTGGAAGTGATGTCACTTCTTGGGTTTTTCTAAGTTTGATCCTTCCTAAAGTGCTTAAAGTGTCGCCTCAGTAGGGTAACGCCAGGATTTCAGCCTTTGCAGATAACATTCGACTTGCGTTGAATAGAGGCCAGGTTCCTGGGTGTCTGTGTCTACCTTTCTGTGTGCCTTTCTTGTGTGTATGTGTCTGTCTTTGTCTGTGTGCTTAATATTTCTCATTTGTTCATGTATTAATTTCTTTGCTATTTGTCATAAATTCTCATATTACCAATTGTTTCACACTCTTTGAGTGTATCCGCTGCTTAGGCATGCAGAAGTGTCTTTGAATCAAAATCTATCATTAACGTGGAGGAAATAGATGGAACGAACAAGGCTGGGTGATGTTCTATGACTTCTGGTCTTGCACAAAGTTGTAATTAACTCCATAGAATGTAAGAAATTCACATACAAGATAAATATTAGTATGTCACTCATTCTCTGTGTGTGAGTGTGTGTGGGATGTTTGTTGTTTAGTTTCCCAACACTGGTTGGTAGAATATAGGTTCCTTCCCCGAGTCACTTGAGGAACAGCCTTGTGTGGCACTGACTTTATGTCTTGGGTTCCATGAATGAAAGGTGAACTGTGATGTCCCTCAGAGAACCATTGCAGATTTGGATGTCCTTGCTGAGAGTTTCATGTTTCTTCCATAGGTTGTGGTGTTCCTGAAATCTGCCATTCTTCCGAGAGGTGGTAAGCATTTCAGTCACTAGAGAACCCTAAGCATTCCTTGGCTATAGCGTGTGTGTGCCTGTGTACTTCTCAGATCAAAGTGAAGTAATTTCTGTGTCGTTAGGAAGTGAATTCTTGTGGTCACCTTGAGGCTCTTGGCAGCCAGTGTGTGCTTTTGCGTGTTTTGTTCAAGTTAGGAACACTGTAGGCTGGAAGACAGCCCCAGGCCCTCACTCTGTGATATTTTGGATCAGTTAAGGGAATACCCTCCCAGATGATGGGAGATGTAGTTCTGAGAAGGAAGTTGCCTCATCCAAGGTTCAGGGAGTTTTCCTGGCTTATTTACCTTCAAAGGGCTTGAGGTGTTTGTGTACTCACCAGGTGAAAGCCTTCCTGTCCTCCAAAGTGTGGGGTCCAGATTGGGAGTAGTTTGGAAGAAGTCAGAAATGTCATGCCAGTTGAACCTTGAATGATCTGAGGAGGGAACGTGGAGGAGAAAAGCAATTCCCAGATCACAAGTTCTTGCCAGGAAACTGCCACACAAATGGCTGGAGACTGAAGGGAGAGGGGCCATAGAGGCAGTGCTTACGTGGTCTGACCAATCAGGACAGACTTGGTTGTGATGTCACAGTGGGATCCCAGCCACTGCAACATACACATTCCCGAGGCAGCTCCTGCCTGGCCTCTTGCTATGGTAGCACAGCCAGCCAAGCATGGAGAAGCTGGAGGTAGGTGCCACTGTCTCGTGTGGAAGACTTCTCTTTTATTTGGGTCCTCGATATACGGGGCACACGTGGCCTGAGCACACGGGTGACCTGAGCATCCTAGGATCGGGTGATACCATGCCTCAGTAGAGATCTTCGTAAACTTTTTTGGTTTTGGTGGAACTGTTGGGACTGGTAATACTGGCGTTGAAACTCAATGCTTTTCACTTGCAAAGCAGTTGCTCTACCCTTTTAGCAACACCTCCTGTCAAAGTTCTATAAATCTTTAGATTAAAGAAGTACAGTGAACCCCGAAAAGAATAAACAGAGCCAAACCATCCAACACCAATCACTATATTGTTTAGGAATGGATCGGTATGTGATAAAAAACCCATAGTAATGTACCTGAAATTTGGGCTGTTTGCCCGTGACGTATACCTGCATTTCTCTCACCTCAGCAGGTAGAAACAGGAGGATCGCAGTTCAAAGCCAGCTCTTTGAAATATTTTCCACAAGCCTCTGTTGAAAATACTCAACGCACAGAAGGTGTGCTGGAGTGGTATGGTTTTTCTTTTTTTAAATATTGTTTATTGAGTACTGTTGTACTGGGTATATGTTGTTACATTTACAAAAGTTTTTTACACTATGTCATAGTTAAAATCATCCCTTCCATCATTTTCCTTTATTATCTCCCTCCCTATTCCTGGAATAGTTTCACAGGTCTCATGTTTCCATTTTCATACATGAGTACACAATATTTCCATCCTATTCACCCTCACAACCATTTACTAATAATCCTCCCTGCTCCCAATGTAACTGACCGCGAGACAAGACCAGGTTTCCTTTCTTGTGTTGTGTTTTTTATTAGTTTATATGTTTGTGTTTGGTGGGACTGGGTCTGTTTTCTCCTTTTGAAAAAAAATGATATTTTTTTGTTTAAGATAGGTCTATAGGGAGTTTCACTGTGACATTTCCATGTACATACGTCTTATGATCCTAATTGTTTCATCCCTTCCTGTTGTCCTTTTTACTTTATTCCCCTTCCATTTTTGATGTATAGAAAATACATTCACATTCTTAACTTCGTTCTTTTAAATGTTCTCCCTCCCATTAGGGACTCCCCGTCAGATTGAGTTGTTTTTCATAGCACTCTTTGTATATTTATTGGGCCTGTATTCTACATCTGAGAGAAAACATGCAGTGTTTGGTTTCAGAACCTGGCTAATTTCACTTAAGATAATCTCCATTTCCATCCATTTCTCTGCAAAGGATAAAATCTCATTCTTTATTGTGGCTGAATCAAATTCCATTGAAAATTCTTGTTTTTCTAATTTACAGATAAAAAGAAAGTTATGCAGTGACACAGATTATCAGGAAATTACCACATGGTTTCTGTTCAACTGGAATTTCAGATTCCACAAACTCAGGTGAGTTAAGGAGCATGTTTGATCAGAGATCTTTCTCTGTGAGATAAACAACTCCCATACCCCCGCTTCTAGCAGTGACTGAGTTGAGGACGAGTTCATGAGCCCTGGGTCCCTTAGCATGTAGGTATCATTGAAGCATTTTTTGTCAGCACCCCAGCAAATGCACTGGTAGGATTTTTGCAGAGGCCATAGATGCTTTATTGCAGGGCAGATGTCAAGATGCCCCTGGGCTTTCAGTGTAAGCCCCTGAGTTTATGGAGCCCTCTTGGATGCCACCAGTAGTTAGCAGATGGGCCTGTCATCTTCCATGTGTTAGTTACCTATATGTGTGTAACAAATTCCTCCAACTTTTAGCATAGTAAACAAGAAAACATAATTCACTCATTTTCTGTGGCTCAGGCATTTGGGAAGTGCCCAGTTGAGCAAAAGTGACCGAAAATGTTAGTAGAATAGGAGAAGCCAAACTGACCTTATATGTCATTTAGACCAACCTTCTTATTTGATAGGGAAATGTATGCAGAGAGTTTGAATGATTACCTGTGCTGGTGCAGCTATTTTCAGAGGTGTTTGCAGCACAGGGCTCTGTTCCTCACATCTGCTGTTGGGTGATGTGAGTGTGATGTCAGTGCTGTAATGTTTGTGAGGAGGTATGAGGTCATGAGAACTAACGTGCATAGTCAGTCATTTGGGTGTTAGTTTGTGGGAAAACTGGCCGATTAAGTTTGGTTGTGTAACTTCTGTCTGTGAAGGTCAGTGAAATGAACACAATGATTAAAAACACTTTTTTTCCATTCCTGAGTTTTAACAAACTTACTGTAGTGGGGGTACATTGTGACTTTTGCCAAAGTTCTTATAATATGCCATAGTTGAATTCATCCCTCCACGTTCTCCTTTATTCTCTCTCACCGTATTCCTGGAATAGTTTCATCACGTCTCGTTTTTCCATTTTCATACATGAGTATATAATATTTATACCATATCCTACACCCTTTCCTTATATCCTCACCCCTCCCACAAGTAACAACTCCCTATACAGGACCTATTTTCCATTTCTGTTACCAAAAATCCCTTTTTGTGTTTATTTTGTTTTAGTGTGGGGGGCAGAACTGGGGCTTGAACTCAGGGACTCTACCTTGAGGCAGTTCACCAGCCCTTTTTTTGTGATAGGTGTTTTTGAGACAGGGTCTTGCAAACTATTTGCCCAAGCTGTGTTTGAACCAAGATCTTCCTTATCTCTCCCTTCTGAGTCACAGGGACTGCGGGTGTGAGCCACTGGTGACCCGCACGTTTTTGTTTGTTTAATTGAGATAGCTATACGGGATGTTTCATTGTGACATTTGCTCATACATATATAGCTCTATGCATATATATATATGTACACGTTATAACACAAATTGGGTCATTCCCTCGATTTTTTGCTTTTCTACTTTATTCTCCTTCTTATGGTAGTTTCAAAAGTTTTTAAAATTCTGCATTCCTCTACAGAAAGTACAACAACCATATTGACCTGGTTAACCTCCTCCTTTTACCCTCTCTCTCTCATAAATGAGCTCCCCTTAGACCTGTTGTTCATACTACTGCTTGTATGTGTGTCAGGTCTCTAGTGCATGTGTGAGAAAAAACATGTGGCCTTTGGTTTCCCCAACCTGACTAATTTAACTTAAGGTGATGTTCTCTAGTTCCATCCATTTACCTGCAAACAACAAAATTTCATGCTTATTTAAGGCTGAATAAAATTCCATTGTGTGTAAATGCCACAGTTTTGGATCCATGTATCAGTTGTGAGGCATCTTGGCCGTTTACATATGTTAGCTGTTGTGAGTAATGCTGCAGTAAACACGGATGTGCAGGTGTCTGTATTGTTACCTGGCTTGCATTCATTCAGGTATATCCCTATGAATGATAATGCTGGATCACACAGCAATTCTACTTTGAGTTTCGAGAAGCCTCCATATTGTTTTCCACAGTTGTTGTACTAATTTGCATTCCCACTAACTGCATATGAGGGTTCCTTTTTTTTAGACATCCTTGAAAACATTAGCTGTTTGTATTCTTGATAGCCATTACAGTGGGAGTGGTTTGGAATCTTGGTATGGTTTTCATTTTTGTTTTCTTTCTGACGAGCGATGGTGAGCATTTCTTTATGTAGTTGTAGGTCCTTTGGACTTCTGCCTTGGAACAAGCTCTGTTAAGTTCATTCGTGTATTTCTTCATTGGGTCACTGATTTTTACGGGAATTTAGTTTTTGAGTATATTCTCGGTATTAATTTCAGTCAGATGTATACCTGGCAATGATTTCCCCATTCTGGAGCCTTGGTTTCTGCTTCTATTCCTCACCACGTCATCTCAAGGTGTGGTTCTAGTGGACTGGCAAGGGAGGAAAAGGTTCCATGGAGGCACAGCACAGACACCTGTTGATCTGATATTAATTCTTCTCTGGTCTGCAGAGTACATCAAAGCACAGGCAGTGAAGGTTGGAAGGAATTCACCTCATTCACCGGTGTTTCCAGGTGTTCATAAGTATGGGTTCTGCTGAAAGGTACTTTTTTTTGATGAAAGCCCAGAAATTGACTTACACAAAGTAGTTAATATTCATGGGTCACATTCATTGTGTGGGTGTGTTTGTGTGTGGGGCCGCATGTGCGGTTGAAAATAGTTCCTGGATCATTGTCCGTGGATGCTGTGTTCCTAATAATGCCAGTCAGGAATGCTCCTTCGGAAGGCAGTAATTTTGGGTTTTTCTCTGTGTTGTTACTCCCTAGGTAAACTGTAATCAATTCACTGAGGAGGAAAGATTCAGGGATCCTTGAATATGTGCAGGGTATGTGAGGCTATCACGATGCATATATGTATGTGCCTCGTTACCCTGCTAGAAGTGATTTGAGTTCAAGTGATGGCTTCAGACACTGACTCTCGATTAGCCTTTAGTTGTTCCTTGGCATAATGGTGGTAGTATGTCTTCCTTCCAAGGACAATGTTGGAAGTGATGTCACTTCTTGGGTTTTTCTAAGTTTGATCCTTCCTAAAGTGCTTAAAGTGTCGCCTCAGTAGGGTAACGCCAGGATTTCAGCCTTTGCAGATAACATTCGACTTGCGTTGAATAGAGGCCAGGTTCCTGGGTGTCTGTGTCTACCTTTCTGTGTGCGTTTCTTGTGTGTATGTGTCTGTCTTTGTCTGTGTGCTTAATATTTCTCATTTGTTCATGTATTAATTTCTTTGCTATTTGTCATAAATTCTCATATTACCAATTGTTTCACACTCTTTGAGTGTATCCGCTGCTTAGGCATGCAGAAGTGTCTTTGAATCAAAATCTATCATTAACGTGGAGGAAATAGATTGAACGAACAAGGCTGGGTGATGTTCTATGACTTCTGGTCTTGCACAAAGTTGTAATTAACTCCATAGAATGTAAGAAATTCACATACAAGATAAATATTAGTATGTCACTCATTCTCTGTGTGTGAGTGTGTGTGGGATGTTTGTTGTTTAGTTTCCCAACACTGGTTGGTAGAATATAGGTTCCTTCCCCGAGTCACTTGAGGAACAGCCTTGTGTGGCACTGACTTTATGTCTTGGGTTCCATGAATGAAAGGTGAACTGTGATGTCCCTCAGAGAACCATTGCAGATTTGGATGTCCTTGCTGAGAGTTTCATGTTTCTTCCATAGGTTGTGGTGTTCCTGAAATCTGCCATTCTTCCGAGAGGTGGTAAGCTTTTCAGTCACTAGAGAACCCTAAGCATTCCTTGGCTATAGCGTGTGTGTGCCTGTGTACTTCTCAGATCAAAGTGAAGTAATTTCTGTGTCGTTAGGAAGTGAATTCTTGTGGTCACCTTGAGGCTCTTGGCAGCCAGTGTGTGCTTTTGCGTGTTTTGTTCAAGTGAGGAACACTGTAGGCTGGAAGACAGCCCCAGGCCCTCACTCTGTGATATTTTGGGTCAGTTAAGGGAATACCCTCCCAGATGATGGGAGATGTAGTTCTGAGAAGGAAGTTGCCTCATCCAAGGTTCAGGGAGTTTTCCTGGCTTATTTACCTTCAAAGGGCTTGAGGTGTTTGTGTACTCACCAGGTGAAAGCCTTCCTGTCCTCCAAAGTGTGGGGTCCAGATTGGGAGTAGTTTGGAAGAAGTCAGAAATGTCATGCCAGTTGAACCTTGAATGATCTGAGGAGGGAACGTGGAGGAGAAAAGCAATTCCCAGATCACAAGTTCTTGCCAGGAAACTGCCACACAAATGGCTGGAGACTGAAGGGAGAGGGGCCATAGAGGCAGTGCTTACGTGGTCTGACCAATCAGGACAGACTTGGTTGTGATGTCACAGTGGGATCCCAGCCACTGCAACATACACATTCCCGAGGCAGCTCCTGCCTGGCCTCTTGCTATGGTAGCACAGCCAGCCAAGCATGGAGAAGCTGGAGGTAGGTGCCACTGTCTCGTGTGGAAGACTTCTCTTTTATTTGGGTCCTCGATATACGGGGCACACGTGGCCTGAGCACACGGGTGACCTGAGCATCCTAGGATCGGGTGATACCATGCCTCAGTAGAGATCTTCGTAAACTTTTTTGGTTTTGGTGGAACTGTTGGGACTGGTAATACTGGCGTTGAAACTCAATGCTTTTCACTTGCAAAGCAGTTGCTCTACCCTTTTAGCAACACCTCCTGTCAAAGTTCTATAAATCTTTAGATTAAAGAAGTACAGTGAACCCCGAAAAGAATACACAGAGCCAAACCATCCAACACCAATCACTATATTGTTTAGGAATGGATCGGTATGTGATAAAAAACCCATAGTAATGTACCTGAAATTTGGGCTGTTTGCCCGTGACGTATACCTGCATTTCTCTCACCTCAGCAGGTAGAAACAGGAGGATCGCAGTTCAAAGCCAGCTCTTGCAAATATTTTCCACAAGCCTCTGTTGAAAATACTCAACGCACAGAAGGTGTGCTGGAGTGGTATGGTTTTTCTTTTTTTAAATATTGTTTATTGAGTACTGTTGTACTGGGTATATGTTGTTACATTTACAAAAGTTTTTTACACTATGTCATAGTTAAAATCATCCCTTCCATCATTTTCCTTTATTATCTCCCTCCCTATTCCTGGAATAGTTTCACAGGTCTCATGTTTCCATTTTCATACATGAGTACACAATATTTCCATCCTATTCACCCTCACAACCATTTACTAATAATCCTCCCTGCTCCCAATGTAACTGACCGCGAGACAAGACCAGGTTTCCTTTCTTGTGTTGTGTTTTTTATTAGTTTATATGTTTGTGTTTGGTGGGACTGGGTCTGTTTTCTCCTTTTGAAAAAAAATGATATTTTTTTGTTTAAGATAGGTCTATAGGGAGTTTCACTGTGACATTTCCATGTACATACGTCTTATGATCCTAATTGTTTCATCCCTTCCTGTTGTCCTTTTTACTTTATTCCCCTTCCATTTTTGATGTATAGAAAATACATTCACATTCTTAACTTCGTTCTTTTAAATGTTCTCCCTCCCATTAGGGACTCCCCGTCAGATTGAGTTGTTTTTCATAGCACTCTTTGTATATTTATTGGGCCTGTATTCTACATCTGAGAGAAAACATGCAGTGTTTGGTTTCAGAACCTGGCTAATTTCACTTAAGATAATCTCCATTTCCATCCATTTCTCTGCAAAGGATAAAATCTCATTCTTTATTGTGGCTGAATCAAATTCCATTGAAAATTCTTGTTTTTCTAATTTACAGATAAAAAGAAAGTTATGCAGTGACACAGATTATCAGGAAATTACCACATGGTTTCTGTTCAACTGGAATTTCAGATTCCACAAACTCAGGTGAGTTAAGGAGCATGTTTGATCAGAGATCTTTCTCTGTGAGATAAACAACTCCCATACCCCCGCTTCTAGCAGTGACTGAGTTGAGGACGAGTTCATGAGCCCTGGGTCCCTTAGCATGTAGGTATCATTGAAGCATTTTTTGTCAGCACCCCAGCAAATGCACTGGTAGGATTTTTGCAGAGGCCATAGATGCTTTATTGCAGGGCAGATGTCAAGATGCCCCTGGGCTTTCAGTGTAAGCCCCTGAGTTTATGGAGCCCTCTTGGATGCCACCAGTAGTTAGCAGATGGGCCTGTCATCTTCCATGTGTTAGTTACCTATATGTGTGTAACAAATTCCTCCAACTTTTAGCATAGTAAACAAGAAAACATAATTCACTCATTTTCTGTGGCTCAGGCATTTGGGAAGTGCCCAGTTGAGCAAAAGTGACCGAAAATGTTAGTAGAATAGGAGAAGCCAAACTGACCTTATATGTCATTTAGACCAACCTTCTTATTTGATAGGGAAATGTATGCAGAGAGTTTGAATGATTACCTGTGCTGGTGCAGCTATTTTCAGAGGTGTTTGGAGCACAGGGCTCTGTTCCTCACATCTGCTGTTGGGTGATGTGAGTGTGATGTCAGTGCTACAACGTTTGTGAGGAGGTATGAGGTCATGAGAAGTAACATGCATAGTCAGTCATTTGGGTGTTAGTTTGTGGGAAAACTGGCCGATTAAGTTTGGTTGTGTAACTTCTGTCTGTGAAGGTCAGTGAAATGAACACAATGATTAAAAACACTTTTTTTCCATTCCTGAGTTTTAACAAACTTACTGTAGTGGGGGTACATTGTGACTTTTGCCAAAGTTCTTATAATATGCCATAGTTGAATTCATCCCTCCACGTTCTCCTTTATTCTCTCTCACCGTATTCCTGGAATAGTTTCATCACGTCTCGTTTTTCCATTTTCATACATGAGTATATAATATTTATACCATATCCTACACCCTTTCCTTATATCCTCACCCCTCCCACAAGTAACAACTCCCTATACAGGACCTATTTTCCATTTCTGTTACCAAAAATCCCTTTTTGTGTTTATTTTGTTTTAGTGTGGGGGGCAGAACTGGGGCTTGAACTCAGGGACTCTACCTTGAGGCAGTTCACCAGCCCTTTTTTTGTGATAGGTGTTTTTGAGACAGGGTCTTGCAAACTATTTGCCCAAGCTGTGTTTGAACCAAGATCTTCCTTATCTCTCCCTTCTGAGTCACAGGGACTGCGGGTGTGAGCCACTGGTGACCCGCACGTTTTTGTTTGTTTAATTGAGATAGCTATACGGGATGTTTCATTGTGACATTTGCTCATACATATATAGCTCTATGCATATATATATATGTACACGTTATAACACAAATTGGGTCATTCCCTCGATTTTTTGCTTTTCTACTTTATTCTCCTTCTTATGGTAGTTTCAAAAGTTTTTAAAATTCTGCATTCCTCTACAGAAAGTACAACAACCATATTGACCTGGTTAACCTCCTCCTTTTACCCTCTCTCTCTCATAAATGAGCTCCCCTTAGACCTGTTGTTCATACTACTGCTTGTATGTGTGTCAGGTCTCTAGTGCATGTGTGAGAAAAAACATGTGGCCTTTGGTTTCCCCAACCTGACTAATTTAACTTAAGGTGATGTTCTCTAGTTCCATCCATTTACCTGCAAACAACAAAATTTCATGCTTATTTAAGGCTGAATAAAATTCCATTGTGTGTAAATGCCACAGTTTTGGATCCATGTATCAGTTGTGAGGCATCTTGGCCGTTTACATATGTTAGCTGTTGTGAGTAATGCTGCAGTAAACACGGATGTGCAGGTGTCTGTATTGTTACCTGGCTTGCATTCATTCAGGTATATCCCTATGAATGATAATGCTGGATCACACAGCAATTCTACTTTGAGTTTCGAGAAGCCTCCATATTGTTTTCCACAGTTGTTGTACTAATTTGCATTCCCACTAACTGCATATGAGGGTTCCTTTTTTTTAGACATCCTTGAAAACATTAGTTGTTTGTATTCTTGATAGCCATTACAATGGGAGTGGTTTGGAATCTTGGTATGGTTTTCATTTTTGTTTTCTTTCTGACGAGCGATGGTGAGCATTTCTTTAGGTAGTTGTAGGTCCTTTGGACTTCTGCCTTGGAACAAGCTCTGTTAAGTGCATTTGTGTATTTCTTCATTGGGTCACTGATTTTTACGGGAATTTAGTTTTTGAGTATATTCTCGGTATTAATTTCAGTCAGATGTATACCTGGCAAAGATTTCCCCTTTCTGGAGCCTTGGTTTCTGCTTCTATTCCTCACCACGTCATCTCAAGGTGTGGTTCTAGTGGACTGGCAAGGGAGGAAAAGGTTCCATGGAGGCACAGCACAGACACCTGTTGATCTGATATAAATTCTTCTCTGGTCTGCAGAGTACATCAAAGCACAGGCAGTGAAGGTTGGAAGGAATTCACCTCATTCACCGGTGTTTCCAGGTGTTCATAAGTATGGGTTCTGCTGAAAGGTACTTTTTTTTGATGAAAGCCCAGAAATTGACTTACACAAAGTAGTTAATATTCATGGGTCACATTCATTGTGTGGGTGTGTTTGTGTGTGGGGCCGCATGTGCGGTTGAAAATAGTTCCTGGATCATTGTCCGTGGATGCTGTGTTCCTAATAATGCCAGTCAGGAATGCTCCTTCGGAAGGCAGTAATTTTGGGTTTTTCTCTGTGTTGTTACTCCCTAGGTAAACTGTAATCAATTCACTGAGGAGGAAAGATTCAGGGATCCTTGAATATGTGCAGGGTATGTGAGGCTATCACGATGCATATATGTATGTGCCTCGTTACCCTGCTAGAAGTGATTTGAGTTCAAGTGATGGCTTCAGACACTGACTCTCGATTAGCCTTTAGTTGTTCCTTGGCATAATGGTGGTAGTATGTCTTCCTTCCAAGGACAATGTTGGAAGTGATGTCACTTCTTGGGTTTTTCTAAGTTTGATCCTTCCTAAAGTGCTTAAAGTGTCGCCTCAGTAGGGTAACGCCAGGATTTCAGCCTTTGCAGATAACATTCGACTTGCGTTGAATAGAGGCCAGGTTCCTGGGTGTCTGTGTCTACCTTTCTGTGTGCCTTTCTTGTGTGTATGTGTCTGTCTTTGTCTGTGTGCTTAATATTTCTCATTTGTTCATGTATTAATTTCTTTGCTATTTGTCATAAATTCTCATATTACCAATTGTTTCACACTCTTTGAGTGTATCCGCTGCTTAGGCATGCAGAAGTGTCTTTGAATCAAAATCTATCATTAACGTGGAGGAAATAGATGGAACGAACAAGGCTGGGTGATGTTCTATGACTTCTGGTCTTGCACAAAGTTGTAATTAACTCCATAGAATGTAAGAAATTCACATACAAGATAAATATTAGTATGTCACTCATTCTCTGTGTGTGAGTGTGTGTGGGATGTTTGTTGTTTAGTTTCCCAACACTGGTTGGTAGAATATAGGTTCCTTCCCCGAGTCACTTGAGGAACAGCCTTGTGTGGCACTGACTTTATGTCTTGGGTTCCATGAATGAAAGGTGAACTGTGATGTCCCTCAGAGAACCATTGCAGATTTGGATGTCCTTGCTGAGAGTTTCATGTTTCTTCCATAGGTTGTGGTGTTCCTGAAATCTGCCATTCTTCCGAGAGGTGGTAAGCTTTTCAGTCACTAGAGAACCCTAAGCATTCCTTGGCTATAGCGTGTGTGTGCCTGTGTACTTCTCAGATCAAAGTGAAGTAATTTCTGTGTCGTTAGGAAGTGAATTCTTGTGGTCACCTTGAGGCTCTTGGCAGCCAGTGTGTGCTTTTGCGTGTTTTGTTCAAGTGAGGAACACTGTAGGCTGGAAGACAGCCCCAGGCCCTCACTCTGTGATATTTTGGGTCAGTTAAGGGAATACCCTCCCAGATGATGGGAGATGTAGTTCTGAGAAGGAAGTTGCCTCATCCAAGGTTCAGGGAGTTTTCCTGGCTTATTTACCTTCAAAGGGCTTGAGGTGTTTGTGTACTCACCAGGTGAAAGCCTTCCTGTCCTCCAAAGTGTGGGGTCCAGATTGGGAGTAGTTTGGAAGAAGTCAGAAATGTCATGCCAGTTGAACCTTGAATGATCTGAGGAGGGAACGTGGAGGAGAAAAGCAATTCCCAGATCACAAGTTCTTGCCAGGAAACTGCCACACAAATGGCTGGAGACTGAAGGGAGAGGGGCCATAGAGGCAGTGCTTACGTGGTCTGACCAATCAGGACAGACTTGGTTGTGATGTCACAGTGGGATCCCAGCCACTGCAACATACACATTCCCGAGGCAGCTCCTGCCTGGCCTCTTGCTATGGTAGCACAGCCAGCCAAGCATGGAGAAGCTGGAGGTAGGTGCCACTGTCTCGTGTGGAAGACTTCTCTTTTATTTGGGTCCTCGATATACGGGGCACACGTGGCCTGAGCACACGGGTGACCTGAGCATCCTAGGATCGGGTGATACCATGCCTCAGTAGAGATCTTCGTAAACTTTTTTGGTTTTGGTGGAACTGTTGGGACTGGTAATACTGGCGTTGAAACTCAATGCTTTTCACTTGCAAAGCAGTTGCTCTACCCTTTTAGCAACACCTCCTGTCAAAGTTCTATAAATCTTTAGATTAAAGAAGTACAGTGAACCCCGAAAAGAATACACAGAGCCAAACCATCCAACACCAATCACTATATTGTTTAGGAATGGATCGGTATGTGATAAAAAACCCATAGTAATGTACCTGAAATTTGGGCTGTTTGCCCGTGACGTATACCTGCATTTCTCTCACCTCAGCAGGTAGAAACAGGAGGATCGCAGTTCAAAGCCAGCTCTTGCAAATATTTTCCACAAGCCTCTGTTGAAAATACTCAACGCACAGAAGGTGTGCTGGAGTGGTATGGTTTTTCTTTTTTTAAATATTGTTTATTGAGTACTGTTGTACTGGGTATATGTTGTTACATTTACAAAAGTTTTTTACACTATGTCATAGTTAAAATCATCCCTTCCATCATTTTCCTTTATTATCTCCCTCCCTATTCCTGGAATAGTTTCACAGGTCTCATGTTTCCATTTTCATACATGAGTACACAATATTTCCATCCTATTCACCCTCACAACCATTTACTAATAATCCTCCCTGCTCCCAATGTAACTGACCGCGAGACAAGACCAGGTTTCCTTTCTTGTGTTGTGTTTTTTATTAGTTTATATGTTTGTGTTTGGTGGGACTGGGTCTGTTTTCTCCTTTTGAAAAAAAATGATATTTTTTTGTTTAAGATAGGTCTATAGGGAGTTTCACTGTGACATTTCCATGTACATACGTCTTATGATCCTAATTGTTTCATCCCTTCCTGTTGTCCTTTTTACTTTATTCCCCTTCCATTTTTGATGTATAGAAAATACATTCACATTCTTAACTTCGTTCTTTTAAATGTTCTCCCTCCCATTAGGGACTCCCCGTCAGATTGAGTTGTTTTTCATAGCACTCTTTGTATATTTATTGGGCCTGTATTCTACATCTGAGAGAAAACATGCAGTGTTTGGTTTCAGAACCTGGCTAATTTCACTTAAGATAATCTCCATTTCCATCCATTTCTCTGCAAAGGATAAAATCTCATTCTTTATTGTGGCTGAATCAAATTCCATTGAAAATTCTTGTTTTTCTAATTTACAGATAAAAAGAAAGTTATGCAGTGACACAGATTATCAGGAAATTACCACATGGTTTCTGTTCAACTGGAATTTCAGATTCCACAAACTCAGGTGAGTTAAGGAGCATGTTTGATCAGAGATCTTTCTCTGTGAGATAAACAACTCCCATACCCCCGCTTCTAGCAGTGACTGAGTTGAGGACGAGTTCATGAGCCCTGGGTCCCTTAGCATGTAGGTATCATTGAAGCATTTTTTGTCAGCACCCCAGCAAATGCACTGGTAGGATTTTTGCAGAGGCCATAGATGCTTTATTGCAGGGCAGATGTCAAGATGCCCCTGGGCTTTCAGTGTAAGCCCCTGAGTTTATGGAGCCCTCTTGGATGCCACCAGTAGTTAGCAGATGGGCCTGTCATCTTCCATGTGTTAGTTACCTATATGTGTGTAACAAATTCCTCCAACTTTTAGCATAGTAAACAAGAAAACATAATTCACTCATTTTCTGTGGCTCAGGCATTTGGGAAGTGCCCAGTTGAGCAAAAGTGACCGAAAATGTTAGTAGAATAGGAGAAGCCAAACTGACCTTATATGTCATTTAGACCAACCTTCTTATTTGATAGGGAAATGTATGCAGAGAGTTTGAATGATTACCTGTGCTGGTGCAGCTATTTTCAGAGGTGTTTGCAGCACAGGGCTCTGTTCCTCACATCTGCTGTTGGGTGATGTGAGTGTGATGTCAGTGCTGTAATGTTTGTGAGGAGGTATGAGGTCATGAGAACTAACATGCATAGTCAGTCATTTGGGTGTTAGTTTGTGGGAAAACTGGCCGATTAAGTTTGGTTGTGTAACTTCTGTCTGTGAAGGTCAGTGAAATGAACACAATGATTAAAAACACTTTTTTTCCATTCCTGAGTTTTAACAAACTTACTGTAGTGGGGGTACATTGTGACTTTTGCCAAAGTTCTTATAATATGCCATAGTTGAATTCATCCCTCCACGTTCTCCTTTATTCTCTCTCACCGTATTCCTGGAATAGTTTCATCACGTCTCGTTTTTCCATTTTCATACATGAGTATATAATATTTATACCATATCCTACACCCTTTCCTTATATCCTCACCCCTCCCACAAGTAACAACTCCCTATACAGGACCTATTTTCCATTTCTGTTACCAAAAATCCCTTTTTGTGTTTATTTTGTTTTAGTGTGGGGGGCAGAACTGGGGCTTGAACTCAGGGACTCTACCTTGAGGCAGTTCACCAGCCCTTTTTTTGTGATAGGTGTTTTTGAGACAGGGTCTTGCAAACTATTTGCCCAAGCTGTGTTTGAACCAAGATCTTCCTTATCTCTCCCTTCTGAGTCACAGGGACTGCGGGTGTGAGCCACTGGTGACCCGCACGTTTTTGTTTGTTTAATTGAGATAGCTATACGGGATGTTTCATTGTGACATTTGCTCATACATATATAGCTCTATGCATATATATATATGTACACGTTATAACACAAATTGGGTCATTCCCTCGATTTTTTGCTTTTCTACTTTATTCTCCTTCTTATGGTAGTTTCAAAAGTTTTTAAAATTCTGCATTCCTCTACAGAAAGTACAACAACCATATTGACCTGGTTAACCTCCTCCTTTTACCCTCTCTCTCTCATAAATGAGCTCCCCTTAGACCTGTTGTTCATACTACTGCTTGTATGTGTGTCAGGTCTCTAGTGCATGTGTGAGAAAAAACATGTGGCCTTTGGTTTCCCCAACCTGACTAATTTAACTTAAGGTGATGTTCTCTAGTTCCATCCATTTACCTGCAAACAACAAAATTTCATGCTTATTTAAGGCTGAATAAAATTCCATTGTGTGTAAATGCCACAGTTTTGGATCCATGTATCAGTTGTGAGGCATCTTGGCCGTTTACATATGTTAGCTGTTGTGAGTAATGCTGCAGTAAACACGGATGTGCAGGTGTCTGTATTGTTACCTGGCTTGCATTCATTCAGGTATATCCCTATGAATGATAATGCTGGATCACACAGCAATTCTACTTTGAGTTTCGAGAAGCCTCCATATTGTTTTCCACAGTTGTTGTACTAATTTGCATTCCCACTAACTGCATATGAGGGTTCCTTTTTTTTAGACATCCTTGAAAACATTAGCTGTTTGTATTCTTGATAGCCATTACAGTGGGAGTGGTTTGGAATCTTGGTATGGTTTTCATTTTTGTTTTCTTTCTGACGAGCGATGGTGAGCATTTCTTTATGTAGTTGTAGGTCCTTTGGACTTCTGCCTTGGAACAAGCTCTGTTAAGTTCATTCGTGTATTTCTTCATTGGGTCACTGATTTTTACGGGAATTTAGTTTTTGAGTATATTCTCGGTATTAATTTCAGTCAGATGTATACCTGGCAATGATTTCCCCATTCTGGAGCCTTGGTTTCTGCTTCTATTCCTCACCACGTCATCTCAAGGTGTGGTTCTAGTGGACTGGCAAGGGAGGAAAAGGTTCCATGGAGGCACAGCACAGACACCTGTTGATCTGATATTAATTCTTCTCTGGTCTGCAGAGTACATCAAAGCACAGGCAGTGAAGGTTGGAAGGAATTCACCTCATTCACCGGTGTTTCCAGGTGTTCATAAGTATGGGTTCTGCTGAAAGGTACTTTTTTTTGATGAAAGCCCAGAAATTGACTTACACAAAGTAGTTAATATTCATGGGTCACATTCATTGTGTGGGTGTGTTTGTGTGTGGGGCCGCATGTGCGGTTGAAAATAGTTCCTGGATCATTGTCCGTGGATGCTGTGTTCCTAATAATGCCAGTCAGGAATGCTCCTTCGGAAGGCAGTAATTTTGGGTTTTTCTCTGTGTTGTTACTCCCTAGGTAAACTGTAATCAATTCACTGAGGAGGAAAGATTCAGGGATCCTTGAATATGTGCAGGGTATGTGAGGCTATCACGATGCATATATGTATGTGCCTCGTTACCCTGCTAGAAGTGATTTGAGTTCAAGTGATGGCTTCAGACACTGACTCTCGATTAGCCTTTAGTTGTTCCTTGGCATAATGGTGGTAGTATGTCTTCCTTCCAAGGACAATGTTGGAAGTGATGTCACTTCTTGGGTTTTTCTAAGTTTGATCCTTCCTAAAGTGCTTAAAGTGTCGCCTCAGTAGGGTAACGCCAGGATTTCAGCCTTTGCAGATAACATTCGACTTGCGTTGAATAGAGGCCAGGTTCCTGGGTGTCTGTGTCTACCTTTCTGTGTGCGTTTCTTGTGTGTATGTGTCTGTCTTTGTCTGTGTGCTTAATATTTCTCATTTGTTCATGTATTAATTTCTTTGCTATTTGTCATAAATTCTCATATTACCAATTGTTTCACACTCTTTGAGTGTATCCGCTGCTTAGGCATGCAGAAGTGTCTTTGAATCAAAATCTATCATTAACGTGGAGGAAATAGATTGAACGAACAAGGCTGGGTGATGTTCTATGACTTCTGGTCTTGCACAAAGTTGTAATTAACTCCATAGAATGTAAGAAATTCACATACAAGATAAATATTAGTATGTCACTCATTCTCTGTGTGTGAGTGTGTGTGGGATGTTTGTTGTTTAGTTTCCCAACACTGGTTGGTAGAATATAGGTTCCTTCCCCGAGTCACTTGAGGAACAGCCTTGTGTGGCACTGACTTTATGTCTTGGGTTCCATGAATGAAAGGTGAACTGTGATGTCCCTCAGAGAACCATTGCAGATTTGGATGTCCTTGCTGAGAGTTTCATGTTTCTTCCATAGGTTGTGGTGTTCCTGAAATCTGCCATTCTTCCGAGAGGTGGTAAGCTTTTCAGTCACTAGAGAACCCTAAGCATTCCTTGGCTATAGCGTGTGTGTGCCTGTGTACTTCTCAGATCAAAGTGAAGTAATTTCTGTGTCGTTAGGAAGTGAATTCTTGTGGTCACCTTGAGGCTCTTGGCAGCCAGTGTGTGCTTTTGCGTGTTTTGTTCAAGTTAGGAACACTGTAGGCTGGAAGACAGCCCCAGGCCCTCACTCTGTGATATTTTGGGTCAGTTAAGGGAATACCCTCCCAGATGATGGGAGATGTAGTTCTGAGAAGGAAGTTGCCTCATCCAAGGTTCAGGGAGTTTTCCTGGCTTATTTACCTTCAAAGGGCTTGAGGTGTTTGTGTACTCACCAGGTGAAAGCCTTCCTGTCCTCCAAAGTGTGGGGTCCAGATTGGGAGTAGTTTGGAAGAAGTCAGAAATGTCATGCCAGTTGAACCTTGAATGATCTGAGGAGGGAACGTGGAGGAGAAAAGCAATTCCCAGATCACAAGTTCTTGCCAGGAAACTGCCACACAAATGGCTGGAGACTGAAGGGAGAGGGGCCATAGAGGCAGTGCTTACGTGGTCTGACCAATCAGGACAGACTTGGTTGTGATGTCACAGTGGGATCCCAGCCACTGCAACATACACATTCCCGAGGCAGCTCCTGCCTGGCCTCTTGCTATGGTAGCACAGCCAGCCAAGCATGGAGAAGCTGGAGGTAGGTGCCACTGTCTCGTGTGGAAGACTTCTCTTTTATTTGGGTCCTCGATATACGGGGCACACGTGGCCTGAGCACACGGGTGACCTGAGCATCCTAGGATCGGGTGATACCATGCCTCAGTAGAGATCTTCGTAAACTTTTTTGGTTTTGGTGGAACTGTTGGGACTGGTAATACTGGCGTTGAAACTCAATGCTTTTCACTTGCAAAGCAGTTGCTCTACCCTTTTAGCAACACCTCCTGTCAAAGTTCTATAAATCTTTAGATTAAAGAAGTACAGTGAACCCCGAAAAGAATAAACAGAGCCAAACCATCCAACACCAATCACTATATTGTTTAGGAATGGATCGGTATGTGATAAAAAACCCATAGTAATGTACCTGAAATTTGGGCTGTTTGCCCGTGACGTATACCTGCATTTCTCTCACCTCAGCAGGTAGAAACAGGAGGATCGCAGTTCAAAGCCAGCTATTTGAAATATTTTCCACAAGCCTCTGTTGAAAATACTCAACGCACAGAAGGTGTGCTGGAGTGGTATGGTTTTTCTTTTTTGAAATATTGTTTATTGAGTACTGTTGTACTGGGTATATGTTGTTACATTTACAAAAGTTTTTTACACTATGTCATAGTTAAAATCATCCCTTCCATCATTTTCCTTTATTATCTCCCTCCCTATTCCTGGAATAGTTTCACAGGTCTCATGTTTCCATTTTCATACATGAGTACACAATATTTCCATCCTATTCACCCTCACAACCATTTACTAATAATCCTCCCTGCTCCCAATGTAACTGACCGCGAGACAAGACCAGGTTTCCTTTCTTGTGTTGTGTTTTTTATTAGTTTATATGTTTGTGTTTGGTGGGACTGGGTCTGTTTTCTTCTTTTGAAAAAAAATGATATTTTTTTGTTTAAGATAGGTCTATAGGGAGTTTCACTGTGACATTTCCATGTACATACGTCTTATGATCCTAATTGTTTCATCCCTTCCTGTTGTCCTTTTTACTTTATTCCCCTTCCATTTTTGATGTATAGAAAATACATTCACATTCTTAACTTCGTTCTTTTAAATGTTCTCCCTCCCATTAGGGACTCCCCGTCAGATTGAGTTGTTTTTCATAGCACTCTTTGTATATTTATTGGGCCTGTATTCTACATCTGAGAGAAAACATGCAGTGTTTGGTTTCAGAACCTGGCTAATTTCACTTAAGATAATCTCCATTTCCATCCATTTCTCTGCAAAGGATAAAATCTCATTCTTTATTGTGGCTGAATCAAATTCCATTGAAAATTCTTGTTTTTCTAATTTACAGATAAAAAGAAAGTTATGCAGTGACACAGATTATCAGGAAATTACCACATGGTTTCTGTTCAACTGGAATTTCAGATTCCACAAACTCAGGTGAGTTAAGGAGCATGTTTGATCAGAGATCTTTCTCTGTGAGATAAACAACTCCCATACCCCCGCTTCTAGCAGTGACTGAGTTGAGGACGAGTTCATGAGCCCTGGGTCCCTTAGCATGTAGGTATCATTGAAGCATTTTTTGTCAGCACCCCAGCAAATGCACTGGTAGGATTTTTGCAGAGGCCATAGATGCTTTATTGCAGGGCAGATGTCAAGATGCCCCTGGGCTTTCAGTGTAAGCCCCTGAGTTTATGGAGCCCTCTTGGATGCCACCAGTAGTTAGCAGATGGGCCTGTCATCTTCCATGTGTTAGTTACCTATATGTGTGTAACAAATTCCTCCAACTTTTAGCATAGTAAACAAGAAAACATAATTCACTCATTTTCTGTGGCTCAGGCATTTGGGAAGTGCCCAGTTGAGCAAAAGTGACCGAAAATGTTAGTAGAATAGGAGAAGCCAAACTGACCTTATATGTCATTTAGACCAACCTTCTTATTTGATAGGGAAATGTATGCAGAGAGTTTGAATGATTACCTGTGCTGGTGCAGCTATTTTCAGAGGTGTTTGGAGCACAGGGCTCTGTTCCTCACATCTGCTGTTGGGTGATGTGAGTGTGATGTCAGTGCTACAACGTTTGTGAGGAGGTATGAGGTCATGAGAAGTAACATGCATAGTCAGTCATTTGGGTGTTAGTTTGTGGGAAAACTGGCCGATTAAGTTTGGTTGTGTAACTTCTGTCTGTGAAGGTCAGTGAAATGAACACAATGATTAAAAACACTTTTTTTCCATTCCTGAGTTTTAACAAACTTACTGTAGTGGGGGTACATTGTGACTTTTGCCAAAGTTCTTATAATATGCCATAGTTGAATTCATCCCTCCACATTCTCCTTTATTCTCTCTCACCGTATTCCTGGAATAGTTTCATCACGTCTCGTTTTTCCATTTTCATACATGAGTATATAATATTTATACCATATCCTACACCCTTTCCTTATATCCTCACCCCTCCCACAAGTAACAACTCCCTATACAGGACCTATTTTCCATTTCTGTTACCAAAAATCCCTTTTTGTGTTTATTTTGTTTTAGTGTGGGGGGCAGAACTGGGGCTTGAACTCAGGGACTCTACCTTGAGGCAGTTCACCAGCCCTTTTTTTGTGATAGGTGTTTTTGAGACAGGGTCTTGCAAACTATTTGCCCAAGCTGTGTTTGAACCAAGATCTTCCTTATCTCTCCCTTCTGAGTCACAGGGACTGCGGGTGTGAGCCACTGGTGACCCGCACGTTTTTGTTTGTTTAATTGAGATAGCTATACGGGATGTTTCATTGTGACATTTGCTCATACATATATAGCTCTATGCATATATATATATGTACACGTTATAACACAAATTGGGTCATTCCCTCGATTTTTTGCTTTTCTACTTTATTCTCCTTCTTATGGTAGTTTCAAAAGTTTTTAAAATTCTGCATTCCTCTACAGAAAGTACAACAACCATATTGACCTGGTTAACCTCCTCCTTTTACCCTCTCTCTCTCATAAATGAGCTCCCCTTAGACCTGTTGTTCATACTACTGCTTGTATGTGTGTCAGGTCTCTAGTGCATGTGTGAGAAAAAACATGTGGCCTTTGGTTTCCCCAACCTGACTAATTTAACTTAAGGTGATGTTCTCTAGTTCCATCCATTTACCTGCAAACAACAAAATTTCATGCTTATTTAAGGCTGAATAAAATTCCATTGTGTGTAAATGCCACAGTTTTGGATCCATGTATCAGTTGTGAGGCATCTTGGCCGTTTACATATGTTAGCTGTTGTGAGTAATGCTGCAGTAAACACGGATGTGCAGGTGTCTGTATTGTTACCTGGCTTGCATTCATTCAGGTATATCCCTATGAATGATAATGCTGGATCACACAGCAATTCTACTTTGAGTTTCGAGAAGCCTCCATATTGTTTTCCACAGTTGTTGTACTAATTTGCATTCCCACTAACTGCATATGAGGGTTCCTTTTTTTTAGACATCCTTGAAAACATTAGTTGTTTGTATTCTTGATAGCCATTACAATGGGAGTGGTTTGGAATCTTGGTATGGTTTTCATTTTTGTTTTCTTTCTGACGAGCGATGGTGAGCATTTCTTTAGGTAGTTGTAGGTCCTTTGGACTTCTGCCTTGGAACAAGCTCTGTTAAGTGCATTTGTGTATTTCTTCATTGGGTCACTGATTTTTACGGGAATTTAGTTTTTGAGTATATTCTCGGTATTAATTTCAGTCAGATGTATACCTGGCAAAGATTTCCCCTTTCTGGAGCCTTGGTTTCTGCTTCTATTCCTCACCACGTCATGTCAAGGTGTGGTTCTAGTGGACTGGCAAGGGAGGAAAAGGTTCCATGGAGGCACAGCACAGACACCTGTTGATCTGATATAAATTATTCTCTGGTCTGCAGAGTACATCAAAGCACAGGCAGTGAAGGTTGGAAGGAATTCACCTCATTCACCGGTGTTTCCAGGTGTTCATAAGTATGGGTTCTGCTGAAAGGTACTTTTTTTTGATGAAAGCCCAGAAATTGACTTACACAAAGTAGTTAATATTCATGGGTCACATTCATTGTGTGGGTGTGTTTGTGTGTGGGGCCGCATGTGCGGTTGAAAATAGTTCCTGGATCATTGTCCGTGGATGCTGTGTTCCTAATAATGCCAGTCAGGAATGCTCCTTCGGAAGGCAGTAATTTTGGGTTTTTCTCTGTGTTGTTACTCCCTAGGTAAACTGTAATCAATTCACTGAGGAGGAAAGATTCAGGGATCCTTGAATATGTGCAGGGTATGTGAGGCTATCACGATGCATATATGTATGTGCCTCGTTACCCTGCTAGAAGTGATTTGAGTTCAAGTGATGGCTTCAGACACTGACTCTCGATTAGCCTTTAGTTGTTCCTTGGCATAATGGTGGTAGTATGTCTTCCTTCCAAGGACAATGTTGGAAGTGATGTCACTTCTTGGGTTTTTCTAAGTTTGATCCTTCCTAAAGTGCTTAAAGTGTCGCCTCAGTAGGGTAACGCCAGGATTTCAGCCTTTGCAGATAACATTCGACTTGCGTTGAATAGAGGCCAGGTTCCTGGGTGTCTGTGTCTACCTTTCTGTGTGCCTTTCTTGTGTGTATGTGTCTGTCTTTGTCTGTGTGCTTAATATTTCTCATTTGTTCATGTGTGAATTTCTTTGCTATTTGTCATAAATTCTCATATTACCAATTGTTTCACACTCTTTGAGTGTATCCGCTGCTTAGGCATGCAGAAGTGTCTTTGAATCAAAATCTATCATTAACGTGGAGGAAATAGATGGAACGAACAAGGCTGGGTGATTTTCTATGACTTCTGGTCTTGCACAAAGTTGTAATTAACTCCATAGAATGTAAGAAATTCACATACAAGATAAATATTAGTATGTCACTCATTCTCTGTGTGTGAGTGTGTGTGGGATGTTTGTTGTTTAGTTTCCCAACACTGGTTGGTAGAATATAGGTTCCTTCCCCAAGTCACTTGAGGAACAGCCTTGTGTGGCACTGACTTTATGTCTTCGGTTCCATGAATGAAAGGTGAACTGTGATGTCCCTCAGAGAACCATTGCAGATTTGGATGTCCTTCCTGAGAGTTTCATGTTTATTCCATAGGTTGTGGTGTTCCTGAAATCTGCCATTCTTCCGAGAGGTGGTAAGCATTTCAGTCACTAGAGAACCCTAAGCATTCCTTGGCTATAGCGTGTGTGTGCCTGTGTACTTCTCAGATCAAAGTGAAGTAATTTCTGTGTCATTAGGAAGTGAATTCTTGTGGTGACCTTGAGGCTCTTGGCAGCCAGTGTGTGCTTTTGCGTGTTTTGTTCAAGTTAGGAACACTGTAGGCTGGAAGACAGCCCCAGGCCCTCACTCTGTGATATTTTGGGTCATTTAAGGGAATACCCTCCCAGATGATGGGAGATGTAGTTCTGAGAAGGAAGTTGCCTCATCCAAGGTTCAGGGAGTTTTCCTGGCTTATTTACCTTCAAAGGGCTTGAGGTGTTTGTGTACTCACCAGGTGAAAGCCTTCCTGTCCTCCAAAGTGTGGGGTCCAGATTGGGAGTAGTATGGAAGAAGTCAGAAATGTCATGCCACTTGAACCTTGAATGATCTGAGGAGGGAACGTGGAGGAGAAAAGCAATTCCCAGATCACAAGTTCTTGCCAGGAAACTGCCACACAAATGGCTGGAGACTGAAGGGAGAGGGGCCATAGAGGCAGTGCTTACGTGGTCTGACCAATCAGGACAGACTTGGTTGTGATGTCACAGTGGGATCCCAGCCACTGCAACATACACATTCCCGAGGCAGCTCCTGCCTGGCCTCTTGCTATGGTAGCGCAGCCAGCCGAGCATGGAGAAGCTGGAGGTAGGTGCCACTGTCTCGTGTGGAAGACTTCTCTTTTATTTGGGTCCTCGATATACGGGGCACACGTGGCCTGAGCACACGGGTGACCTGAGCATCCTAGGATCGGGTGATACCATGCCTCAGTAGAGATCTTCGTAAACTTTTTTGGTTTTGGTGGAACTGTTGGGACTGGTAATACTGGCGTTGAAACTCAATGCTTTTCACTTGCAAAGCAGTTGCTCTACCCTTTTAGCAACACCTCCTGTCAAAGTTCTATAAATCTTTAGATTAAAGAAGTACAGTGAACCCCGAAAAGAATACACAGAGCCAAACCATCCAACACCAATCACTATATTGTTTAGGAATGGATCGGTATGTGATAAAAAACCCATAGTAATGTACCTGAAATTTGGGCTGTTTGCCCGTGACGTATACCTGCATTTCTCTCACCTCAGCAGGTAGAAACAGGAGGATCGCAGTTCAAAGCCAGCTCTTGCAAATATTTTCCACAAGCCTCTGTTGAAAATACTCAACGCACAGAAGGTGTGCTGGAGTGGTATGGTTTTTCTTTTTTTAAATATTGTTTATTGAGTACTGTTGTACTGGGTATATGTTGTTACATTTACAAAAGTTTTTTACACTATGTCATAGTTAAAATCATCCCTTCCATCATTTTCCTTTATTATCTCCCTCCCTATTCCTGGAATAGTTTCACAGGTCTCATGTTTCCATTTTCATACATGAGTACACAATATTTCCATCCTATTCACCCTCACAACCATTTACTAATAATCCTCCCTGCTCCCAATGTAACTGACCGCGAGACAAGACCAGGTTTCCTTTCTTGTGTTGTGTTTTTTATTAGTTTATATGTTTGTGTTTGGTGGGACTGGGTCTGTTTTCTCCTTTTGAAAAAAAATGATATTTTTTTGTTTAAGATAGGTCTATAGGGAGTTTCACTGTGACATTTCCATGTACATACGTCTTATGATCCTAATTGTTTCATCCCTTCCTGTTGTCCTTTTTACTTTATTCCCCTTCCATTTTTGATGTATAGAAAATACATTCACATTCTTAACTTCGTTCTTTTAAATGTTCTCCCTCCCATTAGGGACTCCCCGTCAGATTGAGTTGTTTTTCATAGCACTCTTTGTATATTTATTGGGCCTGTATTCTACATCTGAGAGAAAACATGCAGTGTTTGGTTTCAGAACCTGGCTAATTTCACTTAAGATAATCTCCATTTCCATCCATTTCTCTGCAAAGGATAAAATCTCATTCTTTATTGTGGCTGAATCAAATTCCATTGAAAATTCTTGTTTTTCTAATTTACAGATAAAAAGAAAGTTATGCAGTGACACAGATTATCAGGAAATTACCACATGGTTTCTGTTCAACTGGAATTTCAGATTCCACAAACTCAGGTGAGTTAAGGAGCATGTTTGATCAGAGATCTTTCTCTGTGAGATAAACAACTCCCATACCCCCGCTTCTAGCAGTGACTGAGTTGAGGACGAGTTCATGAGCCCTGGGTCCCTTAGCATGTAGGTATCATTGAAGCATTTTTTGTCAGCACCCCAGCAAATGCACTGGTAGGATTTTTGCAGAGGCCATAGATGCTTTATTGCAGGGCAGATGTCAAGATGCCCCTGGGCTTTCAGTGTAAGCCCCTGAGTTTATGGAGCCCTCTTGGATGCCACCAGTAGTTAGCAGATGGGCCTGTCATCTTCCATGTGTTAGTTACCTATATGTGTGTAACAAATTCCTCCAACTTTTAGCATAGTAAACAAGAAAACATAATTCACTCATTTTCTGTGGCTCAGGCATTTGGGAAGTGCCCAGTTGAGCAAAAGTGACCGAAAATGTTAGTAGAATAGGAGAAGCCAAACTGACCTTATATGTCATTTAGACCAACCTTCTTATTTGATAGGGAAATGTATGCAGAGAGTTTGAATGATTACCTGTGCTGGTGCAGCTATTTTCAGAGGTGTTTGCAGCACAGGGCTCTGTTCCTCACATCTGCTGTTGGGTGATGTGAGTGTGATGTCAGTGCTGTAATGTTTGTGAGGAGGTATGAGGTCATGAGAACTAACATGCATAGTCAGTCATTTGGGTGTTAGTTTGTGGGAAAACTGGCCGATTAAGTTTGGTTGTGTAACTTCTGTCTGTGAAGGTCAGTGAAATGAACACAATGATTAAAAACACTTTTTTTCCATTCCTGAGTTTTAACAAACTTACTGTAGTGGGGGTACATTGTGACTTTTGCCAAAGTTCTTATAATATGCCATAGTTGAATTCATCCCTCCACGTTCTCCTTTATTCTCTCTCACCGTATTCCTGGAATAGTTTCATCACGTCTCGTTTTTCCATTTTCATACATGAGTATATAATATTTATACCATATCCTACACCCTTTCCTTATATCCTCACCCCTCCCACAAGTAACAACTCCCTATACAGGACCTATTTTCCATTTCTGTTACCAAAAATCCCTTTTTGTGTTTATTTTGTTTTAGTGTGGGGGGCAGAACTGGGGCTTGAACTCAGGGACTCTACCTTGAGGCAGTTCACCAGCCCTTTTTTTGTGATAGGTGTTTTTGAGACAGGGTCTTGCAAACTATTTGCCCAAGCTGTGTTTGAACCAAGATCTTCCTTATCTCTCCCTTCTGAGTCACAGGGACTGCGGGTGTGAGCCACTGGTGACCCGCACGTTTTTGTTTGTTTAATTGAGATAGCTATACGGGATGTTTCATTGTGACATTTGCTCATACATATATAGCTCTATGCATATATATATATGTACACGTTATAACACAAATTGGGTCATTCCCTCGATTTTTTGCTTTTCTACTTTATTCTCCTTCTTATGGTAGTTTCAAAAGTTTTTAAAATTCTGCATTCCTCTACAGAAAGTACAACAACCATATTGACCTGGTTAACCTCCTCCTTTTACCCTCTCTCTCTCATAAATGAGCTCCCCTTAGACCTGTTGTTCATACTACTGCTTGTATGTGTGTCAGGTCTCTAGTGCATGTGTGAGAAAAAACATGTGGCCTTTGGTTTCCCCAACCTGACTAATTTAACTTAAGGTGATGTTCTCTAGTTCCATCCATTTACCTGCAAACAACAAAATTTCATGCTTATTTAAGGCTGAATAAAATTCCATTGTGTGTAAATGCCACAGTTTTGGATCCATGTATCAGTTGTGAGGCATCTTGGCCGTTTACATATGTTAGCTGTTGTGAGTAATGCTGCAGTAAACACGGATGTGCAGGTGTCTGTATTGTTACCTGGCTTGCATTCATTCAGGTATATCCCTATGAATGATAATGCTGGATCACACAGCAATTCTACTTTGAGTTTCGAGAAGCCTCCATATTGTTTTCCACAGTTGTTGTACTAATTTGCATTCCCACTAACTGCATATGAGGGTTCCTTTTTTTTAGACATCCTTGAAAACATTAGCTGTTTGTATTCTTGATAGCCATTACAGTGGGAGTGGTTTGGAATCTTGGTATGGTTTTCATTTTTGTTTTCTTTCTGACGAGCGATGGTGAGCATTTCTTTATGTAGTTGTAGGTCCTTTGGACTTCTGCCTTGGAACAAGCTCTGTTAAGTTCATTCGTGTATTTCTTCATTGGGTCACTGATTTTTACGGGAATTTAGTTTTTGAGTATATTCTCGGTATTAATTTCAGTCAGATGTATACCTGGCAATGATTTCCCCATTCTGGAGCCTTGGTTTCTGCTTCTATTCCTCACCACGTCATCTCAAGGTGTGGTTCTAGTGGACTGGCAAGGGAGGAAAAGGTTCCATGGAGGCACAGCACAGACACCTGTTGATCTGATATTAATTCTTCTCTGGTCTGCAGAGTACATCAAAGCACAGGCAGTGAAGGTTGGAAGGAATTCACCTCATTCACCGGTGTTTCCAGGTGTTCATAAGTATGGGTTCTGCTGAAAGGTACTTTTTTTTGATGAAAGCCCAGAAATTGACTTACACAAAGTAGTTAATATTCATGGGTCACATTCATTGTGTGGGTGTGTTTGTGTGTGGGGCCGCATGTGCGGTTGAAAATAGTTCCTGGATCATTGTCCGTGGATGCTGTGTTCCTAATAATGCCAGTCAGGAATGCTCCTTCGGAAGGCAGTAATTTTGGGTTTTTCTCTGTGTTGTTACTCCCTAGGTAAACTGTAATCAATTCACTGAGGAGGAAAGATTCAGGGATCCTTGAATATGTGCAGGGTATGTGAGGCTATCACGATGCATATATGTATGTGCCTCGTTACCCTGCTAGAAGTGATTTGAGTTCAAGTGATGGCTTCAGACACTGACTCTCGATTAGCCTTTAGTTGTTCCTTGGCATAATGGTGGTAGTATGTCTTCCTTCCAAGGACAATGTTGGAAGTGATGTCACTTCTTGGGTTTTTCTAAGTTTGATCCTTCCTAAAGTGCTTAAAGTGTCGCCTCAGTAGGGTAACGCCAGGATTTCAGCCTTTGCAGATAACATTCGACTTGCGTTGAATAGAGGCCAGGTTCCTGGGTGTCTGTGTCTACCTTTCTGTGTGCCTTTCTTGTGTGTATGTGTCTGTCTTTGTCTGTGTGCTTAATATTTCTCATTTGTTCATGTATTAATTTCTTTGCGATTTGTCATAAATTCTCATATTACCAATTGTTTCACACTCTTTGAGTGTATCCGCTGCTTAGGCATGCAGAAGTGTCTTTGAATCAAAATCTATCATTAACGTGGAGGAAATAGATTGAACGAACAAGGCTGGGTGATGTTCTATGACTTCTGGTCTTGCACAAAGTTGTAATTAACTCCATAGAATGTAAGAAATTCACATACAAGATAAATATTAGTATGTCACTCATTCTCTGTGTGTGAGTGTGTGTGGGATGTTTGTTGTTTAGTTTCCCAACACTGGTTGGTAGAATATAGGTTCCTTCCCCGAGTCACTTGAGGAACAGCCTTGTGTGGCACTGACTTTATGTCTTGGGTTCCATGAATGAAAGGTGAACTGTGATGTCCCTCAGAGAACCATTGCAGATTTGGATGTCCTTGCTGAGAGTTTCATGTTTCTTCCATAGGTTGTGGTGTTCCTGAAATCTGCCATTCTTCTGAGAGGTGGTAAGCTTTTCAGTCACTAGAGAACCCTACCATTCCTTGGCTATAGCGTGTGTGTGCCTGTGTACTTCTCAGATCAAAGTGAAGTAATTTCTGTGTCGTTAGGAAGTGAATTCTTGTGGTCACCTTGAGGCTCTTGGCAGCCAGTGTGTGCTTTTGCGTGTTTTGTTCAAGTGAGGAACACTGTAGGCTGGAAGACAGCCCCAGGCCCTCACTCTGTGATATTTTGGGTCAGTTAAGGGAATACCCTCCCAGATGATGGGAGATGTAGTTCTGAGAAGGAAGTTGCCTCATCCAAGGTTCAGGGAGTTTTCCTGGCTTATTTACCTTCAAAGGGCTTGAGGTGTTTGTGTACTCACCAGGTGAAAGCCTTCCTGTCCTCCAAAGTGTGGGGTCCAGATTGGGAGTAGTTTGGAAGAAGTCAGAAATGTCATGCCAGTTGAACCTTGAATGATCTGAGGAGGGAACGTGGAGGAGAAAAGCAATTCCCAGATCACAAGTTCTTGCCAGGAAACTGCCACACAAATGGCTGGAGACTGAAGGGAGAGGGGCCATAGAGGCAGTGCTTACGTGGTCTGACCAATCAGGACAGACTTGGTTGTGATGTCACAGTGGGATCCCAGCCACTGCAACATACACATTCCCGAGGCAGCTCCTGCCTGGCCTCTTGCTATGGTAGCACAGCCAGCCAAGCATGGAGAAGCTGGAGGTAGGTGCCACTGTCTCGTGTGGAAGACTTCTCTTTTATTTGGGTCCTCGATATACGGGGCACACGTGGCCTGAGCACACGGGTGACCTGAGCATCCTAGGATCGGGTGATACCATGCCTCAGTAGAGATCTTCGTAAACTTTTTTGGTTTTGGTGGAACTGTTGGGACTGGTAATACTGGCGTTGAAACTCAATGCTTTTCACTTGCAAAGCAGTTGCTCTACCCTTTTAGCAACACCTCCTGTCAAAGTTCTATAAATCTTTAGATTAAAGAAGTACAGTGAACCCCGAAAAGAATACACAGAGCCAAACCATCCAACACCAATCACTATATTGTTTAGGAATGGATCGGTATGTGATAAAAAACCCATAGTAATGTACCTGAAATTTGGGCTGTTTGCCCGTGACGTATACCTGCATTTCTCTCACCTCAGCAGGTAGAAACAGGAGGATCGCAGTTCAAAGCCAGCTCTTGCAAATATTTTCCACAAGCCTCTGTTGAAAATACTCAACGCACAGAAGGTGTGTTGGAGTGGTATGGTTTTTCTTTTTTTAAATATTGTTTATTGAGTACTGTTGTACTGGGTATATGTTGTTACATTTACAAAAGTTTTTTACACTATGTCATAGTTAAAATCATCCCTTCCATCATTTTCCTTTATTATCTCCCTCCCTATTCCTGGAATAGTTTCATAAATTCTCATATTACCAATTGTTTCACACTCTTTGAGTGTATCCGCTGCTTAGGCATGCAGAAGTGTCTTTGAATCAAAATCTATCATTAACGTGGAGGAAATAGATGGAACGAACAAGGCTGGGTGATTTTCTATGACTTCTGGTCTTGCACAAAGTTGTAATTAACTCCATAGAATGTAAGAAATTCACATACAAGATAAATATTAGTATGTCACTCATTCTCTGTGTGTGAGTATGTGTGGGATGTTTGTTGTTTAGTTTCCCAACACTGGTTGGTAGAATATAGGTTCCTTCCCCAAGTCACTTGAGGAACAGCCTTGTGTGGCACTGACTTTATGTCTTGGGTTCCATGAATGAAAGGTGAACTGTGATGTCCCTCAGAGAACCATTGCAGATTTGGATGTCCTTCCTGAGAGTTTCATGTTTATTCCATAGGTTGTGGTGTTCCTGAAATCTGCCATTCTTCCGAGAGGTGGTAAGCATTTCAGTCACTAGAGAACCCTAAGCATTCCTTGGCTATAGCGTGTGTGTGCCTGTGTACTTCTCAGATCAAAGTGAAGTAATTTCTGTGTCGTTAGGAAGTGAATTCTTGTGGTGACCTTGAGGCTCTTGGCAGCCAGTGTGTGCTTTTGCGTGTTTTGTTCAAGTTAGGAACACTGTAGGCTGGAAGACAGCCCCAGGCCCTCACTCTGTGATATTTTGGGTCAGTTAAGGGAATACCCTCCCAGATGATGGGAGATGTAGTTCTGAGAAGGAAGTTGCCTCATCCAAGGTTCAGGGAGTTTTCCTGGCTTATTTACCTTCAAAGGGCTTGAGGTGTTTGTGTACTCACCAGGTGAAAGCCTTCCTGTCCTCCAAAGTGTGGGGTCCAGATTGGGAGTAGTATGGAAGAAGTCAGAAATGTCATGCCACTTGAACCTTGAATGATCTGAGGAGGGAACGTGGAGGAGAAAAGCAATTCCCAGATCACAAGTTCTTGCCAGGAAACTGCCACACAAATGGCTGGAGACTGAAGGGAGAGGGGCCATAGAGGCAGTGCTTACGTGGTCTGACCAATCAGGACAGACTTGGTTGTGATGTCACAGTGGGATCCCAGCCACTGCAACATACACATTCCCGAGGCAGCTCCTGCCTGGCCTCTTGCTATGGTAGCGCAGCCAGCCAAGCATGGAGAAGCTGGAGGTAGGTGCCACTGTCTCGTGTGGAAGACTTCTCTTTTATTTGGGTCCTCGATATACGGGGCACACGTGGCCTGAGCACACGGGTGACCTGAGCATCCTAGGATCGGGTGATACCATTCCTCAGTAGAGATCTTCGTAAACTTTTTTGGTTTTGGTGGAACTGTTGGGACTGGTAATACTGGCGTTGAAACTCAATGCTTTTCACTTGCAAAGCAGTTGCTCTACCCTTTTAGCAACACCTCCTGTCAAAGTTCTATAAATCTTTAGATTAAAGAAGTACAGTGAACCCCGAAAAGAATACACAGAGCCAAACCATCCAACACCAATCACTATATTGTTTAGGAATGGATCGGTATGTGATAAAAAACCCATAGTAATGTACCTGAAATTTGGGCTGTTTGCCCGTGACGTATACCTGCATTTCTCTCACCTCAGCAGGTAGAAACAGGAGGATCGCAGTTCAAAGCCAGCTCTTTGAAATATTTTCCACAAGCCTCTGTTGAAAATACTCAACGCACAGAAGGTGTGCTGGAGTGGTATGGTTTTTCTTTTTTGAAATATTGTTTATTGAGTACTGTTGTACTGGGTATATGTTGTTACATTTACAAAAGTTTTTTACACTATGTCATAGTTAAAATCATCCCTTCCATCATTTTCCTTTATTATCTCCCTCCCTATTCCTGGAATAGTTTCACAGGTCTCATGTTTGCATTTTCATACATGAGTACACAATATTTCCATCCTATTCACCCTCACAACCATTTACTAATAATCCTCCCTGCTCCCAATGTAAGTAACCGCGAGACAAGACCAGGTTTCCTTTCTTGTGTTGTGTTTTTTATTAGTTTATATGTTTGTGTTTGGTGGGACTGGGTCTGTTTTCTTCTTTTGAAAAAAAATGATATTTTTTTGTTTAAGATAGGTCTATAGGGAGTTTCACTGTGACATTTCCATGTACATACGTCTTATGATCCTAATTGTTTCATCCCTTCCTGTTGTCCTTTTTACTTTATTCCCCTTCCATTTTTGATGGATAGAAAATACATTCACATTCTTAACTTCGTTCTTTTAAATGTTCTCCCTCCCATTAGGGACTCCCCGTCAGATTGAGTTGTTTTTCATAGCACTCTTTGTATATTTATTGGGCCTGTATTCTACATCTGAGAGAAAACATGCAGTGTTTGGTTTCAGAACCTGGCTAATTTCACTTAAGATAATCTCCATTTCCATCCATTTCTCTGCAAAGGATAAAATCTCATTCTTTATTGTGGCTGAATCAAATTCCATTGAAAATTCTTGTTTTTCTAATTTACAGATAAAAAGAAAGTTATGCAGTGACACAGATTATCAGGAAATTACCACATGGTTTCTGTTCAACTGGAATTTCAGATTCCACAAACTCAGGTGAGTTAAGGAGCATGTTTGATCAGAGATCTTTCTCTGTGAGATAAACAACTCCCATACCCCCACTTCTAGCAGTGACTGAGTTGAGGACGAGTTCATGAGCCCTGGGTCCCTTAGCATGTATGTATCATTGAAGCCTTTTTTGTCAGCACCCCAGCAAATGCACTGGTAGGATTTTTGCAGAGGCCATAGATGCTTTATTGCAGGGCAGATGTCAAGATGCCCCTGGGCTTTCAGTGTAAGCCCCTGAGTTTATGGAGCCCTCTTGGATGCCACCAGTAGTTAGCAGATGGGCCTGTCATCTTCCATGTGTTAGTTACCTATATGTGTGTAACAAATTCCTCCAACTTTTAGCATAGTAAACAAGAAAACATAATTCACTCATTTTCTGTGGCTCAGGCATTTGGGAAGTGCCCAGTTGAGCAAAAGTGACCCAAAATGTTAGTAGAATAGGAGAAGCCAAACTGACCTTATATGTCATTTAGACCAACCTTCTTATTTGATAGGGAAATGTATGCAGAGAGTTTGAATGATTACCTGTGCTGGTGCAGCTATTTTCAGAGGTGTTTGGAGCACAGGGCTCTGTTCCTCACATCTGCTGTTGGGTGATGTGAGTGTGATGTCAGTGCTACAACGTTTGTGAGGAGGTATGAGGTCATGAGAAGTAACATGCATAGTCAGTCATTTGGGTGTTAGTTTGTGGGAAAACTGGCCGATTAAGTTTGGTTGTGTAACTTCTGTCTGTGAAGGTCAGTGAAATGAACACAATGATTAAAAACACTTTTTTTCCATTCCTGAGTTTTAACAAACTTACTGTAGTGGGGGTACATTGTGACTTTTGCCAAAGTTCTTATAATATGCCATAGTTGAATTCATCCCTCCACATTCTCCTTTATTCTCTCTCACCGTATTCCTGGAATAGTTTCATCACGTCTCGTTTTTCCATTTTCATACATGAGTATATAATATTTATACCATATCCTACACCCTTTCCTTATATCCTCACCCCTCCCACAAGTAACAACTCCCTATACAGGACCTATTTTCCATTTCTGTTACCAAAAATCCCTTTTTGTGTTTATTTTGTTTTAGTGTGGGGGGCAGAACTGGGGCTTGAACTCAGGGACTCTACCTTGAGGCAGTTCACCAGCCCTTTTTTTGTGATAGGTGTTTTTGAGACAGGGTCTTGCAAACTATTTGCCCAAGCTGTGTTTGAACCAAGATCTTCCTTATCTCTCCCTTCTGAGTCACAGGGACTGCGGGTGTGAGCCACTGGTGACCCGCACGTTTTTGTTTGTTTAATTGAGATAGCTATACGGGATGTTTCATTGTGACATTTGCTCATACATATATAGCTCTATGCATATATATATATGTACACGTTATAACACAAATTGGGTCATTCCCTCGATTTTTTGCTTTTCTACTTTATTCTCCTTCTTATGGTAGTTTCAAATTTTTTAAAATTCTGCATTCCTCTACAGAAAGTACAACAACCATATTGACCTGGTTAACCTCCTCCTTTTACCCTCTCTCTCTCATAAATGAGCTCCCCTTAGACCTGTTGTTCATACTACTGCTTGTATGTGTGTCAGGTCTCTAGTGCATGTGTGAGAAAAAACATGTGGCCTTTGGTTTCCCCAACCTGACTAATTTAACTTAAGGTGATGTTCTCTAGTTCCATCCATTTACCTGCAAGCAACAAAATTTCATGCTTATTTAAGGCTGAATAAAATTCCATTGTGTGTAAATGCCACAGTTTTGGATCCATGTATCAGTTGTGAGGCATCTTGGCTGTTTACATATGTTAGCTGTTGTGAGTAATGCTGCAGTAAACACGGATGTGCAGGTGTCTGTATTGTTACCTGGCTTGCATTCATTCAGGTATATCCCTATGAATGATAATGCTGGATCACACAGCAATTCTACTTTGAGTTTCGAGAAGCCTCCATATTGTTTTCCACAGTTGTTGTACTAATTTGCATTCCCACTAACTGCATATGAGGGTTCCTTTTTTTTAGACATCCTTGAAAACATTAGTTGTTTGTATTCTTGATAGCCATTACAATGGGAGTGGTTTGGAATCTTGGTATGGTTTTCATTTTTGTTTTCTTTCTGACGAGCGATGGTGAGCATTTCTTTATGTAGTTGTAGGTCCTTTGGACTTCTGCCTTGGAACAAGCTCTGTTAAGTTCATTTGTGTATTTCTTCATTGGGTCACTGATTTTTACGGGAATTTAGTTTTTGAGTATATTCTCGGTATTAATTTCAGTCAGATGTATACCTGGCAATGATTTCCCCATTCTGGAGCCTTGGTTTCTGCTTCTATTCCTCACCACGTCATCTCAAGGTGTGGTTCTAGTGGACTGGCAAGGGAGGAAAAGGTTCCATGGAGGCACAGCACAGACACCTGTTGATCTGATATTAATTCTTCTCTGGTCTGCAGAGTACATCAAAGCACAGGCAGTGAAGGTTGGAAGGAATTCACCTCATTCACCGGTGTTTCCAGGTGTTCATAAGTATGGGTTCTGCTGAAAGGTACTTTTTTTTGATGAAAGCCCAGAAATTGACTTACACAAAGTAGTTAATATTCATGGGTCACATTCATTGTGTGGGTGTGTTTGTGTGTGGGGCCGCATGTGCGGTTGAAAATAGTTCCTGGATCATTGTCCGTGGATGCTGTGTTCCTAATAATGCCAGTCAGGAATGCTCCTTCGGAAGGCAGTAATTTTGGGTTTTTCTCTGTGTTGTTACTCCCTAGGTAAACTGTAATCAATTCACTGAGGAGGAAAGATTCAGGGATCCTTGAATATGTACAGGGTATGTGAGGCTATCGTGATGCATATATGTATGTGCCTCGTTACCCTGCTAGAAGTGATTTGAGTTCAAGTGATGGCTTCAGACACTGACTCTCGATTAGCCTTTAGTTGTTCCTTGGCATAATGGTGGTAGTATGTCTTCCTTCCAAGGACAATGTTGGAAGTGATGTCACTTCTTGGGTTTTTCTAAGTTTGATCCTTCCTAAAGTGCTTAAAGTGTCGCCTCAGTAGGGTAACGCCAGGATTTCAGCCTTTGCAGATAACATTCGACTTGCGTTGTATAGAGGCCAGGCTCCTGGGTGTCTGTGTCTACCTTTCTGTGTGCCTTTCTTGTGTGTATGTGTCTGTCTTTGTCTGTGTGCTTAATATTTCTCATTTGTTCATGTATTAATTTCTTTGCTATTTGTCATAAATTCTCATATTACCAATTGTTTCACACTCTTTGAGTGTATCCGCTGCTTAGGCATGCAGAAGTGTCTTTGAATCAAAATCTATCATTAACATTGAGGAAATAGATGGAACGAACAAGGCTGGGTGATGTTCTTAGACTTCTGGTCTTGCACAAAGTTGTAATTAACTCCATAGAATGTAAGAAATTCACATACAAGATAAATATTAGTATGTCACTCATTCTCTGTGTGTGAGTGTGTGTGGGATGTTTGTTGTTTAGTTTCCCAACACTGGTTGGTAGAATATAGGTTCCTTCCCCGAGTCACTTGAGGAACAGCCTTGTGTGGCACTGACTTTATGTCTTGGGTTCCATGAATGAAAGGTGAACTGTGATGTCCCTCAGAGAACCATTGCAGATTTGGATGTCCTTGCTGAGAGTTTCATGTTTCTTCCATAGGTTGTGGTGTTCCTGAAATCTGCCATTCTTCCGAGAGGTGGTAAGCTTTTCAGTCACTAGAGAACCCTAAGCATTCCTTGGCTATAGCGTGTGTGTGCCTGTGTACTTCTCAGATCAAAGTGAAGTAATTTCTGTGTCGTTAGGAAGTGAATTCTTGTGGTCACCTTGAGGCTCTTGGCAGCCAGTGTGTGCTTTTGCGTGTTTTGTTCAAGTTAGGAACACTGTAGGCTGGAAGACAGCCCCAGGCCCTCACTCTGTGATATTTTGGGTCAGTTAAGGGAATACCCTCCCAGATGATGGGAGATGTAGTTCTGAGAAGGAAGTTGCCTCATCCAAGGTTCAGGGAGTTTTCCTGGCTTATTTACCTTCAAAGGGCTTGAGGTGTTTGTGTACTCACCAGGTGAAAGCCTTCCTGTCCTCCAAAGTGTGGGGTCCAGATTGGGAGTAGTTTGGAAGAAGTCAGAAATGTCATGCCAGTTGAACCTTGAATGATCTGAGGAGGGAACGTGGAGGAGAAAAGCAATTCCCAGATCACAAGTTCTTGCCAGGAAACTGCCACACAAATGGCTGGAGACTGAAGGGAGAGGGGCCATAGAGGCAGTGCTTACGTGGTCTGACCAATCAGGACAGACTTGGTTGTGATGTCACAGTGGGATCCCAGCCACTGCAACATACACATTCCCGAGGCAGCTCCTGCCTGGCCTCTTGCTATGGTAGCACAGCCAGCCAAGCATGGAGAAGCTGGAGGTAGGTGCCACTGTCTCGTGTGGAAGACTTCTCTTTTATTTGGGTCCTCGATATACGGGGCACACGTGGCCTGAGCACACGGGTGACCTGAGCATCCTAGGATCGGGTGATACCATGCCTCAGTAGAGATCTTCGTAAACTTTTTTGGTTTTGGTGGAACTGTTGGGACTGGTAATACTGGCGTTGAAACTCAATGCTTTTCACTTGCAAAGCAGTTGCTCTACCCTTTTAGCAACACCTCCTGTCAAAGTTCTATAAATCTTTAGATTAAAGAAGTACAGTGAACCCCGAAAAGAATACACAGAGCCAAACCATCCAACACCAATCACTATATTGTTTAGGAATGGATCGGTATGTGATAAAAAACCCATAGTAATGTACCTGAAATTTGGGCTGTTTGCCCGTGACGTATACCTGCATTTCTCTCACCTCAGCAGGTAGAAACAGGAGGATCGCAGTTCAAAGCCAGCTCTTGCAAATATTTTCCACAAGCCTCTGTTGAAAATACTCAACGCACAGAAGGTGTGCTGGAGTGGTATGGTTTTTCTTTTTTTAAATATTGTTTATTGAGTACTGTTGTACTGGGTATATGTTGTTACATTTACAAAAGTTTTTTACACTATGTCATAGTTAAAATCATCCCTTCCATCATTTTCCTTTATTATCTCCCTCCCTATTCCTGGAATAGTTTCACAGGTCTCATGTTTCCATTTTCATACATGAGTACACAATATTTCCATCCTATTCACCCTCACAACCATTTACTAATAATCCTCCCTGCTCCCAATGTAACTGACCGCGAGACAAGACCAGGTTTCCTTTCTTGTGTTGTGTTTTTTATTAGTTTATATGTTTGTGTTTGGTGGGACTGGGTCTGTTTTCTTCTTTTGAAAAAAAATGATATTTTTTTGTTTAAGATAGGTCTATAGGGAGTTTCACTGTGACATTTCCATGTACATACGTCTTATGATCCTAATTGTTTCATCCCTTCCTGTTGTCCTTTTTACTTTATTCCCCTTCCATTTTTGATGTATAGAAAATACATTCACATTCTTAACTTCGTTCTTTTAAATGTTCTCCCTCCCATTAGGGACTCCCCGTCAGATTGAGTTGTTTTTCATAGCACTCTTTGTATATTTATTGGGCCTGTATTCTACATCTGAGAGAAAACATGCAGTGTTTGGTTTCAGAACCTGGCTAATTTCACTTAAGATAATCTCCATTTCCATCCATTTCTCTGCAAAGGATAAAATCTCATTCTTTATTGTGGCTGAATCAAATTCCATTGAAAATTCTTGTTTTTCTAATTTACAGATAAAAAGAAAGTTATGCAGTGACACAGATTATCAGGAAATTACCACATGGTTTCTGTTCAACTGGAATTTCAGATTCCACAAACTCAGGTGAGTTAAGGAGCATGTTTGATCAGAGATCTTTCTCTGTGAGATAAACAACTCCCATACCCCCGCTTCTAGCAGTGACTGAGTTGAGGACGAGTTCATGAGCCCTGGGTCCCTTAGCATGTAGGTATCATTGAAGCATTTTTTGTCAGCACCCCAGCAAATGCACTGGTAGGATTTTTGCAGAGGCCATAGATGCTTTATTGCAGGGCAGATGTCAAGATGCCCCTGGGCTTTCAGTGTAAGCCCCTGAGTTTATGGAGCCCTCTTGGATGCCACCAGTAGTTAGCAGATGGGCCTGTCATCTTCCATGTGTTAGTTACCTATATGTGTGTAACAAATTCCTCCAACTTTTAGCATAGTAAACAAGAAAACATAATTCACTCATTTTCTGTGGCTCAGGCATTTGGGAAGTGCCCAGTTGAGCAAAAGTGACCGAAAATGTTAGTAGAATAGGAGAAGCCAAACTGACCTTATATGTCATTTAGACCAACCTTCTTATTTGATAGGGAAATGTATGCAGAGAGTTTGAATGATTACCTGTGCTGGTGCAGCTATTTTCAGAGGTGTTTGGAGCACAGGGCTCTGTTCCTCACATCTGCTGTTGGGTGATGTGAGTGTGATGTCAGTGCTGTAATGTTTGTGAGGAGGTATGAGGTCATGAGAACTAACATGCATAGTCAGTCATTTGGGTGTTAGTTTGTGGGAAAACTGGCCGATTAAGTTTGGTTGTGTAACTTCTGTCTGTGAAGGTCAGTGAAATGAACACAATGATTAAAAACACTTTTTTTCCATTCCTGAGTTTTAACAAACTTACTGTAGTGGGGGTACATTGTGACTTTTGCCAAAGTTCTTATAATATGCCATAGTTGAATTCATCCCTCCACGTTCTCCTTTATTCTCTCTCACCGTATTCCTGGAATAGTTTCATCACGTCTCGTTTTTCCATTTTCATACATGAGTATATAATATTTATACCATATCCTACACCCTTTCCTTATATCCTCACCCCTCCCACAAGTAACAACTCCCTATACAGGACCTATTTTCCATTTCTGTTACCAAAAATCCCTTTTTGTGTTTATTTTGTTTTAGTGTGGGGGGCAGAACTGGGGCTTGAACTCAGGGACTCTACCTTGAGGCAGTTCACCAGCCCTTTTTTTGTGATAGGTGTTTTTGAGACAGGGTCTTGCAAACTATTTGCCCAAGCTGTGTTTGAACCAAGATCTTCCTTATCTCTCCCTTCTGAGTCACAGGGACTGCGGGTGTGAGCCACTGGTGACCCGCACGTTTTTGTTTGTTTAATTGAGATAGCTATACGGGATGTTTCATTGTGACATTTGCTCATACATATATAGCTCTATGCATATATATATATGTACACGTTATAACACAAATTGGGTCATTCCCTCGATTTTTTGCTTTTCTACTTTATTCTCCTTCTTATGGTAGTTTCAAAAGTTTTTAAAATTCTGCATTCCTCTACAGAAAGTACAACAACCATATTGACCTGGTTAACCTCCTCCTTTTACCCTCTCTCTCTCATAAATGAGCTCCCCTTAGACCTGTTGTTCATACTACTGCTTGTATGTGTGTCAGGTCTCTAGTGCATGTGTGAGAAAAAACATGTGGCCTTTGGTTTCCCCAACCTGACTAATTTAACTTAAGGTGATGTTCTCTAGTTCCATCCATTTACCTGCAAACAACAAAATTTCATGCTTATTTAAGGCTGAATAAAATTCCATTGTGTGTAAATGCCACAGTTTTGGATCCATGTATCAGTTGTGAGGCATCTTGGCCGTTTACATATGTTAGCTGTTGTGAGTAATGCTGCAGTAAACACGGATGTGCAGGTGTCTGTATTGTTACCTGGCTTGCATTCATTCAGGTATATCCCTATGAATGATAATGCTGGATCACACAGCAATTCTACTTTGAGTTTCGAGAAGCCTCCATATTGTTTTCCACAGTTGTTGTACTAATTTGCATTCCCACTAACTGCATATGAGGGTTCCTTTTTTTTAGACATCCTTGAAAACATTAGCTGTTTGTATTCTTGATAGCCATTACAGTGGGAGTGGTTTGGAATCTTGGTATGGTTTTCATTTTTGTTTTCTTTCTGACGAGCGATGGTGAGCATTTCTTTATGTAGTTGTAGGTCCTTTGGACTTCTGCCTTGGAACAAGCTCTGTTAAGTTCATTCGTGTATTTCTTCATTGGGTCACTGATTTTTACGGGAATTTAGTTTTTGAGTATATTCTCGGTATTAATTTCAGTCAGATGTATACCTGGCAATGATTTCCCCATTCTGGAGCCTTGGTTTCTGCTTCTATTCCTCACCACGTCATCTCAAGGTGTGGTTCTAGTGGACTGGCAAGGGAGGAAAAGGTTCCATGGAGGCACAGCACAGACACCTGTTGATCTGATATTAATTCTTCTCTGGTCTGCAGAGTACATCAAAGCACAGGCAGTGAAGGTTGGAAGGAATTCACCTCATTCACCGGTGTTTCCAGGTGTTCATAAGTATGGGTTCTGCTGAAAGGTACTTTTTTTTGATGAAAGCCCAGAAATTGACTTACACAAAGTAGTTAATATTCATGGGTCACATTCATTGTGTGGGTGTGTTTGTGTGTGGGGCCGCATGTGCGGTTGAAAATAGTTCCTGGATCATTGTCCGTGGATGCTGTGTTCCTAATAATGCCAGTCAGGAATGCTCCTTCGGAAGGCAGTAATTTTGGGTTTTTCTCTGTGTTGTTACTCCCTAGGTAAACTGTAATCAATTCACTGAGGAGGAAAGATTCAGGGATCCTTGAATATGTGCAGGGTATGTGAGGCTATCACGATGCATATATGTATGTGCCTCGTTACCCTGCTAGAAGTGATTTGAGTTCAAGTGATGGCTTCAGACACTGACTCTCGATTAGCCTTTAGTTGTTCCTTGGCATAATGGTGGTAGTATGTCTTCCTTCCAAGGACAATGTTGGAAGTGATGTCACTTCTTGGGTTTTTCTAAGTTTGATCCTTCCTAAAGTGCTTAAAGTGTCGCCTCAGTAGGGTAACGCCAGGATTTCAGCCTTTGCAGATAACATTCGACTTGCGTTGAATAGAGGCCAGGTTCCTGGGTGTCTGTGTCTACCTTTCTGTGTGCCTTTCTTGTGTGTATGTGTCTGTCTTTGTCTGTGTGCTTAATATTTCTCATTTGTTCATGTATTAATTTCTTTGCGATTTGTCATAAATTCTCATATTACCAATTGTTTCACACTCTTTGAGTGTATCCGCTGCTTAGGCATGCAGAAGTGTCTTTGAATCAAAATCTATCATTAACGTGGAGGAAATAGATGGAACGAACAAGGCTGGGTGATGTTCTATGACTTCTGGTCTTGCACAAAGTTGTAATTAACTCCATAGAATGTAAGAAATTCACATACAAGATAAATATTAGTATGTCACTCATTCTCTGTGTGTGAGTGTGTGTGGGATGTTTGTTGTTTAGTTTCCCAACACTGGTTGGTAGAATATAGGTTCCTTCCCCGAGTCACTTGAGGAACAGCCTTGTGTGGCACTGACTTTATGTCTTGGGTTCCATGAATGAAAGGTGAACTGTGATGTCCCTCAGAGAACCATTGCAGATTTGGATGTCCTTGCTGAGAGTTTCATGTTTCTTCCATAGGTTGTGGTGTTCCTGAAATCTGCCATTCTTCTGAGAGGTGGTAAGCTTTTCAGTCACTAGAGAACCCTACCATTCCTTGGCTATAGCGTGTGTGTGCCTGTGTACTTCTCAGATCAAAGTGAAGTAATTTCTGTGTCGTTAGGAAGTGAATTCTTGTGGTCACCTTGAGGCTCTTGGCAGCCAGTGTGTGCTTTTGCGTGTTTTGTTCAAGTGAGGAACACTGTAGGCTGGAAGACAGCCCCAGGCCCTCACTCTGTGATATTTTGGGTCAGTTAAGGGAATACCCTCCCAGATGATGGGAGATGTAGTTCTGAGAAGGAAGTTGCCTCATCCAAGGTTCAGGGAGTTTTCCTGGCTTATTTACCTTCAAAGGGCTTGAGGTGTTTGTGTACTCACCAGGTGAAAGCCTTCCTGTCCTCCAAAGTGTGGGGTCCAGATTGGGAGTAGTTTGGAAGAAGTCAGAAATGTCATGCCAGTTGAACCTTGAATGATCTGAGGAGGGAACGTGGAGGAGAAAAGCAATTCCCAGATCACAAGTTCTTGCCAGGAAACTGCCACACAAATGGCTGGAGACTGAAGGGAGAGGGGCCATAGAGGCAGTGCTTACGTGGTCTGACCAATCAGGACAGACTTGGTTGTGATGTCACAGTGGGATCCCAGCCACTGCAACATACACATTCCCGAGGCAGCTCCTGCCTGGCCTCTTGCTATGGTAGCACAGCCAGCCAAGCATGGAGAAGCTGGAGGTAGGTGCCACTGTCTCGTGTGGAAGACTTCTCTTTTATTTGGGTCCTCGATATACGGGGCACACGTGGCCTGAGCACACGGGTGACCTGAGCATCCTAGGATCGGGTGATACCATGCCTCAGTAGAGATCTTCGTAAACTTTTTTGGTTTTGGTGGAACTGTTGGGACTGGTAATACTGGCGTTGAAACTCAATGCTTTTCACTTGCAAAGCAGTTGCTCTACCCTTTTAGCAACACCTCCTGTCAAAGTTCTATAAATCTTTAGATTAAAGAAGTACAGTGAACCCCGAAAAGAATACACAGAGCCAAACCATCCAACACCAATCACTATATTGTTTAGGAATGGATCGGTATGTGATAAAAAACCCATAGTAATGTACCTGAAATTTGGGCTGTTTGCCCGTGACGTATACCTGCATTTCTCTCACCTCAGCAGGTAGAAACAGGAGGATCGCAGTTCAAAGCCAGCTCTTGCAAATATTTTCCACAAGCCTCTGTTGAAAATACTCAACGCACAGAAGGTGTGTTGGAGTGGTATGGTTTTTCTTTTTTTAAATATTGTTTATTGAGTACTGTTGTACTGGGTATATGTTGTTACATTTACAAAAGTTTTTTACACTATGTCATAGTTAAAATCATCCCTTCCATCATTTTCCTTTATTATCTCCCTCCCTATTCCTGGAATAGTTTCACAGGTCTCATGTTTCCATTTTCATACATGAGTACACAATATTTCCATCCTATTCACCCTCACAACCATTTACTAATAATCCTCCCTGCTCCCAATGTAACTGACCGCGAGACAAGACCAGGTTTCCTTTCTTGTGTTGTGTTTTTTATTAGTTTATATGTTTGTGTTTGGTGGGACTGGGTCTGTTTTCTTCTTTTGAAAAAAAATGATATTTTTTTGTTTAAGATAGGTCTATAGGGAGTTTCACTGTGACATTTCCATGTACATACGTCTTATGATCCTAATTGTTTCATCCCTTCCTGTTGTCCTTTTTACTTTATTCCCCTTCCATTTTTGATGTATAGAAAATACATTCACATTCTTAACTTCGTTCTTTTAAATGTTCTCCCTCCCATTAGGGACTCCCCGTCAGATTGAGTTGTTTTTCATAGCACTCTTTGTATATTTATTGGGCCTGTATTCTACATCTGAGAGAAAACATGCAGTGTTTGGTTTCAGAACCTGGCTAATTTCACTTAAGATAATCTCCATTTCCATCCATTTCTCTGCAAAGGATAAAATCTCATTCTTTATTGTGGCTGAATCAAATTCCATTGAAAATTCTTGTTTTTCTAATTTACAGATAAAAAGAAAGTTATGCAGTGACACAGATTATCAGGAAATTACCACATGGTTTCTGTTCAACTGGAATTTCAGATTCCACAAACTCAGGTGAGTTAAGGAGCATGTTTGATCAGAGATCTTTCTCTGTGAGATAAACAACTCCCATACCCCCGCTTCTAGCAGTGACTGAGTTGAGGACGAGTTCATGAGCCCTGGGTCCCTTAGCATGTAGGTATCATTGAAGCATTTTTTGTCAGCACCCCAGCAAATGCACTGGTAGGATTTTTGCAGAGGCCATAGATGCTTTATTGCAGGGCAGATGTCAAGATGCCCCTGGGCTTTCAGTGTAAGCCCCTGAGTTTATGGAGCCCTCTTGGATGCCACCAGTAGTTAGCAGATGGGCCTGTCATCTTCCATGTGTTAGTTACCTATATGTGTGTAACAAATTCCTCCAACTTTTAGCATAGTAAACAAGAAAACATAATTCACTCATTTTCTGTGGCTCAGGCATTTGGGAAGTGCCCAGTTGAGCAAAAGTGACCGAAAATGTTAGTAGAATAGGAGAAGCCAAACTGACCTTATATGTCATTTAGACCAACCTTCTTATTTGATAGGGAAATGTATGCAGAGAGTTTGAATGATTACCTGTGCTGGTGCAGCTATTTTCAGAGGTGTTTGGAGCACAGGGCTCTGTTCCTCACATCTGCTGTTGGGTGATGTGAGTGTGATGTCAGTGCTGTAATGTTTGTGAGGAGGTATGAGGTCATGAGAACTAACATGCATAGTCAGTCATTTGGGTGTTAGTTTGTGGGAAAACTGGCCGATTAAGTTTGGTTGTGTAACTTCTGTCTGTGAAGGTCAGTGAAATGAACACAATGATTAAAAACACTTTTTTTCCATTCCTGAGTTTTAACAAACTTACTGTAGTGGGGGTACATTGTGACTTTTGCCAAAGTTCTTATACTATGCCATAGTTGAATTCATCCCTCCACGTTCTCCTTTATTCTCTCTCACCGTATTCCTGGAATAGTTTCATCACGTCTCGTTTTTCCATTTTCATACATGAGTATATAATATTTATACCATATCCTACACCCTTTCCTTATATCCTCACCCCTCCCACAAGTAACAACTCCCTATACAGGACCTATTTTCCATTTCTGTTACCAAAAATCCCTTTTTGTGTTTATTTTGTTTTAGTGTGGGGGGCAGAACTGGGGCTTGAACTCAGGGACTCTACCTTGAGGCAGTTCACCAGCCCTTTTTTTGTGATAGGTGTTTTTGAGACAGGGTCTTGCAAACTATTTGCCCAAGCTGTGTTTGAACCAAGATCTTCCTTATCTCTCCCTTCTGAGTCACAGGGACTGCGGGTGTGAGCCACTGGTGACCCGCACGTTTTTGTTTGTTTAATTGAGATAGCTATACGGGATGTTTCATTGTGACATTTGCTCATACATATATAGCTCTATGCATATATATATATGTACACGTTATAACACAAATTGGGTCATTCCCTCGATTTTTTGCTTTTCTACTTTATTCTCCTTCTTATGGTAGTTTCAAAAGTTTTTAAAATTCTGCATTCCTCTACAGAAAGTACAACAACCATATTGACCTGGTTAACCTCCTCCTTTTACCCTCTCTCTCTCATAAATGAGCTCCCCTTAGACCTGTTGTTCATACTACTGCTTGTATGTGTGTCAGGTCTCTAGTGCATGTGTGAGAAAAAACATGTGGCCTTTGGTTTCCCCAACCTGACTAATTTAACTTAAGGTGATGTTCTCTAGTTCCATCCATTTACCTGCAAACAACAAAATTTCATGCTTATTTAAGGCTGAATAAAATTCCATTGTGTGTAAATGCCACAGTTTTGGATCCATGTATCAGTTGTGAGGCATCTTGGCCGTTTACATATGTTAGCTGTTGTGAGTAATGCTGCAGTAAACACGGATGTGCAGGTGTCTGTATTGTTACCTGGCTTGCATTCATTCAGGTATATCCCTATGAATGATAATGCTGGATCACACAGCAATTCTACTTTGAGTTTCGAGAAGCCTCCATATTGTTTTCCACAGTTGTTGTACTAATTTGCATTCCCACTAACTGCATATGAGGGTTCCTTTTTTTTAGACATCCTTGAAAACATTAGCTGTTTGTATTCTTGATAGCCATTACAGTGGGAGTGGTTTGGAATCTTGGTATGGTTTTCATTTTTGTTTTCTTTCTGACGAGCGATGGTGAGCATTTCTTTATGTAGTTGTAGGTCCTTTGGACTTCTGCCTTGGAACAAGCTCTGTTAAGTTCATTCGTGTATTTCTTCATTGGGTCACTGATTTTTACGGGAATTTAGTTTTTCAGTATATTCTCGGTATTAATTTCAGTCAGATGTATACCTGGCAATGATTTCCCCATTCTGGAGCCTTGGTTTCTGCTTCTATTCCTCACCACGTCATCTCAAGGTGTGGTTCTAGTGGACTGGCAAGGGAGGAAAAGGTTCCATGGAGGCACAGCACAGACACCTGTTGATCTGATATTAATTCTTCTCTGGTCTGCAGAGTACATCAAAGCACAGGCAGTGAAGGTTGGAAGGAATTCACCTCATTCACCGGTGTTTCCAGGTGTTCATAAGTATGGGTTCTGCTGAAAGGTACTTTTTTTTGATGAAAGCCCAGAAATTGACTTACACAAAGTAGTTAATATTCATGGGTCACATTCATTGTGTGGGTGTGTTTGTGTGTGGGGCCGCATGTGCGGTTGAAAATAGTTCCTGGATCATTGTCCGTGGATGCTGTGTTCCTAATAATGCCAGTCAGGAATGCTCCTTCGGAAGGCAGTAATTTTGGGTTTTTCTCTGTGTTGTTACTCCCTAGGTAAACTGTAATCAATTCACTGAGGAGGAAAGATTCAGGGATCCTTGAATATGTGCAGGGTATGTGAGGCTATCACGATGCATATATGTATGTGCCTCGTTACCCTGCTAGAAGTGATTTGAGTTCAAGTGATGGCTTCAGACACTGACTCTCGATTAGCCTTTAGTTGTTCCTTGGCATAATGGTGGTAGTATGTCTTCCTTCCAAGGACAATGTTGGAAGTGATGTCACTTCTTGGGTTTTTCTAAGTTTGATCCTTCCTAAAGTGCTTAAAGTGTCGCCTCAGTAGGGTAACGCCAGGATTTCAGCCTTTGCAGATAACATTCGACTTGCGTTGAATAGAGGCCAGGTTCCTGGGTGTCTGTGTCTACCTTTCTGTGTGCCTTTCTTGTGTGTATGTGTCTGTCTTTGTCTGTGTGCTTAATATTTCTCATTTGTTCATGTATTAATTTCTTTGCGATTTGTCATAAATTCTCATATTACCAATTGTTTCACACTCTTTGAGTGTATCCGCTGCTTAGGCATGCAGAAGTGTCTTTGAATCAAAATCTATCATTAACGTGGAGGAAATAGATGGAACGAACAAGGCTGGGTGATGTTCTATGACTTCTGGTCTTGCACAAAGTTGTAATTAACTCCATAGAATGTAAGAAATTCACATTCAAGATAAATATTAGTATGTCACTCATTCTCTGTGTGTGAGTGTGTGTGGGATGTTTGTTGTTTAGTTTCCCAACACTGGTTGGTAGAATATAGGTTCCTTCCCCGAGTCACTTGAGGAACAGCCTTGTGTGGCACTGACTTTATGTCTTGGGTTCCATGAATGAAAGGTGAACTGTGATGTCCCTCAGAGAACCATTGCAGATTTGGATGTCCTTCCTGAGAGTTTCATGTTTCTTCCATAGGTTGTGGTGTTCCTGAAATCTGCCATTCTTCCGAGAGGTGGTAAGCTTTTCAGTCACTAGAGAACCCTAAGCATTCCTTGGCTATAGCGTGTGTGTGCCTGTGTACTTCTCAGATCAAAGTGAAGTAATTTCTGTGTCGTTAGGAAGTGAATTCTTGTGGTCACCTTGAGGCTCTTGGCAGCCAGTGTGTGCTTTTGCGTGTTTTGTTCAAGTGAGGAACACTGTAGGCTGGAAGACAGCCCCAGGCCCTCACTCTGTGATATTTTGGGTCAGTTAAGGGAATACCCTCCCAGATGATGGGAGATGTAGTTCTGAGAAGGAAGTTGCCTCATCCAAGGTTCAGGGAGTTTTCCTGGCTTATTTACCTTCAAAGGGCTTGAGGTGTTTGTGTACTCACCAGGTGAAAGCCTTCCTGTCCTCCAAAGTGTGGGGTCCAGATTGGGAGTAGTTTGGAAGACGTCAGAAATGTCATGCCAGTTGAACCTTGAATGATCTGAGGAGGGAACGTGGAGGAGAAAAGCAATTCCCAGATCACAAGTTCTTGCCAGGAAACTGCCACACAAATGGCTGGAGACTGAAGGGAGAGGGGCCATAGAGGCAGTGCTTACGTGGTCTGACCAATCAGGACAGACTTGGTTGTGATGTCACAGTGGGATCCCAGCCACTGCAACATACACATTCCCGAGGCAGCTCCTGCCTGGCCTCTTGCTATGGTAGCACAGCCAGCCAAGCATGGAGAAGCTGGAGGTAGGTGCCACTGTCTCGTGTGGAAGACTTCTCTTTTATTTGGGTCCTCGATATACGGGGCACACATGGCCTGAGCACACGGGTGACCTGAGCATCCTAGGATCGGGTGATACCATGCCTCAGTAGAGATCTTCGTAAACTTTTTTGGTTTTGGTGGAACTGTTGGGACTGGTAATACTGGCGTTGAAACTCAATGCTTTTCACTTGCAAAGCAGTTGCTCTACCCTTTTAGCAACACCTCCTGTCAAAGTTCTATAAATCTTTAGATTAAAGAAGTACAGTGAACCCCGAAAAGAATAAACAGAGCCAAACCATCCAACACCAATCACTATATTGTTTAGGAATGGATCGGTATGTGATAAAAAACCCATAGTAATGTACCTGAAATTTGGGCTGTTTGCCCGTGACGTATACCTGCATTTCTCTCACCTCAGCAGGTAGAAACAGGAGGATCGCAGTTCAAAGCCAGCTCTTGCAAATATTTTCCACAAGCCTCTGTTGAAAATACTCAACGCACAGAAGGTGTGCTGGAGTGGTATGGTTTTTCTTTTTTTAAATATTGTTTATTGAGTACTGTTGTACTGGGTATATGTTGTTACATTTACAAAAGTTTTTTACACTATGTCATAGTTAAAATCATCCCTTCCATCATTTTCCTTTATTATCTCCCTCCCTATTCCTGGAATAGTTTCACAGGTCTCATGTTTCCATTTTCATACATGAGTACACAATATTTCCATCCTATTCACCCTCACAACCATTTACTAATAATCCTCCCTGCTCCCAATGTAACTGACCGCGAGACAAGACCAGGTTTCCTTTCTTGTGTTGTGTTTTTTATTAGTTTATATGTTTGTGTTTGGTGGGACTGGGTCTGTTTTCTTCTTTTGAAAAAAAATGATATTTTTTTGTTTAAGATAGGTCTATAGGGAGTTTCACTGTGACATTTCCATGTACATACGTCTTATGATCCTAATTGTTTCATCCCTTCCTGTTGTCCTTTTTACTTTATTCCCCTTCCATTTTTGATGGATAGAAAATACATTCACATTCTTAACTTCGTTCTTTTAAATGTTCTCCCTCCCATTAGGGACTCCCCGTCAGATTGAGTTGTTTTTCATAGCACTCTTTGTATATTTATTGGGCCTGTATTCTACATCTGAGAGAAAACATGCAGTGTTTGGTTTCAGAACCTGGCTAATTTCACTTAAGATAATCTCCATTTCCATCCATTTCTCTGCAAAGGATAAAATCTCATTCTTTATTGTGGCTGAATCAAATTCCATTGAAAATTCTTGTTTTTCTAATTTACAGATAAAAAGAAAGTTATGCAGTGACACAGATTATCAGGAAATTACCACATGGTTTCTGTTCAACTGGAATTTCAGATTCCACAAACTCAGGTGAGTTAAGGAGCATGTTTGATCAGAGATCTTTCTCTGTGAGATAAACAACTCCCATACCCCCACTTCTAGCAGTGACTGAGTTGAGGACGAGTTCATGAGCCCTGGGTCCCTTAGCATGTATGTATCATTGAAGCCTTTTTTGTCAGCACCCCAGCAAATGCACTGGTAGGATTTTTGCAGAGGCCATAGATGCTTTATTGCAGGGCAGATGTCAAGATGCCCCTGGGCTTTCAGTGTAAGCCCCTGAGTTTATGGAGCCCTCTTGGATGCCACCAGTAGTTAGCAGATGGGCCTGTCATCTTCCATGTGTTAGTTACCTATATGTGTGTAACAAATTCCTCCAACTTTTAGCATAGTAAACAAGAAAACATAATTCACTCATTTTCTGTGGCTCAGGCATTTGGGAAGTGCCCAGTTGAGCAAAAGTGACCGAAAATGTTAGTAGAATAGGAGAAGCCAAACTGACCTTATATGTCATTTAGACCAACCTTCTTATTTGATAGGGAAATGTATGCAGAGAGTTTGAATGATTACCTGTGCTGGTGCAGCTATTTTCAGAGGTGTTTGGAGCACAGGGCTCTGTTCCTCACATCTGCTGTTGGGTGATGTGAGTGTGATGTCAGTGCTACAACGTTTGTGAGGAGGTATGAGGTCATGAGAAGTAACATGCATAGTCAGTCATTTGGGTGTTAGTTTGTGGGAAAACTGGCCGATTAAGTTTGGTTGTGTAACTTCTGTCTGTGAAGGTCAGTGAAATGAACACAATGATTAAAAACACTTTTTTTCCATTCCTGAGTTTTAACAAACTTACTGTAGTGGGGGTACATTGTGACTTTTGCCAAAGTTCTTATAATATGCCATAGTTGAATTCATCCCTCCACATTCTCCTTTATTCTCTCTCACCGTATTCCTGGAATAGTTTCATCACGTCTCGTTTTTCCATTTTCATACATGAGTATATAATATTTATACCATATCCTACACCCTTTCCTTATATCCTCACCCCTCCCACAAGTAACAACTCCCTATACAGGACCTATTTTCCATTTCTGTTACCAAAAATCCCTTTTTGTGTTTATTTTGTTTTAGTGTGGGGGGCAGAACTGGGGCTTGAACTCAGGGACTCTACCTTGAGGCAGTTCACCAGCCCTTTTTTTGTGATAGGTGTTTTTGAGACAGGGTCTTGCAAACTATTTGCCCAAGCTGTGTTTGAACCAAGATCTTCCTTATCTCTCCCTTCTGAGTCACAGGGACTGCGGGTGTGAGCCACTGGTGACCCGCACGTTTTTGTTTGTTTAATTGAGATAGCTATACGGGATGTTTCATTGTGACATTTGCTCATACATATATAGCTCTATGCATATATATATATGTACACGTTATAACACAAATTGGGTCATTCCCTCGATTTTTTGCTTTTCTACTTTATTCTCCTTCTTATGGTAGTTTCAAATTTTTTAAAATTCTGCATTCCTCTACAGAAAGTACAACAACCATATTGACCTGGTTAACCTCCTCCTTTTACCCTCTCTCTCTCATAAATGAGCTCCCCTTAGACCTGTTGTTCATACTACTGCTTGTATGTGTGTCAGGTCTCTAGTGCATGTGTGAGAAAAAACATGTGGCCTTTGGTTTCCCCAACCTGACTAATTTAACTTAAGGTGATGTTCTCTAGTTCCATCCATTTACCTGCAAGCAACAAAATTTCATGCTTATTTAAGGCTGAATAAAATTCCATTGTGTGTAAATGCCACAGTTTTGGATCCATGTATCAGTTGTGAGGCATCTTGGCTGTTTACATATGTTAGCTGTTGTGAGTAATGCTGCAGTAAACACGGATGTGCAGGTGTCTGTATTGTTACCTGGCTTGCATTCATTCAGGTATATCCCTATGAATGATAATGCTGGATCACACAGCAATTCTACTTTGAGTTTCGAGAAGCCTCCATATTGTTTTCCACAGTTGTTGTACTAATTTGCATTCCCACTAACTGCATATGAGGGTTCCTTTTTTTTAGACATCCTTGAAAACATTAGTTGTTTGTATTCTTGATAGCCATTACAATGGGAGTGGTTTGGAATCTTGGTATGGTTTTCATTTTTGTTTTCTTTCTGACGAGCGATGGTGAGCATTTCTTTATGTAGTTGTAGGTCCTTTGGACTTCTGCCTTGGAACAAGGTCTGTTAAGTTCATTTGTGTATTTCTTCATTGGGTCACTGATTTTTACGGGAATTTAGTTTTTGAGTATATTCTCGGTATTAATTTCAGTCAGATGTATACCTGGCAATGATTTCCCCATTCTGGAGCCTTGGTTTCTGCTTCTATTCCTCACCACGTCATCTCAAGGTGTGGTTCTAGTGGACTGGCAAGGGAGGAAAAGGTTCCATGGAGGCACAGCACAGACACCTGTTGATCTGATATAAATTCTTCTCTGGTCTGCAGAGTACATCAAAGCACAGGCAGTGAAGGTTGGAAGGAATTCACCTCATTCACCGGTGTTTCCAGGTGTTCATAAGTATGGGTTCTGCTGAAAGGTACTTTTTTTTGATGAAAGCCCAGAAATTGACTTACACAAAGTAGTTAATATTCATGGGTCACATTCATTGTGTGGGTGTGTTTGTGTGTGGGGCCGCATGTGCGGTTGAAAATAGTTCCTGGATCATTGTCCGTGGATGCTGTGTTCCTAATAATGCCAGTCAGGAATGCTCCTTCGGAAGGCAGTAATTTTGGGTTTTTCTCTGTGTTGTTACTCCCTAGGTAAACTGTAATCAATTCACTGAGGAGGAAAGATTCAGGGATCCTTGAATATGTGCAGGGTATGTGAGGCTATCACGATGCATATATGTATGTGCCTCGTTACCCTGCTAGAAGTGATTTGAGTTCAAGTGATGGCTTCAGACACTGACTCTCGATTAGCCTTTAGTTGTTCCTTGGCATAATGGTGGTAGTATGTCTTCCTTCCAAGGACAATGTTGGAAGTGATGTCACTTCTTGGGTTTTTCTAAGTTTGATCCTTCCTAAAGTGCTTAAAGTGTCGCCTCAGTAGGGTAACGCCAGGATTTCAGCCTTTGCAGATAACATTCGACTTGCGTTGAATAGAGGCCAGGTTCCTGGGTGTCTGTGTCTACCTTTCTGTGTGCCTTTCTTGTGTGTATGTGTCTGTCTTTGTCTGTGTGCTTAATATTTCTCATTTGTTCATGTGTGAATTTCTTTGCTATTTGTCATAAATTCTCATATTACCAATTGTTTCACACTCTTTGAGTGTATCCGCTGCTTAGGCATGCAGAAGTGTCTTTGAATCAAAATCTATCATTAACGTGGAGGAAATAGATGGAACGAACAAGGCTGGGTGATTTTCTATGACTTCTGGTCTTGCACAAAGTTGTAATTAACTCCATAGAATGTAAGAAATTCACATACAAGATAAATATTAGTATGTCACTCATTCTCTGTGTGTGAGTATGTGTGGGATGTTTGTTGTTTAGTTTCCCAACACTGGTTGGTAGAATATAGGTTCCTTCCCCAAGTCACTTGAGGAACAGCCTTGTGTGGCACTGACTTTATGTCTTGGGTTCCATGAATGAAAGGTGAACTGTGATGTCCCTCAGAGAACCATTGCAGATTTGGATGTCCTTCCTGAGAGTTTCATGTTTATTCCATAGGTTGTGGTGTTCCTGAAATCTGCCATTCTTCCGAGAGGTGGTAAGCATTTCAGTCACTAGAGAACCCTAAGCATTCCTTGGCTATAGCGTGTGTGTGCCTGTGTACTTCTCAGATCAAAGTGAAGTAATTTCTGTGTCGTTAGGAAGTGAATTCTTGTGGTGACCTTGAGGCTCTTGGCAGCCAGTGTGTGCTTTTGCGTGTTTTGTTCAAGTTAGGAACACTGTAGGCTGGAAGACAGCCCCAGGCCCTCACTCTGTGATATTTTGGTTCAGTTAAGGGAATACCCTCCCAGATGATGGGAGATGTAGTTCTGAGAAGGAAGTTGCCTCATCCAAGGTTCAGGGAGTTTTCCTGGCTTATTTACCTTCAAAGGGCTTGAGGTGTTTGTGTACTCACCAGGTGAAAGCCTTCCTGTCCTCCAAAGTGTGGGGTCCAGATTGGGAGTAGTATGGAAGAAGTCAGAAATGTCATGCCACTTGAACCTTGAATGATCTGAGGAGGGAACGTGGAGGAGAAAAGCAATTCCCAGATCACAAGTTCTTGCCAGGAAACTGCCACACAAATGGCTGGAGACTGAAGGGAGAGGGGCCATAGAGGCAGTGCTTACGTGGTCTGACCAATCAGGACAGACTTGGTTGTGATGTCACAGTGGGATCCCAGCCACTGCAACATACACATTCCCGAGGCAGCTCCTGCCTGGCCTCTTGCTATGGTAGCGCAGCCAGCCAAGCATGGAGAAGCTGGAGGTAGGTGCCACTGTCTCGTGTGGAAGACTTCTCTTTTATTTGGGTCCTCGATATACGGGGCACACGTGGCCTGAGCACACGGGTGACCTGAGCATCCTAGGATCGGGTGATACCATTCCTCAGTAGAGATCTTCGTAAACTTTTTTGGTTTTGGTGGAACTGTTGGGACTGGTAATACTGGCGTTGAAACTCAATGCTTTTCACTTGCAAAGCAGTTGCTCTACCCTTTTAGCAACACCTCCTGTCAAAGTTCTATAAATCTTTAGATTAAAGAAGTACAGTGAACCCCGAAAAGAATACACAGAGCCAAACCATCCAACACCAATCACTATATTGTTTAGGAATGGATCGGTATGTGATAAAAAACCCATAGTAATGTACCTGAAATTTGGGCTGTTTGCCCATGACGTATACCTGCATTTCTCTCACCTCAGCAGGTAGAAACAGGAGGATCGCAGTTCAAAGCCAGCTCTTTGAAATATTTTCCACAAGCCTCTGTTGAAAATACTCAACGCACAGAAGGTGTGCTGGAGTGGTATGGTTTTTCTTTTTTGAAATATTGTTTATTGAGTACTGTTGTACTGGGTATATGTTGTTACATTTACAAAAGTTTTTTACACTATGTCATAGTTAAAATCATCCCTTCCATCATTTTCCTTTATTATCTCCCTCCCTATTCCTGGAATAGTTTCACAGGTCTCATGTTTGCATTTTCATACATGAGTACACAATATTTCCATCCTATTCACCCTCACAACCATTTACTAATAATCCTCCCTGCTCCCAATGTAAGTAACCGCGAGACAAGACCAGGTTTCCTTTCTTGTGTTGTGTTTTTTATTAGTTTATATGTTTGTGTTTGGTGGGACTGGGTCTGTTTTCTTCTTTTGAAAAAAAATGATATTTTTTTGTTTAAGATAGGTCTATAGGGAGTTTCACTGTGACATTTCCATGTACATACGTCTTATGATCCTAATTGTTTCATCCCTTCCTGTTGTCCTTTTTACTTTATTCCCCTTCCATTTTTGATGGATAGAAAATACATTCACATTCTTAACTTCGTTCTTTTAAATGTTCTCCCTCCCATTAGGGACTCCCCGTCAGATTGAGTTGTTTTTCATAGCACTCTTTGTATATTTATTGGGCCTGTATTCTACATCTGAGAGAAAACATGCAGTGTTTGGTTTCAGAACCTGGCTAATTTCACTTAAGATAATCTCCATTTCCATCCATTTCTCTGCAAAGGATAAAATCTCATTCTTTATTGTGGCTGAATCAAATTCCATTGAAAATTCTTGTTTTTCTAATTTACAGATAAAAAGAAAGTTATGCAGTGACACAGATTATCAGGAAATTACCACATGGTTTCTGTTCAACTGGAATTTCAGATTCCACAAACTCAGGTGAGTTAAGGAGCATGTTTGATCAGAGATCTTTCTCTGTGAGATAAACAACTCCCATACCCCCACTTCTAGCAGTGACTGAGTTGAGGACGAGTTCATGAGCCCTGGGTCCCTTAGCATGTATGTATCATTGAAGCCTTTTTTGTCAGCACCCCAGCAAATGCACTGGTAGGATTTTTGCAGAGGCCATAGATGCTTTATTGCAGGGCAGATGTCAAGATGCCCCTGGGCTTTCAGTGTAAGCCCCTGAGTTTATGGAGCCCTCTTGGATGCCACCAGTAGTTAGCAGATGGGCCTGTCATCTTCCATGTGTTAGTTACCTATATGTGTGTAACAAATTCCTCCAACTTTTAGCATAGTAAACAAGAAAACATAATTCACTCATTTTCTGTGGCTCAGGCATTTGGGAAGTGCCCAGTTGAGCAAAAGTGACCCAAAATGTTAGTAGAATAGGAGAAGCCAAACTGACCTTATATGTCATTTAGACCAACCTTCTTATTTGATAGGGAAATGTATGCAGAGAGTTTGAATGATTACCTGTGCTGGTGCAGCTATTTTCAGAGGTGTTTGGAGCACAGGGCTCTGTTCCTCACATCTGCTGTTGGGTGATGTGAGTGTGATGTCAGTGCTACAACGTTTGTGAGGAGGTATGAGGTCATGAGAAGTAACATGCATAGTCAGTCATTTGGGTGTTAGTTTGTGGGAAAACTGGCCGATTAAGTTTGGTTGTGTAACTTCTGTCTGTGAAGGTCAGTGAAATGAACACAATGATTAAAAACACTTTTTTTCCATTCCTGAGTTTTAACAAACTTACTGTAGTGGGGGTACATTGTGACTTTTGCCAAAGTTCTTATAATATGCCATAGTTGAATTCATCCCTCCACATTCTCCTTTATTCTCTCTCACCGTATTCCTGGAATAGTTTCATCACGTCTCGTTTTTCCATTTTCATACATGAGTATATAATATTTATACCATATCCTACACCCTTTCCTTATATCCTCACCCCTCCCACAAGTAACAACTCCCTATACAGGACCTATTTTCCATTTCTGTTACCAAAAATCCCTTTTTGTGTTTATTTTGTTTTAGTGTGGGGGGCAGAACTGGGGCTTGAACTCAGGGACTCTACCTTGAGGCAGTTCACCAGCCCTTTTTTTGTGATAGGTGTTTTTGAGACAGGGTCTTGCAAACTATTTGCCCAAGCTGTGTTTGAACCAAGATCTTCCTTATCTCTCCCTTCTGAGTCACAGGGACTGCGGGTGTGAGCCACTGGTGACCCGCACGTTTTTGTTTGTTTAATTGAGATAGCTATACGGGATGTTTCATTGTGACATTTGCTCATACATATATAGCTCTATGCATATATATATATGTACACGTTATAACACAAATTGGGTCATTCCCTCGATTTTTTGCTTTTCTACTTTATTCTCCTTCTTATGGTAGTTTCAAATTTTTTAAAATTCTGCATTCCTCTACAGAAAGTACAACAACCATATTGACCTGGTTAACCTCCTCCTTTTACCCTCTCTCTCTCATAAATGAGCTCCCCTTAGACCTGTTGTTCATACTACTGCTTGTATGTGTGTCAGGTCTCTAGTGCATGTGTGAGAAAAAACATGTGGCCTTTGGTTTCCCCAACCTGACTAATTTAACTTAAGGTGATGTTCTCTAGTTCCATCCATTTACCTGCAAGCAACAAAATTTCATGCTTATTTAAGGCTGAATAAAATTCCATTGTGTGTAAATGCCACAGTTTTGGATCCATGTATCAGTTGTGAGGCATCTTGGCTGTTTACATATGTTAGCTGTTGTGAGTAATGCTGCAGTAAACACGGATGTGCAGGTGTCTGTATTGTTACCTGGCTTGCATTCATTCAGGTATATCCCTATGAATGATAATGCTGGATCACACAGCAATTCTACTTTGAGTTTCGAGAAGCCTCCATATTGTTTTCCACAGTTGTTGTACTAATTTGCATTCCCACTAACTGCATATGAGGGTTCCTTTTTTTTAGACATCCTTGAAAACATTAGTTGTTTGTATTCTTGATAGCCATTACAATGGGAGTGGTTTGGAATCTTGGTATGGTTTTCATTTTTGTTTTCTTTCTGACGAGCGATGGTGAGCATTTCTTTATGTAGTTGTAGGTCCTTTGGACTTCTGCCTTGGAACAAGCTCTGTTAAGTTCATTTGTGTATTTCTTCATTGGGTCACTGATTTTTACGGGAATTTAGTTTTTGAGTATATTCTCGGTATTAATTTCAGTCAGATGTATACCTGGCAATGATTTCCCCATTCTGGAGCCTTGGTTTCTGCTTCTATTCCTCACCACGTCATCTCAAGGTGTGGTTCTAGTGGACTGGCAAGGGAGGAAAAGGTTCCATGGAGGCACAGCACAGACACCTGTTGATCTGATATTAATTCTTCTCTGGTCTGCAGAGTACATCAAAGCACAGGCAGTGAAGGTTGGAAGGAATTCACCTCATTCACCGGTGTTTCCAGGTGTTCATAAGTATGGGTTCTGCTGAAAGGTACTTTTTTTTGATGAAAGCCCAGAAATTGACTTACACAAAGTAGTTAATATTCATGGGTCACATTCATTGTGTGGGTGTGTTTGTGTGTGGGGCCGCATGTGCGGTTGAAAATAGTTCCTGGATCATTGTCCGTGGATGCTGTGTTCCTAATAATGCCAGTCAGGAATGCTCCTTCGGAAGGCAGTAATTTTGGGTTTTTCTCTGTGTTGTTACTCCCTAGGTAAACTGTAATCAATTCACTGAGGAGGAAAGATTCAGGGATCCTTGAATATGTACAGGGTATGTGAGGCTATCGTGATGCATATATGTATGTGCCTCGTTACCCTGCTAGAAGTGATTTGAGTTCAAGTGATGGCTTCAGACACTGACTCTCGATTAGCCTTTAGTTGTTCCTTGGCATAATGGTGGTAGTATGTCTTCCTTCCAAGGACAATGTTGGAAGTGATGTCACTTCTTGGGTTTTTCTAAGTTTGATCCTTCCTAAAGTGCTTAAAGTGTCGCCTCAGTAGGGTAACGCCAGGATTTCAGCCTTTGCAGATAACATTCGACTTGCGTTGTATAGAGGCCAGGCTCCTGGGTGTCTGTGTCTACCTTTCTGTGTGCCTTTCTTGTGTGTATGTGTCTGTCTTTGTCTGTGTGCTTAATATTTCTCATTTGTTCATGTATTAATTTCTTTGCTATTTGTCATAAATTCTCATATTACCAATTGTTTCACACTCTTTGAGTGTATCCGCTGCTTAGGCATGCAGAAGTGTCTTTGAATCAAAATCTATCATTAACATTGAGGAAATAGATGGAACGAACAAGGCTGGGTGATGTTCTTAGACTTCTGGTCTTGCACAAAGTTGTAATTAACTCCATAGAATGTAAGAAATTCACATACAAGATAAATATTAGTATGTCACTCATTCTCTGTGTGTGAGTGTGTGTGGGATGTTTGTTGTTTAGTTTCCCAACACTGGTTGGTAGAATATAGGTTCCTTCCCCGAGTCACTTGAGGAACAGCCTTGTGTGGCACTGACTTTATGTCTTGGGTTCCATGAATGAAAGGTGAACTGTGATGTCCCTCAGAGAACCATTGCAGATTTGGATGTCCTTGCTGAGAGTTTCATGTTTCTTCCATAGGTTGTGGTGTTCCTGAAATCTGCCATTCTTCCGAGAGGTGGTAAGCTTTTCAGTCACTAGAGAACCCTAAGCATTCCTTGGCTATAGCGTGTGTGTGCCTGTGTACTTCTCAGATCAAAGTGAAGTAATTTCTGTGTCGTTAGGAAGTGAATTCTTGTGGTCACCTTGAGGCTCTTGGCAGCCAGTGTGTGCTTTTGCGTGTTTTGTTCAAGTTAGGAACACTGTAGGCTGGAAGACAGCCCCAGGCCCTCACTCTGTGATATTTTGGGTCAGTTAAGGGAATACCCTCCCAGATGATGGGAGATGTAGTTCTGAGAAGGAAGTTGCCTCATCCAAGGTTCAGGGAGTTTTCCTGGCTTATTTACCTTCAAAGGGCTTGAGGTGTTTGTGTACTCACCAGGTGAAAGCCTTCCTGTCCTCCAAAGTGTGGGGTCCAGATTGGGAGTAGTTTGGAAGAAGTCAGAAATGTCATGCCAGTTGAACCTTGAATGATCTGAGGAGGGAACGTGGAGGAGAAAAGCAATTCCCAGATCACAAGTTCTTGCCAGGAAACTGCCACACAAATGGCTGGAGACTGAAGGGAGAGGGGCCATAGAGGCAGTGCTTACGTGGTCTGACCAATCAGGACAGACTTGGTTGTGATGTCACAGTGGGATCCCAGCCACTGCAACATACACATTCCCGAGGCAGCTCCTGCCTGGCCTCTTGCTATGGTAGCACAGCCAGCCAAGCATGGAGAAGCTGGAGGTAGGTGCCACTGTCTCGTGTGGAAGACTTCTCTTTTATTTGGGTCCTCGATATACGGGGCACACGTGGCCTGAGCACACGGGTGACCTGAGCATCCTAGGATCGGGTGATACCATGCCTCAGTAGAGATCTTCGTAAACTTTTTTGGTTTTGGTGGAACTGTTGGGACTGGTAATACTGGCGTTGAAACTCAATGCTTTTCACTTGCAAAGCAGTTGCTCTACCCTTTTAGCAACACCTCCTGTCAAAGTTCTATAAATCTTTAGATTAAAGAAGTACAGTGAACCCCGAAAAGAATACACAGAGCCAAACCATCCAACACCAATCACTATATTGTTTAGGAATGGATCGGTATGTGATAAAAAACCCATAGTAATGTACCTGAAATTTGGGCTGTTTGCCCGTGACGTATACCTGCATTTCTCTCACCTCAGCAGGTAGAAACAGGAGGATCGCAGTTCAAAGCCAGCTCTTGCAAATATTTTCCACAAGCCTCTGTTGAAAATACTCAACGCACAGAAGGTGTGCTGGAGTGGTATGGTTTTTCTTTTTTTAAATATTGTTTATTGAGTACTGTTGTACTGGGTATATGTTGTTACATTTACAAAAGTTTTTTACACTATGTCATAGTTAAAATCATCCCTTCCATCATTTTCCTTTATTATCTCCCTCCCTATTCCTGGAATAGTTTCACAGGTCTCATGTTTCCATTTTCATACATGAGTACACAATATTTCCATCCTATTCACCCTCACAACCATTTACTAATAATCCTCCCTGCTCCCAATGTAACTGACCGCGAGACAAGACCAGGTTTCCTTTCTTGTGTTGTGTTTTTTATTAGTTTATATGTTTGTGTTTGGTGGGACTGGGTCTGTTTTCTTCTTTTGAAAAAAAATGATATTTTTTTGTTTAAGATAGGTCTATAGGGAGTTTCACTGTGACATTTCCATGTACATACGTCTTATGATCCTAATTGTTTCATCCCTTCCTGTTGTCCTTTTTACTTTATTCCCCTTCCATTTTTGATGTATAGAAAATACATTCACATTCTTAACTTCGTTCTTTTAAATGTTCTCCCTCCCATTAGGGACTCCCCGTCAGATTGAGTTGTTTTTCATAGCACTCTTTGTATATTTATTGGGCCTGTATTCTACATCTGAGAGAAAACATGCAGTGTTTGGTTTCAGAACCTGGCTAATTTCACTTAAGATAATCTCCATTTCCATCCATTTCTCTGCAAAGGATAAAATCTCATTCTTTATTGTGGCTGAATCAAATTCCATTGAAAATTCTTGTTTTTCTAATTTACAGATAAAAAGAAAGTTATGCAGTGACACAGATTATCAGGAAATTACCACATGGTTTCTGTTCAACTGGAATTTCAGATTCCACAAACTCAGGTGAGTTAAGGAGCATGTTTGATCAGAGATCTTTCTCTGTGAGATAAACAACTCCCATACCCCCGCTTCTAGCAGTGACTGAGTTGAGGACGAGTTCATGAGCCCTGGGTCCCTTAGCATGTAGGTATCATTGAAGCATTTTTTGTCAGCACCCCAGCAAATGCACTGGTAGGATTTTTGCAGAGGCCATAGATGCTTTATTGCAGGGCAGATGTCAAGATGCCCCTGGGCTTTCAGTGTAAGCCCCTGAGTTTATGGAGCCCTCTTGGATGCCACCAGTAGTTAGCAGATGGGCCTGTCATCTTCCATGTGTTAGTTACCTATATGTGTGTAACAAATTCCTCCAACTTTTAGCATAGTAAACAAGAAAACATAATTCACTCATTTTCTGTGGCTCAGGCATTTGGGAAGTGCCCAGTTGAGCAAAAGTGACCGAAAATGTTAGTAGAATAGGAGAAGCCAAACTGACCTTATATGTCATTTAGACCAACCTTCTTATTTGATAGGGAAATGTATGCAGAGAGTTTGAATGATTACCTGTGCTGGTGCAGCTATTTTCAGAGGTGTTTGGAGCACAGGGCTCTGTTCCTCACATCTGCTGTTGGGTGATGTGAGTGTGATGTCAGTGCTGTAATGTTTGTGAGGAGGTATGAGGTCATGAGAACTAACATGCATAGTCAGTCATTTGGGTGTTAGTTTGTGGGAAAACTGGCCGATTAAGTTTGGTTGTGTAACTTCTGTCTGTGAAGGTCAGTGAAATGAACACAATGATTAAAAACACTTTTTTTCCATTCCTGAGTTTTAACAAACTTACTGTAGTGGGGGTACATTGTGACTTTTGCCAAAGTTCTTATAATATGCCATAGTTGAATTCATCCCTCCACGTTCTCCTTTATTCTCTCTCACCGTATTCCTGGAATAGTTTCATCACGTCTCGTTTTTCCATTTTCATACATGAGTATATAATATTTATACCATATCCTACACCCTTTCCTTATATCCTCACCCCTCCCACAAGTAACAACTCCCTATACAGGACCTATTTTCCATTTCTGTTACCAAAAATCCCTTTTTGTGTTTATTTTGTTTTAGTGTGGGGGGCAGAACTGGGGCTTGAACTCAGGGACTCTACCTTGAGGCAGTTCACCAGCCCTTTTTTTGTGATAGGTGTTTTTGAGACAGGGTCTTGCAAACTATTTGCCCAAGCTGTGTTTGAACCAAGATCTTCCTTATCTCTCCCTTCTGAGTCACAGGGACTGCGGGTGTGAGCCACTGGTGACCCGCACGTTTTTGTTTGTTTAATTGAGATAGCTATACGGGATGTTTCATTGTGACATTTGCTCATACATATATAGCTCTATGCATATATATATATGTACACGTTATAACACAAATTGGGTCATTCCCTCGATTTTTTGCTTTTCTACTTTATTCTCCTTCTTATGGTAGTTTCAAAAGTTTTTAAAATTCTGCATTCCTCTACAGAAAGTACAACAACCATATTGACCTGGTTAACCTCCTCCTTTTACCCTCTCTCTCTCATAAATGAGCTCCCCTTAGACCTGTTGTTCATACTACTGCTTGTATGTGTGTCAGGTCTCTAGTGCATGTGTGAGAAAAAACATGTGGCCTTTGGTTTCCCCAACCTGACTAATTTAACTTAAGGTGATGTTCTCTAGTTCCATCCATTTACCTGCAAACAACAAAATTTCATGCTTATTTAAGGCTGAATAAAATTCCATTGTGTGTAAATGCCACAGTTTTGGATCCATGTATCAGTTGTGAGGCATCTTGGCCGTTTACATATGTTAGCTGTTGTGAGTAATGCTGCAGTAAACACGGATGTGCAGGTGTCTGTATTGTTACCTGGCTTGCATTCATTCAGGTATATCCCTATGAATGATAATGCTGGATCACACAGCAATTCTACTTTGAGTTTCGAGAAGCCTCCATATTGTTTTCCACAGTTGTTGTACTAATTTGCATTCCCACTAACTGCATATGAGGGTTCCTTTTTTTTAGACATCCTTGAAAACATTAGCTGTTTGTATTCTTGATAGCCATTACAGTGGGAGTGGTTTGGAATCTTGGTATGGTTTTCATTTTTGTTTTCTTTCTGACGAGCGATGGTGAGCATTTCTTTATGTAGTTGTAGGTCCTTTGGACTTCTGCCTTGGAACAAGCTCTGTTAAGTTCATTCGTGTATTTCTTCATTGGGTCACTGATTTTTACGGGAATTTAGTTTTTGAGTATATTCTCGGTATTAATTTCAGTCAGATGTATACCTGGCAATGATTTCCCCATTCTGGAGCCTTGGTTTCTGCTTCTATTCCTCACCACGTCATCTCAAGGTGTGGTTCTAGTGGACTGGCAAGGGAGGAAAAGGTTCCATGGAGGCACAGCACAGACACCTGTTGATCTGATATTAATTCTTCTCTGGTCTGCAGAGTACATCAAAGCACAGGCAGTGAAGGTTGGAAGGAATTCACCTCATTCACCGGTGTTTCCAGGTGTTCATAAGTATGGGTTCTGCTGAAAGGTACTTTTTTTTGATGAAAGCCCAGAAATTGACTTACACAAAGTAGTTAATATTCATGGGTCACATTCATTGTGTGGGTGTGTTTGTGTGTGGGGCCGCATGTGCGGTTGAAAATAGTTCCTGGATCATTGTCCGTGGATGCTGTGTTCCTAATAATGCCAGTCAGGAATGCTCCTTCGGAAGGCAGTAATTTTGGGTTTTTCTCTGTGTTGTTACTCCCTAGGTAAACTGTAATCAATTCACTGAGGAGGAAAGATTCAGGGATCCTTGAATATGTGCAGGGTATGTGAGGCTATCACGATGCATATATGTATGTGCCTCGTTACCCTGCTAGAAGTGATTTGAGTTCAAGTGATGGCTTCAGACACTGACTCTCGATTAGCCTTTAGTTGTTCCTTGGCATAATGGTGGTAGTATGTCTTCCTTCCAAGGACAATGTTGGAAGTGATGTCACTTCTTGGGTTTTTCTAAGTTTGATCCTTCCTAAAGTGCTTAAAGTGTCGCCTCAGTAGGGTAACGCCAGGATTTCAGCCTTTGCAGATAACATTCGACTTGCGTTGAATAGAGGCCAGGTTCCTGGGTGTCTGTGTCTACCTTTCTGTGTGCCTTTCTTGTGTGTATGTGTCTGTCTTTGTCTGTGTGCTTAATATTTCTCATTTGTTCATGTATTAATTTCTTTGCGATTTGTCATAAATTCTCATATTACCAATTGTTTCACACTCTTTGAGTGTATCCGCTGCTTAGGCATGCAGAAGTGTCTTTGAATCAAAATCTATCATTAACGTGGAGGAAATAGATTGAACGAACAAGGCTGGGTGATGTTCTATGACTTCTGGTCTTGCACAAAGTTGTAATTAACTCCATAGAATGTAAGAAATTCACATACAAGATAAATATTAGTATGTCACTCATTCTCTGTGTGTGAGTGTGTGTGGGATGTTTGTTGTTTAGTTTCCCAACACTGGTTGGTAGAATATAGGTTCCTTCCCCGAGTCACTTGAGGAACAGCCTTGTGTGGCACTGACTTTATGTCTTGGGTTCCATGAATGAAAGGTGAACTGTGATGTCCCTCAGAGAACCATTGCAGATTTGGATGTCCTTGCTGAGAGTTTCATGTTTCTTCCATAGGTTGTGGTGTTCCTGAAATCTGCCATTCTTCTGAGAGGTGGTAAGCTTTTCAGTCACTAGAGAACCCTACCATTCCTTGGCTATAGCGTGTGTGTGCCTGTGTACTTCTCAGATCAAAGTGAAGTAATTTCTGTGTCGTTAGGAAGTGAATTCTTGTGGTCACCTTGAGGCTCTTGGCAGCCAGTGTGTGCTTTTGCGTGTTTTGTTCAAGTGAGGAACACTGTAGGCTGGAAGACAGCCCCAGGCCCTCACTCTGTGATATTTTGGGTCAGTTAAGGGAATACCCTCCCAGATGATGGGAGATGTAGTTCTGAGAAGGAAGTTGCCTCATCCAAGGTTCAGGGAGTTTTCCTGGCTTATTTACCTTCAAAGGGCTTGAGGTGTTTGTGTACTCACCAGGTGAAAGCCTTCCTGTCCTCCAAAGTGTGGGGTCCAGATTGGGAGTAGTTTGGAAGAAGTCAGAAATGTCATGCCAGTTGAACCTTGAATGATCTGAGGAGGGAACGTGGAGGAGAAAAGCAATTCCCAGATCACAAGTTCTTGCCAGGAAACTGCCACACAAATGGCTGGAGACTGAAGGGAGAGGGGCCATAGAGGCAGTGCTTACGTGGTCTGACCAATCAGGACAGACTTGGTTGTGATGTCACAGTGGGATCCCAGCCACTGCAACATACACATTCCCGAGGCAGCTCCTGCCTGGCCTCTTGCTATGGTAGCACAGCCAGCCAAGCATGGAGAAGCTGGAGGTAGGTGCCACTGTCTCGTGTGGAAGACTTCTCTTTTATTTGGGTCCTCGATATACGGGGCACACGTGGCCTGAGCACACGGGTGACCTGAGCATCCTAGGATCGGGTGATACCATGCCTCAGTAGAGATCTTCGTAAACTTTTTTGGTTTTGGTGGAACTGTTGGGACTGGTAATACTGGCGTTGAAACTCAATGCTTTTCACTTGCAAAGCAGTTGCTCTACCCTTTTAGCAACACCTCCTGTCAAAGTTCTATAAATCTTTAGATTAAAGAAGTACAGTGAACCCCGAAAAGAATACACAGAGCCAAACCATCCAACACCAATCACTATATTGTTTAGGAATGGATCGGTATGTGATAAAAAACCCATAGTAATGTACCTGAAATTTGGGCTGTTTGCCCGTGACGTATACCTGCATTTCTCTCACCTCAGCAGGTAGAAACAGGAGGATCGCAGTTCAAAGCCAGCTCTTGCAAATATTTTCCACAAGCCTCTGTTGAAAATACTCAACGCACAGAAGGTGTGTTGGAGTGGTATGGTTTTTCTTTTTTTAAATATTGTTTATTGAGTACTGTTGTACTGGGTATATGTTGTTACATTTACAAAAGTTTTTTACACTATGTCATAGTTAAAATCATCCCTTCCATCATTTTCCTTTATTATCTCCCTCCCTATTCCTGGAATAGTTTCACAGGTCTCATGTTTCCATTTTCATACATGAGTACACAATATTTCCATCCTATTCACCCTCACAACCATTTACTAATAATCCTCCCTGCTCCCAATGTAACTGACCGCGAGACAAGACCAGGTTTCCTTTCTTGTGTTGTGTTTTTTATTAGTTTATATGTTTGTGTTTGGTGGGACTGGGTCTGTTTTCTTCTTTTGAAAAAAAATGATATTTTTTTGTTTAAGATAGGTCTATAGGGAGTTTCACTGTGACATTTCCATGTACATACGTCTTATGATCCTAATTGTTTCATCCCTTCCTGTTGTCCTTTTTACTTTATTCCCCTTCCATTTTTGATGTATAGAAAATACATTCACATTCTTAACTTCGTTCTTTTAAATGTTCTCCCTCCCATTAGGGACTCCCCGTCAGATTGAGTTGTTTTTCATAGCACTCTTTGTATATTTATTGGGCCTGTATTCTACATCTGAGAGAAAACATGCAGTGTTTGGTTTCAGAACCTGGCTAATTTCACTTAAGATAATCTCCATTTCCATCCATTTCTCTGCAAAGGATAAAATCTCATTCTTTATTGTGGCTGAATCAAATTCCATTGAAAATTCTTGTTTTTCTAATTTACAGATAAAAAGAAAGTTATGCAGTGACACAGATTATCAGGAAATTACCACATGGTTTCTGTTCAACTGGAATTTCAGATTCCACAAACTCAGGTGAGTTAAGGAGCATGTTTGATCAGAGATCTTTCTCTGTGAGATAAACAACTCCCATACCCCCGCTTCTAGCAGTGACTGAGTTGAGGACGAGTTCATGAGCCCTGGGTCCCTTAGCATGTAGGTATCATTGAAGCATTTTTTGTCAGCACCCCAGCAAATGCACTGGTAGGATTTTTGCAGAGGCCATAGATGCTTTATTGCAGGGCAGATGTCAAGATGCCCCTGGGCTTTCAGTGTAAGCCCCTGAGTTTATGGAGCCCTCTTGGATGCCACCAGTAGTTAGCAGATGGGCCTGTCATCTTCCATGTGTTAGTTACCTATATGTGTGTAACAAATTCCTCCAACTTTTAGCATAGTAAACAAGAAAACATAATTCACTCATTTTCTGTGGCTCAGGCATTTGGGAAGTGCCCAGTTGAGCAAAAGTGACCGAAAATGTTAGTAGAATAGGAGAAGCCAAACTGACCTTATATGTCATTTAGACCAACCTTCTTATTTGATAGGGAAATGTATGCAGAGAGTTTGAATGATTACCTGTGCTGGTGCAGCTATTTTCAGAGGTGTTTGGAGCACAGGGCTCTGTTCCTCACATCTGCTGTTGGGTGATGTGAGTGTGATGTCAGTGCTGTAATGTTTGTGAGGAGGTATGAGGTCATGAGAACTAACATGCATAGTCAGTCATTTGGGTGTTAGTTTGTGGGAAAACTGGCCGATTAAGTTTGGTTGTGTAACTTCTGTCTGTGAAGGTCAGTGAAATGAACACAATGATTAAAAACACTTTTTTTCCATTCCTGAGTTTTAACAAACTTACTGTAGTGGGGGTACATTGTGACTTTTGCCAAAGTTCTTATACTATGCCATAGTTGAATTCATCCCTCCACGTTCTCCTTTATTCTCTCTCACCGTATTCCTGGAATAGTTTCATCACGTCTCGTTTTTCCATTTTCATACATGAGTATATAATATTTATACCATATCCTACACCCTTTCCTTATATCCTCACCCCTCCCACAAGTAACAACTCCCTATACAGGACCTATTTTCCATTTCTGTTACCAAAAATCCCTTTTTGTGTTTATTTTGTTTTAGTGTGGGGGGCAGAACTGGGGCTTGAACTCAGGGACTCTACCTTGAGGCAGTTCACCAGCCCTTTTTTTGTGATAGGTGTTTTTGAGACAGGGTCTTGCAAACTATTTGCCCAAGCTGTGTTTGAACCAAGATCTTCCTTATCTCTCCCTTCTGAGTCACAGGGACTGCGGGTGTGAGCCACTGGTGACCCGCACGTTTTTGTTTGTTTAATTGAGATAGCTATACGGGATGTTTCATTGTGACATTTGCTCATACATATATAGCTCTATGCATATATATATATGTACACGTTATAACACAAATTGGGTCATTCCCTCGATTTTTTGCTTTTCTACTTTATTCTCCTTCTTATGGTAGTTTCAAAAGTTTTTAAAATTCTGCATTCCTCTACAGAAAGTACAACAACCATATTGACCTGGTTAACCTCCTCCTTTTACCCTCTCTCTCTCATAAATGAGCTCCCCTTAGACCTGTTGTTCATACTACTGCTTGTATGTGTGTCAGGTCTCTAGTGCATGTGTGAGAAAAAACATGTGGCCTTTGGTTTCCCCAACCTGACTAATTTAACTTAAGGTGATGTTCTCTAGTTCCATCCATTTACCTGCAAACAACAAAATTTCATGCTTATTTAAGGCTGAATAAAATTCCATTGTGTGTAAATGCCACAGTTTTGGATCCATGTATCAGTTGTGAGGCATCTTGGCCGTTTACATATGTTAGCTGTTGTGAGTAATGCTGCAGTAAACACGGATGTGCAGGTGTCTGTATTGTTACCTGGCTTGCATTCATTCAGGTATATCCCTATGAATGATAATGCTGGATCACACAGCAATTCTACTTTGAGTTTCGAGAAGCCTCCATATTGTTTTCCACAGTTGTTGTACTAATTTGCATTCCCACTAACTGCATATGAGGGTTCCTTTTTTTTAGACATCCTTGAAAACATTAGCTGTTTGTATTCTTGATAGCCATTACAGTGGGAGTGGTTTGGAATCTTGGTATGGTTTTCATTTTTGTTCTCTTTCTGACGAGCGATGGTGAGCATTTCTTTATGTAGTTGTAGGTCCTTTGGACTTCTGCCTTGGAACAAGCTCTGTTAAGTTCATTCGTGTATTTCTTCATTGGGTCACTGATTTTTACGGGAATTTAGTTTTTCAGTATATTCTCGGTATTAATTTCAGTCAGATGTATACCTGGCAATGATTTCCCCATTCTGGAGCCTTGGTTTCTGCTTCTATTCCTCACCACGTCATCTCAAGGTGTGGTTCTAGTGGACTGGCAAGGGAGGAAAAGGTTCCATGGAGGCACAGCACAGACACCTGTTGATCTGATATTAATTCTTCTCTGGTCTGCAGAGTACATCAAAGCACAGGCAGTGAAGGTTGGAAGGAATTCACCTCATTCACCGGTGTTTCCAGGTGTTCATAAGTATGGGTTCTGCTGAAAGGTACTTTTTTTTGATGAAAGCCCAGAAATTGACTTACACAAAGTAGTTAATATTCATGGGTCACATTCATTGTGTGGGTGTGTTTGTGTGTGGGGCCGCATGTGCGGTTGAAAATAGTTCCTGGATCATTGTCCGTGGATGCTGTGTTCCTAATAATGCCAGTCAGGAATGCTCCTTCGGAAGGCAGTAATTTTGGGTTTTTCTCTGTGTTGTTACTCCCTAGGTAAACTGTAATCAATTCACTGAGGAGGAAAGATTCAGGGATCCTTGAATATGTGCAGGGTATGTGAGGCTATCACGATGCATATATGTATGTGCCTCGTTACCCTGCTAGAAGTGATTTGAGTTCAAGTGATGGCTTCAGACACTGACTCTCGATTAGCCTTTAGTTGTTCCTTGGCATAATGGTGGTAGTATGTCTTCCTTCCAAGGACAATGTTGGAAGTGATGTCACTTCTTGGGTTTTTCTAAGTTTGATCCTTCCTAAAGTGCTTAAAGTGTCGCCTCAGTAGGGTAACGCCAGGATTTCAGCCTTTGCAGATAACATTCGACTTGCGTTGAATAGAGGCCAGGTTCCTGGGTGTCTGTGTCTACCTTTCTGTGTGCCTTTCTTGTGTGTATGTGTCTGTCTTTGTCTGTGTGCTTAATATTTCTCATTTGTTCATGTATTAATTTCTTTGCTATTTGTCATAAATTCTCATATTACCAATTGTTTCACACTCTTTGCGTGTATCCGCTGCTTAGGCATGCAGAAGTGTCTTTGAATCAAAATCTATCATTAACGTGGAGGAAATAGATGGAACGAACAAGGCTGGGTGATGTTCTATGACTTCTGGTCTTGCACAAAGTTGTAATTAACTCCATAGAATGTAAGAAATTCACATTCAAGATAAATATTAGTATGTCACTCATTCTCTGTGTGTGAGTGTGTGTGGGATGTTTGTTGTTTAGTTTCCCAACACTGGTTGGTAGAATATAGGTTCCTTCCCCGAGTCACTTGAGGAACAGCCTTGTGTGGCACTGACTTTATGTCTTGGGTTCCATGAATGAAAGGTGAACTGTGATGTCCCTCAGAGAACCATTGCAGATTTGGATGTCCTTCCTGAGAGTTTCATGTTTCTTCCATAGGTTGTGGTGTTCCTGAAATCTGCCATTCTTCCGAGAGGTGGTAAGCTTTTCAGTCACTAGAGAACCCTAAGCATTCCTTGGCTATAGCGTGTGTGTGCCTGTGTACTTCTCAGATCAAAGTGAAGTAATTTCTGTGTCGTTAGGAAGTGAATTCTTGTGGTCACCTTGAGGCTCTTGGCAGCCAGTGTGTGCTTTTGCGTGTTTTGTTCAAGTGAGGAACACTGTAGGCTGGAAGACAGCCCCAGGCCCTCACTCTGTGATATTTTGGGTCAGTTAAGGGAATACCCTCCCAGATGATGGGAGATGTAGTTCTGAGAAGGAAGTTGCCTCATCCAAGGTTCAGGGAGTTTTCCTGGCTTATTTACCTTCAAAGGGCTTGAGGTGTTTGTGTACTCACCAGGTGAAAGCCTTCCTGTCCTCCAAAGTGTGGGGTCCAGATTGGGAGTAGTTTGGAAGACGTCAGAAATGTCATGCCAGTTGAACCTTGAATGATCTGAGGAGGGAACGTGGAGGAGAAAAGCAATTCCCAGATCACAAGTTCTTGCCAGGAAACTGCCACACAAATGGCTGGAGACTGAAGGGAGAGGGGCCATAGAGGCAGTGCTTACGTGGTCTGACCAATCAGGACAGACTTGGTTGTGATGTCACAGTGGGATCCCAGCCACTGCAACATACACATTCCCGAGGCAGCTCCTGCCTGGCCTCTTGCTATGGTAGCACAGCCAGCCAAGCATGGAGAAGCTGGAGGTAGGTGCCACTGTCTCGTGTGGAAGACTTCTCTTTTATTTGGGTCCTCGATATACGGGGCACACATGGCCTGAGCACACGGGTGACCTGAGCATCCTAGGATCGGGTGATACCATGCCTCAGTAGAGATCTTCGTAAACTTTTTTGGTTTTGGTGGAACTGTTGGGACTGGTAATACTGGCGTTGAAACTCAATGCTTTTCACTTGCAAAGCAGTTGCTCTACCCTTTTAGCAACACCTCCTGTCAAAGTTCTATAAATCTTTAGATTAAAGAAGTACAGTGAACCCCGAAAAGAATAAACAGAGCCAAACCATCCAACACCAATCACTATATTGTTTAGGAATGGATCGGTATGTGATAAAAAACCCATAGTAATGTACCTGAAATTTGGGCTGTTTGCCCGTGACGTATACCTGCATTTCTCTCACCTCAGCAGGTAGAAACAGGAGGATCGCAGTTCAAAGCCAGCTCTTGCAAATATTTTCCACAAGCCTCTGTTGAAAATACTCAACGCACAGAAGGTGTGCTGGAGTGGTATGGTTTTTCTTTTTTTAAATATTGTTTATTGAGTACTGTTGTACTGGGTATATGTTGTTACATTTACAAAAGTTTTTTACACTATGTCATAGTTAAAATCATCCCTTCCATCATTTTCCTTTATTATCTCCCTCCCTATTCCTGGAATAGTTTCACAGGTCTCATGTTTCCATTTTCATACATGAGTACACAATATTTCCATCCTATTCACCCTCACAACCATTTACTAATAATCCTCCCTGCTCCCAATGTAACTGACCGCGAGACAAGACCAGGTTTCCTTTCTTGTGTTGTGTTTTTTATTAGTTTATATGTTTGTGTTTGGTGGGACTGGGTCTGTTTTCTTCTTTTGAAAAAAAATGATATTTTTTTGTTTAAGATCGTCTATAGGGAGTTTCACTGTGACATTTCCATGTACATACGTCTTATGATCCTAATTGTTTCATCCCTTCCTGTTGTCCTTTTTACTTTATTCCCCTTCCATTTTTGATGTATAGAAAATACATTCACATTCTTAACTTCGTTCTTTTAAATGTTCTCCCTCCCATTAGGGACTCCCCGTCAGATTGAGTTGTTTTTCATAGCACTCTTTGTATATTTATTGGGCCTGTATTCTACATCTGAGAGAAAACATGCAGTGTTTGGTTTCAGAACCTGGCTAATTTCACTTAAGATAATCTCCATTTCCATCCATTTCTCTGCAAAGGATAAAATCTCATTCTTTATTGTGGCTGAATCAAATTCCATTGAAAATTCTTGTTTTTCTAATTTACAGATAAAAAGAAAGTTATGCAGTGACACAGATTATCAGGAAATTACCACATGGTTTCTGTTCAACTGGAATTTCAGATTCCACAAACTCAGGTGAGTTAAGGAGCATGTTTGATCAGAGATCTTTCTCTGTGAGATAAACAACTCCCATACCCCCGCTTCTAGCAGTGACTGAGTTGAGGACGAGTTCATGAGCCCTGGGTCCCTTAGCATGTAGGTATCATTGAAGCATTTTTTGTCAGCACCCCAGCAAATGCACTGGTAGGATTTTTGCAGAGGCCATAGATGCTTTATTGCAGGGCAGATGTCAAGATGCCCCTGGGCTTTCAGTGTAAGCCCCTGAGTTTATGGAGCCCTCTTGGATGCCACCAGTAGTTAGCAGATGGGCCTGTCATCTTCCATGTGTTAGTTACCTATATGTGTGTAACAAATTCCTCCAACTTTTAGCATAGTAAACAAGAAAACATAATTCACTCATTTTCTGTGGGTCAGGCATTTGGGAAGTGCCCAGTTGAGCAAAAGTGACCGAAAATGTTAGTAGAATAGGAGAAGCCAAACTGACCTTATATGTCATTTAGACCAACCTTCTTATTTGATAGGGAAATGTATGCAGAGAGTTTGAATGATTACCTGTGCTGGTGCAGCTATTTTCAGAGGTGTTTGGAGCACAGGGCTCTGTTCCTCACATCTGCTGTTGGGTGATGTGAGTGTGATGTCAGTGCTACAACGTTTGTGAGGAGGTATGAGGTCATGAGAAGTAACATGCATAGTCAGTCATTTGGGTGTTAGTTTGTGGGAAAACTGGCCGATTAAGTTTGGTTGTGTAACTTCTGTCTGTGAAGGTCAGTGAAATGAACACAATGATTAAAAACACTTTTTTTCCATTCCTGAGTTTTAACAAACTTACTGTAGTGGGGGTACATTGTGACTTTTGCCAAAGTTCTTATAATATGCCATAGTTGAATTCATCCCTCCACATTCTCCTTTATTCTCTCTCACCGTATTCCTGGAATAGTTTCATCACGTCTCGTTTTTCCATTTTCATACATGAGTATATAATATTTATACCATATCCTACACCCTTTCCTTATATCCTCACCCCTCCCACAAGTAACAACTCCCTATACAGGACCTATTTTCCATTTCTGTTACCAAAAATCCCTTTTTGTGTTTATTTTGTTTTAGTGTGGGGGGCAGAACTGGGGCTTGAACTCAGGGACTCTACCTTGAGGCAGTTCACCAGCCCTTTTTTTGTGATAGGTGTTTTTGAGACAGGGTCTTGCAAACTATTTGCCCAAGCTGTGTTTGAACCAAGATCTTCCTTATCTCTCCCTTCTGAGTCACAGGGACTGCGGGTGTGAGCCACTGGTGACCCGCACGTTTTTGTTTGTTTAATTGAGATAGCTATACGGGATGTTTCATTGTGACATTTGCTCATACATATATAGCTCTATGCATATATATATATGTACACGTTATAACACAAATTGGGTCATTCCCTCGATATTTTGCTTTTCTACTTTATTCTCCTTCTTATGGTAGTTTCAAATTTTTTAAAATTCTGCATTCCTCTACAGAAAGTACAACAACCATATTGACCTGGTTAACCTCCTCCTTTTACCCTCTCTCTCTCATAAATGAGCTCCCCTTAGACCTGTTGTTCATACTACTGCTTGTATGTGTGTCAGGTCTCTAGTGCATGTGTGAGAAAAAACATGTGGCCTTTGGTTTCCCCAACCTGACTAATTTAACTTAAGGTGATGTTCTCTAGTTCCATCCATTTACCTGCAAACAACAAAATTTCATGCTTATTTAAGGCTGAATAAAATTCCATTGTGTGTAAATGCCACAGTTTTGGATCCATGTATCAGTTGTGAGGCATCTTGGCCGTTTACATATGTTAGCTGTTGTGAGTAATGCTGCAGTAAACACGGATGTGCAGGTGTCTGTATTGTTACCTGGCTTGCATTCATTCAGGTATATCCCTATGAATGATAATGCTGGATCACACAGCAATTCTACTTTGAGTTTCGAGAAGCCTCCATATTGTTTTCCACAGTTGTTGTACTAATTTGCATTCCCACTAACTGCATATGAGGGTTCCTTTTTTTTAGACATCCTTGAAAACATTAGTTGTTTGTATTCTTGATAGCCATTACAATGGGAGTGGTTTGGAATCTTGGTATGGTTTTCATTTTTGTTTTCTTTCTGACGAGCGATGGTGAGCATTTCTTTATGTAGTTGTAGGTCCTTTGGACTTCTGCCTTGGAACAAGCTCTGTTAAGTTCATTCGTGTATTTCTTCATTGGGTCACTGATTTTTACGGGAATTTAGTTTTTGAGTATATTCTCGGTATTAATTTCAGTCAGATGTATACCTGGCAATGATTTCCCCATTCTGGAGCCTTGGTTTCTGCTTCTATTCCTCACCACGTCATCTCAAGGTGTAGTTCTAGTGGACTGGCAAGGGAGGAAAAGGTTCCATGGAGGCACAGCACAGACACCTGTTGATCTGATATTAATTCTTCTCTGGTCTGCAGAGTACATCAAAGCACAGGCAGTGAAGGTTGGAAGGAATTCACCTCATTCACCGGTGTTTCCAGGTGTTCATAAGTATGGGTTCTGCTGAAAGGTACTTTTTTTTGATGAAAGCCCAGAAATTGACTTACACAAAGTAGTTAATATTCATGGGTCACATTCATTGTGTGGGTGTGTTTGTGTGTGGGGCCGCATGTGCGGTTGAAAATAGTTCCTGGATCATTGTCCGTGGATGCTGTGTTCCTAATAATGCCAGTCAGGAATGCTCCTTCGGAAGGCAGTAATTTGGGGTTTTTCTCTGTGTTGTTACTCCCTAGGTAAACTGTAATCAATTCACTGAGGAGGAAAGATTCAGGGATCCTTGAATATGTGCAGGGTATGTGAGGCTATCACGATGCATATATGTATGTGCCTCGTTACCCTGCTAGAAGTGATTTGAGTTCAAGTGATGGCTTCAGACACTGACTCTCGATTAGCCTTTAGTTGTTCCTTGGCATAATGGTGGTAGTATGTCTTCCTTCCAAGGACAATGTTGGAAGTGATGTCACTTCTTGGGTTTTTCTAAGTTTGATCCTTCCTAAAGTGCTTAAAGTGTCGCCTCAGTAGGGTAACGCCAGGATTTCAGCCTTTGCAGATAACATTCGACTTGCGTTGAATAGAGGCCAGGTTCCTGGGTGTCTGTGTCTACCTTTCTGTGTGCCTTTCTTGTGTGTATGTGTCTGTCTTTGTCTGTGTGCTTAATATTTCTCATTTGTTCATGTATTAATTTCTTTGCTATTTGTCATAAATTCTCATATTACCAATTGTTTCACACTCTTTGAGTGTATCCGCTGCTTAGGCATGCAGAAGTGTCTTTGAATCAAAATCTATCATTAACGTGGAGGAAATAGATGGAACGAACCAGGCTGGGTGATGTTCTATGACTTCTGGTCTTGCACAAAGTTGTAATTAACTCCATAGAATGTAAGAAATTCACATACAAGATAAATATTAGTATGTCACTCATTCTCTGTGTGTGAGTGTGTGTGGGATGTTTGTTGTTTAGTTTCCCAACACTGGTTGGTAGAATATAGGTTCCTTCCCCAAGTCACTTGAGGAACAGCCTTGTGTGGCACTGACTTTATGTCTTGGGTTCCATGAATGAAAGGTGAACTGTGATGTCCCTCAGAGAACCATTGCAGATTTGGATGTCCTTCCTGAGAGTTTCATGTTTATTCCATAGGTTGTGGTGTTCCTGAAATCTGCCATTCTTCCGAGAGGTGGTAAGCATTTCAGTCACTAGAGAACCCTAAGCATTCCTTGGCTATAGCGTGTGTGTGCCTGTGTACTTCTCAGATCAAAGTGAAGTAATTTCTGTGTCGTTAGGAAGTGAATTCTTGTGGTCACCTTGAGGCTCTTGGCAGCCAGTGTGTGCTTTTGCGTGTTTTGTTCAAGTTAGGAACACTGTAGGCTGGAAGGCAGCCCCAGGCCCTCACTCTGTGATATTTTGGGTCAGTTAAGGGAATACCCTCCCAGATGATGGGAGATGTAGTTCTGAGAAGGAAGTTGCCTCATCCAAGGTTCAGGGAGTTTTCCTGGCTTATTTACCTTCAAAGGGCTTGAGGTGTTTGTGTACTCACCAGGTGAAAGCCTTCCTGTCCTCCAAAGTGTGGGGTCCAGATTGGGAGTAGTTTGGAAGAAGTCAGAAATGTCATGCCAGTTGAACCTTGAATGATCTGAGGAGGGAACGTGGAGGAGAAAAGCAATTCCCAGATCACAAGTTCTTGCCAGGAAACTGCCACACAAATGGCTGGAGACTGAAGGGAGAGGGGCCATAGAGGCAGTGCTTACGTGGTCTGACCAATCAGGACAGACTTGGTTGTGATGTCACAGTGGGATCCCAGCCACTGCAACATACACATTCCCGAGGCAGCTCCTGCCTGGCCTCTTGCTATGGTAGCACAGCCAGCCAAGCATGGAGAAGCTGGAGGTAGGTGCCACTGTCTCGTGTGGAAGACTTCTCTTTTATTTGGGTCCTCGATATACGGGGCACACGTGGCCTGAGCACACGGGTGACCTGAGCATCCTAGGATCGGGTTATACCATGCCTCAGTAGAGATCTTCGTAAACTTTTTTGGTTTTGGTGGAACTGTTGGGACTGGTAATACTGGCGTTGAAACTCAATGCTTTTCACTTGCAAAGCAGTTGCTCTACCCTTTTAGCAACACCTCCTGTCAAAGTTCTATAAATCTTTAGATTAAAGAAGTACAGTGAACCCCGAAAAGAATACACAGAGCCAAACCATCCAACACCAATCACTATATTGTTTAGGAATGGATCGGTATGTGATAAAAAACCCATAGTAATGTACCTGAAATTTGGGCTGTTTGCCCGTGACGTATACCTGCATTTCTCTCACCTCAGCAGGTAGAAACAGGAGGATCGCAGTTCAAAGCCAGCTCTTGCAAATATTTTCCACAAGCCTCTGTTGAAAATACTCAACGCACAGAAGGTGTGCTGGAGTGGTATGGTTTTTCTTTTTTTAAATATTGTTTATTGAGTACTGTTGTACTGGGTATATGTTGTTACATTTACAAAAGTTTTTTACACTATGTCATAGTTAAAATCATCCCTTCCATCATTTTCCTTTATTATCTCCCTCCCTATTCCTGGAATAGTTTCACAGGTCTCATGTTTCCATTTTCATACATGAGTACACAATATTTCCATCCTATTCACCCTCACAACCATTTACTAATAATCCTCCCTGCTCCCAATGTAACTGACCGCGAGACAAGACCAGGTTTCCTTTCTTGTGTTGTGTTTTTTATTAGTTTATATGTTTGTGTTTGGTGGGACTGGGTCTGTTTTCTTCTTTTGAAAAAAAATGATATTTTTTTGTTTAAGATAGGTCTATAGGGAGTTTCACTGTGACATTTCCATGTACATACGTCTTATGATCCTAATTGTTTCATCCCTTCCTGTTGTCCTTTTTACTTTATTCCCCTTCCATTTTTGATGTATAGAAAATACATTCACATTCTTAACTTCGTTCTTTTAAATGTTCTCCCTCCCATTAGGGACTCCCCGTCAGATTGAGTTGTTTTTCATAGCACTCTTTGTATATTTATTGGGCCTGTATTCTACATCTGAGAGAAAACATGCAGTGTTTGGTTTCAGAACCTGGCTAATTTCACTTAAGATAATCTCCATTTCCATCCATTTCTCTGCAAAGGATAAAATCTCATTCTTTATTGTGGCTGAATCAAATTCCATTGAAAATTCTTGTTTTTCTAATTTACAGATAAAAAGAAAGTTATGCAGTGACACAGATTATCAGGAAATTACCACATGGTTTCTGTTCAACTGGAATTTCAGATTCCACAAACTCAGGTGAGTTAAGGAGCATGTTTGATCAGAGATCTTTCTCTGTGAGATAAACAACTCCCATACCCCCGCTTCTAGCAGTGACTGAGTTGAGGACGAGTTCATGAGCCCTGGGTCCCTTAGCATGTAGGTATCATTGAAGCATTTTTTGTCAGCACCCCAGCAAATGCACTGGTAGGATTTTTGCAGAGGCCATAGATGCTTTATTGCAGGGCAGATGTCAAGATGCCCCTGGGCTTTCAGTGTAAGCCCCTGAGTTTATGGAGCCCTCTTGGATGCCACCAGTAGTTAGCAGATGGGCCTGTCATCTTCCATGTGTTAGTTACCTATATGTGTGTAACAAATTTCTCCAACTTTTAGCGTAGTAAACAAGAAAACATAATTCACTCATTTTCTGTGGGTCAGGCATTTGGGAAGTGCCCAGTTGAGCAAAAGTGACCGAAAATGTTAGTAGAATAGGAGAAGCCAAACTGACCTTATATGTCATTTAGACCAACCTTCTTATTTGATAGGGAAATGTATGCAGAGAGTTTGAATGATTACCTGTGCTGGTGCAGCTATTTTCAGAGGTGTTTGGAGCACAGGGCTCTGTTCCTCACATCTGCTGTTGGGTGATGTGAGTGTGATGTCAGTGCTATAATGTTTGTGAGGAGGTATGAGGTCATGAGAACTAACGTGCGTAGTCAGTCATTTGGGTGTTAGTTTGTGGGAAAACTGGCCGATTAAGTTTGGTTGTGTAACTTCTGTCTGTGAAGGTCAGTGAAATGAACACAATGATTAAAAACACTTTTTTTCCATTCCTGAGTTTTAACAAACTTACTGTAGTGGGAGTACATTGTGACTTTTGCCAAAGTTCTTATACTATGCCATAGTTGAATTCATCCCTCCACGTTCTCCTTTATTCTCTCTCACCGTATTCCTGGAATAGTTTCATCACGTCTCGTTTTTCCATTTTCATACATGAGTATATAATATTTATACCATATCCTACACCCTTTCCTTATATCCTCACCCCTCCCACAAGTAACAACTCCCTATACAGGACCTATTTTCCATTTCTGTTACCAAAAATCCCTTTTTGTGTTTATTTTGTTTTAGTGTGGGGGGCAGAACTGGGGCTTGAACTCAGGGACTCTACCTTGAGGCAGTTCACCAGCCCTTTTTTTGTGATAGGTGTTTTTGAGACAGGGTCTTGCAAACTATTTGCCCAAGCTGTGTTTGAACCAAGATCTTCCTTATCTCTCCCTTCTGAGTCACAGGGACTGCGGGTGTGAGCCACTGGTGACCCGCACGTTTTTGTTTGTTTAATTGAGATAGCTATACGGGATGTTTCATTGTGACATTTGCTCATACATATATAGCTCTATGCATATATATATATGTACACGTTATAACACAAATTGGGTCATTCCCTCGATTTTTTGCTTTTCTACTTTATTCTCCTTCTTATGGTAGTTTCAAAAGTTTTTAAAATTCTGCATTCCTCTACAGAAAGTACAACAACCATATTGACCTGGTTAACCTCCTCCTTTTACCCTCTCTCTCTCATAAATGAGCTCCCCTTAGACCTGTTGTTCATACTACTGCTTGTATGTGTGTCAGGTCTCTAGTGCATGTGTGAGAAAAAACATGTGGCCTTTGGTTTCCCCAACCTGACTAATTTAACTTAAGGTGATGTTCTCTAGTTCCATCCATTTACCTGCAAACAACAAAATTTCATGCTTATTTAAGGCTGAATAAAATTCCATTGTGTGTAAATGCCACAGTTTTGGATCCATGTATCAGTTGTGAGGCATCTTGGCCGTTTACATATGTTAGCTGTTGTGAGTAATGCTGCAGTAAACACGGATGTGCAGGTGTCTGTATTGTTACCTGGCTTGCATTCATTCAGGTATATCCCTATGAATGATAATGCTGGATCACACAGCAATTCTACTTTGAGTTTCGAGAAGCCTCCATATTGTTTTCCACAGTTGTTGTACTAATTTGCATTCCCACTAACTGCATATGAGGGTTCCTTTTTTTTAGACATCCTTGAAAACATTAGTTGTTTGTATTCTTGATAGCCATTACAATGGGAGTGGTTTGGAATCTTGGTATGGTTTTCATTTTTGTTTTCTTTCTGACGAGCGATGGTGAGCATTTCTTTATGTAGTTGTAGGTCCTTTGGACTTCTGCCTTGGAACAAGCTCTGTTAAGTTCATTCGTGTATTTCTTCATTGGGTCACTGATTTTTACGGGAATTTAGTTTTTGAGTATATTCTCGGTATTAATTTCAGTCAGATGTATACCTGGCAATGATTTCCCCATTCTGGAGCCTTGGTTTCTGCTTCTATTCCTCACCACGTCATCTCAAGGTGTGGTTCTAGTGGACTGGCAAGGGAGGAAAAGGTTCCATGGAGGCACAGCACAGACACCTGTTGATCTGATATAAATTCTTCTCTGGTCTGCAGAGTACATCAAAGCACAGGCAGTGAAGGTTGGAAGGAATTCACCTCATTCACCGGTGTTTCCAGGTGTTCATAAGTATGGGTTCTGCTGAAAGGTACTTTTTTTTTGATGAAAGCCCAGAAATTGACTTCCACAAAGTAGTTAATATTCATGGGTCACATTCATTGTATGGGTGTGTTTGTGTGTGGGGCCACATGTGCGGTTGAAAATAGTTCCTGGATCATTGTCCGTGGATGCTGTGTTCCTAATAATGCCAGTCAGGAATGCTCCTTCGGAAGGCAGTAATTTTGGGTTTTTCTCTGTGTTGTTACTCCCTAGGTAAACTGTAATCAATTCACTGAGGAGGAAAGATTCAGGGATCCTTGAATATGTGCAGGGTATGTGAGGCTATCACGATGCATATATGTATGTGCCTCGTTACCCTGCTAGAAGTGATTTGAGTTCAAGTGATGGCTTCAGACACTGACTCTCGATTAGCCTTTAGTTGTTCCTTGGCATAATGGTGGTAGTATGTCTTCCTTCCAAGGACAATGTTGGAAGTGATGTCACTTCTTGGGTTTTTCTAAGTTTGATCCTTCCTAAAGTGCTTAAAGTGTCGCCTCAGTAGGGTAACGCCAGGATTTCAGCCTTTGCAGATAACATTCGACTTGCGTTGAATAGAGGCCAGGTTCCTGGGTGTCTGTGTCTACCTTTCTGTGTGCCTTTCTTGTGTGTATGTGTCTGTCTTTGTCTGTGTGCTTAATATTTCTCATTTGTTCATGTGTGAATTTCTTTGCTATTTGTCATAAATTCTCATATTACCAATTGTTTCACACTCTTTGAGTGTATCCGCTGCTTAGGCATGCAGAAGTGTCTTTGAATCAAAATCTATCATTAACGTGGAGGAAATAGATGGAACGAACAAGGCTGGGTGATGTTCTTAGACTTCTGGTCTTGCACAAAGTTGTAATTAACTCCATAGAATGTAAGAAATTCACATACAAGATAAATATTAGTATGTCACTCATTCTCTGTGTGTGAGTGTGTGTGGGATGTTTGTTGTTTAGTTTCCCAACACTGGTTGGTAGAATATAGGTTCCTTCCCCGAGTCACTTGAGGAACAGCCTTGTGTGGCACTGACTTTATGTCTTGGGTTCCATGAATGAAAGGTGAACTGTGATGTCCCTCAGAGAACCATTGCAGATTTGGATGTCCTTGCTGAGAGTTTCATGTTTCTTCCATAGGTTGTGGTGTTCCTGAAATCTGCCATTCTTCCGAGAGGTGGTAAGCTTTTCAGTCACTAGAGAACCCTAAGCATTCCTTGGCTATAGCGTGTGTGTGCCTGTGTACTTCTCAGATCAAAGTGAAGTAATTTCTGTGTCGTTAGGAAGTGAATTCTTGTGGTCACCTTGAGGCTCTTGGCAGCCAGTGTGTGCTTTTGCGTGTTTTGTTCAAGTTAGGAACACTGTAGGCTGGAAGACAGCCCCAGGCCCTCACTCTGTGATATTTTGGGTCAGTTAAGGGAATACCCTCCCAGATGATGGGAGATGTAGTTCTGAGAAGGAAGTTGCCTCATCCAAGGTTCAGGGAGTTTTCCTGGCTTATTTACCTTCAAAGGGCTTGAGGTGTTTGTGTACTCACCAGGTGAAAGCCTTCCTGTCCTCCAAAGTGTGGGGTCCAGATTGGGAGTAGTTTGGAAGAAGTCAGAAATGTCATGCCAGTTGAACCTTGAATGATCTGAGGAGGGAACGTGGAGGAGAAAAGCAATTCCCAGATCACAAGTTCTTGCCAGGAAACTGCCACACAAATGGCTGGAGACTGAAGGGAGAGGGGCCATAGAGGCAGTGCTTACGTGGTCTGACCAATCAGGACAGACTTGGTTGTGATGTCACAGTGGGATCCCAGCCACTGCAACATACACATTCCCGAGGCAGCTCCTGCCTGGCCTCTTGCTATGGTAGCACAGCCAGCCAAGCATGGAGAAGCTGGAGGTAGGTGCCACTGTCTCGTGTGGAAGACTTCTCTTTTATTTGGGTCCTCGATATACGGGGCACACGTGGCCTGAGCACACGGGTGACCTGAGCATCCTAGGATCGGGTGATACCATGCCTCAGTAGAGATCTTCGTAAACTTTTTTGGTTTTGGTGGAACTGTTGGGACTGGTAATACTGGCGTTGAAACTCAATGCTTTTCACTTGCAAAGCAGTTGCTCTACCCTTTTAGCAACACCTCCTGTCAAAGTTCTATAAATCTTTAGATTAAAGAAGTACAGTGAACCCCGAAAAGAATACACAGAGCCAAACCATCCAACACCAATCACTATATTGTTTAGGAATGGATCGGTATGTGATAAAAAACCCATAGTAATGTACCTGAAATTTGGGCTGTTTGCCCGTGACGTATACCTGCATTTCTCTCACCTCAGCAGGTAGAAACAGGAGGATCGCAGTTCAAAGCCAGCTCTTGCAAATATTTTCCACAAGCCTCTGTTGAAAATACTCAACGCACAGAAGGTGTGCTGGAGTGGTATGGTTTTTCTTTTTTTAAATATTGTTTATTGAGTACTGTTGTACTGGGTATATGTTGTTACATTTACAAAAGTTTTTTACACTATGTCATAGTTAAAATCATCCCTTCCATCATTTTCCTTTATTATCTCCCTCCCTATTCCTGGAATAGTTTCACAGGTCTCATGTTTCCATTTTCATACATGAGTACACAATATTTCCATCCTATTCACCCTCACAACCATTTACTAATAATCCTCCCTGCTCCCAATGTAACTGACCGCGAGACAAGACCAGGTTTCCTTTCTTGTGTTGTGTTTTTTATTAGTTTATATGTTTGTGTTTGGTGGGACTGGGTCTGTTTTCTTCTTTTGAAAAAAAATGATATTTTTTTGTTTAAGATAGGTCTATAGGGAGTTTCACTGTGACATTTCCATGTACATACGTCTTATGATCCTAATTGTTTCATCCCTTCCTGTTGTCCTTTTTACTTTATTCCCCTTCCATTTTTGATGTATAGAAAATACATTCACATTCTTAACTTCGTTCTTTTAAATGTTCTCCCTCCCATTAGGGACTCCCCGTCAGATTGAGTTGTTTTTCATAGCACTCTTTGTATATTTATTGGGCCTGTATTCTACATCTGAGAGAAAACATGCAGTGTTTGGTTTCAGAACCTGGCTAATTTCACTTAAGATAATCTCCATTTCCATCCATTTCTCTGCAAAGGATAAAATCTCATTCTTTATTGTGGCTGAATCAAATTCCATTGAAAATTCTTGTTTTTCTAATTTACAGATAAAAAGAAAGTTATGCAGTGACACAGATTATCAGGAAATTACCACATGGTTTCTGTTCAACTGGAATTTCAGATTCCACAAACTCAGGTGAGTTAAGGAGCATGTTTGATCAGAGATCTTTCTCTGTGAGATAAACAACTCCCATACCCCCGCTTCTAGCAGTGACTGAGTTGAGGACGAGTTCATGAGCCCTGGGTCCCTTAGCATGTAGGTATCATTGAAGCATTTTTTGTCAGCACCCCAGCAAATGCACTGGTAGGATTTTTGCAGAGGCCATAGATGCTTTATTGCAGGGCAGATGTCAAGATGCCCCTGGGCTTTCAGTGTAAGCCCCTGAGTTTATGGAGCCCTCTTGGATGCCACCAGTAGTTAGCAGATGGGCCTGTCATCTTCCATGTGTTAGTTACCTATATGTGTGTAACAAATTCCTCCAACTTTTAGCATAGTAAACAAGAAAACATAATTCACTCATTTTCTGTGGCTCAGGCATTTGGGAAGTGCCCAGTTGAGCAAAAGTGACCGAAAATGTTAGTAGAATAGGAGAAGCCAAACTGACCTTATATGTCATTTAGACCAACCTTCTTATTTGATAGGGAAATGTATGCAGAGAGTTTGAATGATTACCTGTGCTGGTGCAGCTATTTTCAGAGGTGTTTGGAGCACAGGGCTCTGTTCCTCACATCTGCTGTTGGGTGATGTGAGTGTGATGTCAGTGCTGTAATGTTTGTGAGGAGGTATGAGGTCATGAGAACTAACATGCATAGTCAGTCATTTGGGTGTTAGTTTGTGGGAAAACTGGCCGATTAAGTTTGGTTGTGTAACTTCTGTCTGTGAAGGTCAGTGAAATGAACACAATGATTAAAAACACTTTTTTTCCATTCCTGAGTTTTAACAAACTTACTGTAGTGGGGGTACATTGTGACTTTTGCCAAAGTTCTTATAATATGCCATAGTTGAATTCATCCCTCCACGTTCTCCTTTATTCTCTCTCACCGTATTCCTGGAATAGTTTCATCACGTCTCGTTTTTCCATTTTCATACATGAGTATATAATATTTATACCATATCCTACACCCTTTCCTTATATCCTCACCCCTCCCACAAGTAACAACTCCCTATACAGGACCTATTTTCCATTTCTGTTACCAAAAATCCCTTTTTGTGTTTATTTTGTTTTAGTGTGGGGGGCAGAACTGGGGCTTGAACTCAGGGACTCTACCTTGAGGCAGTTCACCAGCCCTTTTTTTGTGATAGGTGTTTTTGAGACAGGGTCTTGCAAACTATTTGCCCAAGCTGTGTTTGAACCAAGATCTTCCTTATCTCTCCCTTCTGAGTCACAGGGACTGCGGGTGTGAGCCACTGGTGACCCGCACGTTTTTGTTTGTTTAATTGAGATAGCTATACGGGATGTTTCATTGTGACATTTGCTCATACATATATAGCTCTATGCATATATATATATGTACACGTTATAACACAAATTGGGTCATTCCCTCGATTTTTTGCTTTTCTACTTTATTCTCCTTCTTATGGTAGTTTCAAAAGTTTTTAAAATTCTGCATTCCTCTACAGAAAGTACAACAACCATATTGACCTGGTTAACCTCCTCCTTTTACCCTCTCTCTCTCATAAATGAGCTCCCCTTAGACCTGTTGTTCATACTACTGCTTGTATGTGTGTCAGGTCTCTAGTGCATGTGTGAGAAAAAACATGTGGCCTTTGGTTTCCCCAACCTGACTAATTTAACTTAAGGTGATGTTCTCTAGTTCCATCCATTTACCTGCAAACAACAAAATTTCATGCTTATTTAAGGCTGAATAAAATTCCATTGTGTGTAAATGCCACAGTTTTGGATCCATGTATCAGTTGTGAGGCATCTTGGCCGTTTACATATGTTAGCTGTTGTGAGTAATGCTGCAGTAAACACGGATGTGCAGGTGTCTGTATTGTTACCTGGCTTGCATTCATTCAGGTATATCCCTATGAATGATAATGCTGGATCACACAGCAATTCTACTTTGAGTTTCGAGAAGCCTCCATATTGTTTTCCACAGTTGTTGTACTAATTTGCATTCCCACTAACTGCATATGAGGGTTCCTTTTTTTTAGACATCCTTGAAAACATTAGCTGTTTGTATTCTTGATAGCCATTACAGTGGGAGTGGTTTGGAATCTTGGTATGGTTTTCATTTTTGTTTTCTTTCTGACGAGCGATGGTGAGCATTTCTTTATGTAGTTGTAGGTCCTTTGGACTTCTGCCTTGGAACAAGCTCTGTTAAGTTCATTCGTGTATTTCTTCATTGGGTCACTGATTTTTACGGGAATTTAGTTTTTGAGTATATTCTCGGTATTAATTTCAGTCAGATGTATACCTGGCAATGATTTCCCCATTCTGGAGCCTTGGTTTCTGCTTCTATTCCTCACCACGTCATCTCAAGGTGTGGTTCTAGTGGACTGGCAAGGGAGGAAAAGGTTCCATGGAGGCACAGCACAGACACCTGTTGATCTGATATTAATTCTTCTCTGGTCTGCAGAGTACATCAAAGCACAGGCAGTGAAGGTTGGAAGGAATTCACCTCATTCACCGGTGTTTCCAGGTGTTCATAAGTATGGGTTCTGCTGAAAGGTACTTTTTTTTGATGAAAGCCCAGAAATTGACTTACACAAAGTAGTTAATATTCATGGGTCACATTCATTGTGTGGGTGTGTTTGTGTGTGGGGCCGCATGTGCGGTTGAAAATAGTTCCTGGATCATTGTCCGTGGATGCTGTGTTCCTAATAATGCCAGTCAGGAATGCTCCTTCGGAAGGCAGTAATTTTGGGTTTTTCTCTGTGTTGTTACTCCCTAGGTAAACTGTAATCAATTCACTGAGGAGGAAAGATTCAGGGATCCTTGAATATGTGCAGGGTATGTGAGGCTATCACGATGCATATATGTATGTGCCTCGTTACCCTGCTAGAAGTGATTTGAGTTCAAGTGATGGCTTCAGACACTGACTCTCGATTAGCCTTTAGTTGTTCCTTGGCATAATGGTGGTAGTATGTCTTCCTTCCAAGGACAATGTTGGAAGTGATGTCACTTCTTGGGTTTTTCTAAGTTTGATCCTTCCTAAAGTGCTTAAAGTGTCGCCTCAGTAGGGTAACGCCAGGATTTCAGCCTTTGCAGATAACATTCGACTTGCGTTGAATAGAGGCCAGGTTCCTGGGTGTCTGTGTCTACCTTTCTGTGTGCCTTTCTTGTGTGTATGTGTCTGTCTTTGTCTGTGTGCTTAATATTTCTCATTTGTTCATGTATTAATTTCTTTGCGATTTGTCATAAATTCTCATATTACCAATTGTTTCACACTCTTTGAGTGTATCCGCTGCTTAGGCATGCAGAAGTGTCTTTGAATCAAAATCTATCATTAACGTGGAGGAAATAGATTGAACGAACAAGGCTGGGTGATGTTCTATGACTTCTGGTCTTGCACAAAGTTGTAATTAACTCCATAGAATGTAAGAAATTCACATACAAGATAAATATTAGTATGTCACTCATTCTCTGTGTGTGAGTGTGTGTGGGATGTTTGTTGTTTAGTTTCCCAACACTGGTTGGTAGAATATAGGTTCCTTCCCCGAGTCACTTGAGGAACAGCCTTGTGTGGCACTGACTTTATGTCTTGGGTTCCATGAATGAAAGGTGAACTGTGATGTCCCTCAGAGAACCATTGCAGATTTGGATGTCCTTGCTGAGAGTTTCATGTTTCTTCCATAGGTTGTGGTGTTCCTGAAATCTGCCATTCTTCTGAGAGGTGGTAAGCTTTTCAGTCACTAGAGAACCCTACCATTCCTTGGCTATAGCGTGTGTGTGCCTGTGTACTTCTCAGATCAAAGTGAAGTAATTTCTGTGTCGTTAGGAAGTGAATTCTTGTGGTCACCTTGAGGCTCTTGGCAGCCAGTGTGTGCTTTTGCGTGTTTTGTTCAAGTGAGGAACACTGTAGGCTGGAAGACAGCCCCAGGCCCTCACTCTGTGATATTTTGGGTCAGTTAAGGGAATACCCTCCCAGATGATGGGAGATGTAGTTCTGAGAAGGAAGTTGCCTCATCCAAGGTTCAGGGAGTTTTCCTGGCTTATTTACCTTCAAAGGGCTTGAGGTGTTTGTGTACTCACCAGGTGAAAGCCTTCCTGTCCTCCAAAGTGTGGGGTCCAGATTGGGAGTAGTTTGGAAGAAGTCAGAAATGTCATGCCAGTTGAACCTTGAATGATCTGAGGAGGGAACGTGGAGGAGAAAAGCAATTCCCAGATCACAAGTTCTTGCCAGGAAACTGCCACACAAATGGCTGGAGACTGAAGGGAGAGGGGCCATAGAGGCAGTGCTTACGTGGTCTGACCAATCAGGACAGACTTGGTTGTGATGTCACAGTGGGATCCCAGCCACTGCAACATACACATTCCCGAGGCAGCTCCTGCCTGGCCTCTTGCTATGGTAGCACAGCCAGCCAAGCATGGAGAAGCTGGAGGTAGGTGCCACTGTCTCGTGTGGAAGACTTCTCTTTTATTTGGGTCCTCGATATACGGGGCACACGTGGCCTGAGCACACGGGTGACCTGAGCATCCTAGGATCGGGTGATACCATGCCTCAGTAGAGATCTTCGTAAACTTTTTTGGTTTTGGTGGAACTGTTGGGACTGGTAATACTGGCGTTGAAACTCAATGCTTTTCACTTGCAAAGCAGTTGCTCTACCCTTTTAGCAACACCTCCTGTCAAAGTTCTATAAATCTTTAGATTAAAGAAGTACAGTGAACCCCGAAAAGAATACACAGAGCCAAACCATCCAACACCAATCACTATATTGTTTAGGAATGGATCGGTATGTGATAAAAAACCCATAGTAATGTACCTGAAATTTGGGCTGTTTGCCCGTGACGTATACCTGCATTTCTCTCACCTCAGCAGGTAGAAACAGGAGGATCGCAGTTCAAAGCCAGCTCTTGCAAATATTTTCCACAAGCCTCTGTTGAAAATACTCAACGCACAGAAGGTGTGTTGGAGTGGTATGGTTTTTCTTTTTTTAAATATTGTTTATTGAGTACTGTTGTACTGGGTATATGTTGTTACATTTACAAAAGTTTTTTACACTATGTCATAGTTAAAATCATCCCTTCCATCATTTTCCTTTATTATCTCCCTCCCTATTCCTGGAATAGTTTCACAGGTCTCATGTTTCCATTTTCATACATGAGTACACAATATTTCCATCCTATTCACCCTCACAACCATTTACTAATAATCCTCCCTGCTCCCAATGTAACTGACCGCGAGACAAGACCAGGTTTCCTTTCTTGTGTTGTGTTTTTTATTAGTTTATATGTTTGTGTTTGGTGGGACTGGGTCTGTTTTCTTCTTTTGAAAAAAAATGATATTTTTTTGTTTAAGATAGGTCTATAGGGAGTTTCACTGTGACATTTCCATGTACATACGTCTTATGATCCTAATTGTTTCATCCCTTCCTGTTGTCCTTTTTACTTTATTCCCCTTCCATTTTTGATGTATAGAAAATACATTCACATTCTTAACTTCGTTCTTTTAAATGTTCTCCCTCCCATTAGGGACTCCCCGTCAGATTGAGTTGTTTTTCATAGCACTCTTTGTATATTTATTGGGCCTGTATTCTACATCTGAGAGAAAACATGCAGTGTTTGGTTTCAGAACCTGGCTAATTTCACTTAAGATAATCTCCATTTCCATCCATTTCTCTGCAAAGGATAAAATCTCATTCTTTATTGTGGCTGAATCAAATTCCATTGAAAATTCTTGTTTTTCTAATTTACAGATAAAAAGAAAGTTATGCAGTGACACAGATTATCAGGAAATTACCACATGGTTTCTGTTCAACTGGAATTTCAGATTCCACAAACTCAGGTGAGTTAAGGAGCATGTTTGATCAGAGATCTTTCTCTGTGAGATAAACAACTCCCATACCCCCGCTTCTAGCAGTGACTGAGTTGAGGACGAGTTCATGAGCCCTGGGTCCCTTAGCATGTAGGTATCATTGAAGCATTTTTTGTCAGCACCCCAGCAAATGCACTGGTAGGATTTTTGCAGAGGCCATAGATGCTTTATTGCAGGGCAGATGTCAAGATGCCCCTGGGCTTTCAGTGTAAGCCCCTGAGTTTATGGAGCCCTCTTGGATGCCACCAGTAGTTAGCAGATGGGCCTGTCATCTTCCATGTGTTAGTTACCTATATGTGTGTAACAAATTCCTCCAACTTTTAGCATAGTAAACAAGAAAACATAATTCACTCATTTTCTGTGGCTCAGGCATTTGGGAAGTGCCCAGTTGAGCAAAAGTGACCGAAAATGTTAGTAGAATAGGAGAAGCCAAACTGACCTTATATGTCATTTAGACCAACCTTCTTATTTGATAGGGAAATGTATGCAGAGAGTTTGAATGATTACCTGTGCTGGTGCAGCTATTTTCAGAGGTGTTTGGAGCACAGGGCTCTGTTCCTCACATCTGCTGTTGGGTGATGTGAGTGTGATGTCAGTGCTGTAATGTTTGTGAGGAGGTATGAGGTCATGAGAACTAACATGCATAGTCAGTCATTTGGGTGTTAGTTTGTGGGAAAACTGGCCGATTAAGTTTGGTTGTGTAACTTCTGTCTGTGAAGGTCAGTGAAATGAACACAATGATTAAAAACACTTTTTTTCCATTCCTGAGTTTTAACAAACTTACTGTAGTGGGGGTACATTGTGACTTTTGCCAAAGTTCTTATACTATGCCATAGTTGAATTCATCCCTCCACGTTCTCCTTTATTCTCTCTCACCGTATTCCTGGAATAGTTTCATCACGTCTCGTTTTTCCATTTTCATACATGAGTATATAATATTTATACCATATCCTACACCCTTTCCTTATATCCTCACCCCTCCCACAAGTAACAACTCCCTATACAGGACCTATTTTCCATTTCTGTTACCAAAAATCCCTTTTTGTGTTTATTTTGTTTTAGTGTGGGGGGCAGAACTGGGGCTTGAACTCAGGGACTCTACCTTGAGGCAGTTCACCAGCCCTTTTTTTGTGATAGGTGTTTTTGAGACAGGGTCTTGCAAACTATTTGCCCAAGCTGTGTTTGAACCAAGATCTTCCTTATCTCTCCCTTCTGAGTCACAGGGACTGCGGGTGTGAGCCACTGGTGACCCGCACGTTTTTGTTTGTTTAATTGAGATAGCTATACGGGATGTTTCATTGTGACATTTGCTCATACATATATAGCTCTATGCATATATATATATGTACACGTTATAACACAAATTGGGTCATTCCCTCGATTTTTTGCTTTTCTACTTTATTCTCCTTCTTATGGTAGTTTCAAAAGTTTTTAAAATTCTGCATTCCTCTACAGAAAGTACAACAACCATATTGACCTGGTTAACCTCCTCCTTTTACCCTCTCTCTCTCATAAATGAGCTCCCCTTAGACCTGTTGTTCATACTACTGCTTGTATGTGTGTCAGGTCTCTAGTGCATGTGTGAGAAAAAACATGTGGCCTTTGGTTTCCCCAACCTGACTAATTTAACTTAAGGTGATGTTCTCTAGTTCCATCCATTTACCTGCAAACAACAAAATTTCATGCTTATTTAAGGCTGAATAAAATTCCATTGTGTGTAAATGCCACAGTTTTGGATCCATGTATCAGTTGTGAGGCATCTTGGCCGTTTACATATGTTAGCTGTTGTGAGTAATGCTGCAGTAAACACGGATGTGCAGGTGTCTGTATTGTTACCTGGCTTGCATTCATTCAGGTATATCCCTATGAATGATAATGCTGGATCACACAGCAATTCTACTTTGAGTTTCGAGAAGCCTCCATATTGTTTTCCACAGTTGTTGTACTAATTTGCATTCCCACTAACTGCATATGAGGGTTCCTTTTTTTTAGACATCCTTGAAAACATTAGCTGTTTGTATTCTTGATAGCCATTACAGTGGGAGTGGTTTGGAATCTTGGTATGGTTTTCATTTTTGTTTTCTTTCTGACGAGCGATGGTGAGCATTTCTTTATGTAGTTGTAGGTCCTTTGGACTTCTGCCTTGGAACAAGCTCTGTTAAGTTCATTCGTGTATTTCTTCATTGGGTCACTGATTTTTACGGGAATTTAGTTTTTCAGTATATTCTCGGTATTAATTTCAGTCAGATGTATACCTGGCAATGATTTCCCCATTCTGGAGCCTTGGTTTCTGCTTCTATTCCTCACCACGTCATCTCAAGGTGTGGTTCTAGTGGACTGGCAAGGGAGGAAAAGGTTCCATGGAGGCACAGCACAGACACCTGTTGATCTGATATTAATTCTTCTCTGGTCTGCAGAGTACATCAAAGCACAGGCAGTGAAGGTTGGAAGGAATTCACCTCATTCACCGGTGTTTCCAGGTGTTCATAAGTATGGGTTCTGCTGAAAGGTACTTTTTTTTGATGAAAGCCCAGAAATTGACTTACACAAAGTAGTTAATATTCATGGGTCACATTCATTGTGTGGGTGTGTTTGTGTGTGGGGCCGCATGTGCGGTTGAAAATAGTTCCTGGATCATTGTCCGTGGATGCTGTGTTCCTAATAATGCCAGTCAGGAATGCTCCTTCGGAAGGCAGTAATTTTGGGTTTTTCTCTGTGTTGTTACTCCCTAGGTAAACTGTAATCAATTCACTGAGGAGGAAAGATTCAGGGATCCTTGAATATGTGCAGGGTATGTGAGGCTATCACGATGCATATATGTATGTGCCTCGTTACCCTGCTAGAAGTGATTTGAGTTCAAGTGATGGCTTCAGACACTGACTCTCGATTAGCCTTTAGTTGTTCCTTGGCATAATGGTGGTAGTATGTCTTCCTTCCAAGGACAATGTTGGAAGTGATGTCACTTCTTGGGTTTTTCTAAGTTTGATCCTTCCTAAAGTGCTTAAAGTGTCGCCTCAGTAGGGTAACGCCAGGATTTCAGCCTTTGCAGATAACATTCGACTTGCGTTGAATAGAGGTCAGGTTCCTGGGTGTCTGTGTCTACCTTTCTGTGTGCCTTTCTTGTGTGTATGTGTCTGTCTTTGTCTGTGTGCTTAATATTTCTCATTTGTTCATGTATTAATTTCTTTGCTATTTGTCATAAATTCTCATATTACCAATTGTTTCACACTCTTTGCGTGTATCCGCTGCTTAGGCATGCAGAAGTGTCTTTGAATCAAAATCTATCATTAACGTGGAGGAAATAGATGGAACGAACCAGGCTGGGTGATGTTCTATGACTTCTGGTCTTGCACAAAGTTGTAATTAACTCCATAGAATGTAAGAAATTCACATTCAAGATAAATATTAGTATGTCACTCATTCTCTGTGTGTGAGTGTGTGTGGGATGTTTGTTGTTTAGTTTCCCAACACTGGTTGGTAGAATATAGGTTCCTTCCCCGAGTCACTTGAGGAACAGCCTTGTGTGGCACTGACTTTATGTCTTGGGTTCCATGAATGAAAGGTGAACTGTGATGTCCCTCAGAGAACCATTGCAGATTTGGATGTCCTTCCTGAGAGTTTCATGTTTCTTCCATAGGTTGTGGTGTTCCTGAAATCTGCCATTCTTCCGCGAGGTGGTAAGCTTTTCAGTCACTAGAGAACCCTAAGCATTCCTTGGCTATAGCGTGTGTGTGCCTGTGTACTTCTCAGATCAAAGTGAAGTAATTTCTGTGTCGTTAGGAAGTGAATTCTTGTGGTCACCTTGAGGCTCTTGGCAGCCAGTGTGTGCTTTTGCGTGTTTTGTTCAAGTGAGGAACACTGTAGGCTGGAAGACAGCCCCAGGCCCTCACTCTGTGATATTTTGGGTCAGTTAAGGGAATACCCTCCCAGATGATGGGAGATGTAGTTCTGAGAAGGAAGTTGCCTCATCCAAGGTTCAGGGAGTTTTCCTGGCTTATTTACCTTCAAAGGGCTTGAGGTGTTTGTGTACTCACCAGGTGAAAGCCTTCCTGTCCTCCAAAGTGTGGGGTCCAGATTGGGAGTAGTTTGGAAGACGTCAGAAATGTCATGCCAGTTGAACCTTGAATGATCTGAGGAGGGAACGTGGAGGAGAAAAGCAATTCCCAGATCACAAGTTCTTGCCAGGAAACTGCCACACAAATGGCTGGAGACTGAAGGGAGAGGGGCCATAGAGGCAGTGCTTACGTGGTCTGACCAATCAGGACAGACTTGGTTGTGATGTCACAGTGGGATCCCAGCCACTGCAACATACACATTCCCGAGGCAGCTCCTGCCTGGCCTCTTGCTATGGTAGCACAGCCAGCCAAGCATGGAGAAGCTGGAGGTAGGTGCCACTGTCTCGTGTGGAAGACTTCTCTTTTATTTGGGTCCTCGATATACGGGGCACACATGGCCTGAGCACACGGGTGACCTGAGCATCCTAGGATCGGGTGATACCATGCCTCAGTAGAGATCTTCGTAAACTTTTTTGGTTTTGGTGGAACTGTTGGGACTGGTAATACTGGCGTTGAAACTCAATGCTTTTCACTTGCAAAGCAGTTGCTCTACCCTTTTAGCAACACCTCCTGTCAAAGTTCTATAAATCTTTAGATTAAAGAAGTACAGTGAACCCCGAAAAGAATAAACAGAGCCAAACCATCCAACACCAATCACTATATTGTTTAGGAATGGATCGGTATGTGATAAAAAACCCATAGTAATGTACCTGAAATTTGGGCTGTTTGCCCGTGACGTATACCTGCATTTCTCTCACCTCAGCAGGTAGAAACAGGAGGATCGCAGTTCAAAGCCAGCTCTTGCAAATATTTTCCACAAGCCTCTGTTGAAAATACTCAACGCACAGAAGGTGTGCTGGAGTGGTATGGTTTTTCTTTTTTTAAATATTGTTTATTGAGTACTGTTGTACTGGGTATATGTTGTTACATTTACAAAAGTTTTTTACACTATGTCATAGTTAAAATCATCCCTTCCATCATTTTCCTTTATTATCTCCCTCCCTATTCCTGGAATAGTTTCACAGGTCTCATGTTTCCATTTTCATACATGAGTACACAATATTTCCATCCTATTCACCCTCACAACCATTTACTAATAATCCTCCCTGCTCCCAATGTAACTGACCGCGAGACAAGACCAGGTTTCCTTTCTTGTGTTGTGTTTTTTATTAGTTTATATGTTTGTGTTTGGTGGGACTGGGTCTGTTTTCTTCTTTTGAAAAAAAATGATATTTTTTTGTTTAAGATCGTCTATAGGGAGTTTCACTGTGACATTTCCATGTACATACGTCTTATGATCCTAATTGTTTCATCCCTTCCTGTTGTCCTTTTTACTTTATTCCCCTTCCATTTTTGATGTATAGAAAATACATTCACATTCTTAACTTCGTTCTTTTAAATGTTCTCCCTCCCATTAGGGACTCCCCGTCAGATTGAGTTGTTTTTCATAGCACTCTTTGTATATTTATTGGGCCTGTATTCTACATCTGAGAGAAAACATGCAGTGTTTGGTTTCAGAACCTGGCTAATTTCACTTAAGATAATCTCCATTTCCATCCATTTCTCTGCAAAGGATAAAATCTCATTCTTTATTGTGGCTGAATCAAATTCCATTGAAAATTCTTGTTTTTCTAATTTACAGATAAAAAGAAAGTTATGCAGTGACACAGATTATCAGGAAATTACCACATGGTTTCTGTTCAACTGGAATTTCAGATTCCACAAACTCAGGTGAGTTAAGGAGCATGTTTGATCAGAGATCTTTCTCTGTGAGATAAACAACTCCCATACCCCCGCTTCTAGCAGTGACTGAGTTGAGGACGAGTTCATGAGCCCTGGGTCCCTTAGCATGTATGTATCATTGAAGCATTTTTTGTCAGCACCCCAGCAAATGCACTGGTAGGATTTTTGCAGAGGCCATAGATGCTTTATTGCAGGGCAGATGTCAAGATGCCCCTGGGCTTTCAGTGTAAGCCCCTGAGTTTATGGAGCCCTCTTGGATGCCACCAGTAGTTAGCAGATGGGCCTGTCATCTTCCATGTGTTAGTTACCTATATGTGTGTAACAAATTCCTCCAACTTTTAGCATAGTAAACAAGAAAACATAATTCACTCATTTTCTGTGGGTCAGGCATTTGGGAAGTGCCCAGTTGAGCAAAAGTGACCGAAAATGTTAGTAGAATAGGAGAAGCCAAACTGACCTTATATGTCATTTAGACCAACCTTCTTATTTGATAGGGAAATGTATGCAGAGAGTTTGAATGATTACCTGTGCTGGTGCAGCTATTTTCAGAGGTGTTTGGAGCACAGGGCTCTGTTCCTCACATCTGCTGTTGGGTGATGTGAGTGTGATGTCAGTGCTACAACGTTTGTGAGGAGGTATGAGGTCATGAGAAGTAACATGCATAGTCAGTCATTTGGGTGTTAGTTTGTGGGAAAACTGGCCGATTAAGTTTGGTTGTGTAACTTCTGTCTGTGAAGGTCAGTGAAATGAACACAATGATTAAAAACACTTTTTTTCCATTCCTGAGTTTTAACAAACTTACTGTAGTGGGGGTACATTGTGACTTTTGCCAAAGTTCTTATAATATGCCATAGTTGAATTCATCCCTCCACATTCTCCTTTATTCTCTCTCACCGTATTCCTGGAATAGTTTCATCACGTCTCGTTTTTCCATTTTCATACATGAGTATATAATATTTATACCATATCCTACACCCTTTCCTTATATCCTCACCCCTCCCACAAGTAACAACTCCCTATACAGGACCTATTTTCCATTTCTGTTACCAAAAATCCCTTTTTGTGTTTATTTTGTTTTAGTGTGGGGGGCAGAACTGGGGCTTGAACTCAGGGACTCTACCTTGAGGCAGTTCACCAGCCCTTTTTTTGTGATAGGTGTTTTTGAGACAGGGTCTTGCAAACTATTTGCCCAAGCTGTGTTTGAACCAAGATCTTCCTTATCTCTCCCTTCTGAGTCACAGGGACTGCGGGTGTGAGCCACTGGTGACCCGCACGTTTTTGTTTGTTTAATTGAGATAGCTATACGGGATGTTTCATTGTGACATTTGCTCATACATATATAGCTCTATGCATATATATATATGTACACGTTATAACACAAATTGGGTCATTCCCTCGATATTTTGCTTTTCTACTTTATTCTCCTTCTTATGGTAGTTTCAAATTTTTTAAAATTCTGCATTCCTCTACAGAAAGTACAACAACCATATTGACCTGGTTAACCTCCTCCTTTTACCCTCTCTCTCTCATAAATGAGCTCCCCTTAGACCTGTTGTTCATACTACTGCTTGTATGTGTGTCAGGTCTCTAGTGCATGTGTGAGAAAAAACATGTGGCCTTTGGTTTCCCCAACCTGACTAATTTAACTTAAGGTGATGTTCTCTAGTTCCATCCATTTACCTGCAAACAACAAAATTTCATGCTTATTTAAGGCTGAATAAAATTCCATTGTGTGTAAATGCCACAGTTTTGGATCCATGTATCAGTTGTGAGGCATCTTGGCCGTTTACATATGTTAGCTGTTGTGAGTAATGCTGCAGTAAACACGGATGTGCAGGTGTCTGTATTGTTACCTGGCTTGCATTCATTCAGGTATATCCCTATGAATGATAATGCTGGATCACACAGCAATTCTACTTTGAGTTTCGAGAAGCCTCCATATTGTTTTCCACAGTTGTTGTACTAATTTGCATTCCCACTAACTGCATATGAGGGTTCCTTTTTTTTAGACATCCTTGAAAACATTAGTTGTTTGTATTCTTGATAGCCATTACAATGGGAGTGGTTTGGAATCTTGGTATGGTTTTCATTTTTGTTTTCTTTCTGACGAGCGATGGTGAGCATTTCTTTATGTAGTTGTAGGTCCTTTGGACTTCTGCCTTGGAACAAGCTCTGTTAAGTTCATTCGTGTATTTCTTCATTGGGTCACTGATTTTTACGGGAATTTAGTTTTTGAGTATATTCTCGGTATTAATTTCAGTCAGATGTATACCTGGCAATGATTTCCCCATTCTGGAGCCTTGGTTTCTGCTTCTATTCCTCACCACGTCATCTCAAGGTGTAGTTCTAGTGGACTGGCAAGGGAGGAAAAGGTTCCATGGAGGCACAGCACAGACACCTGTTGATCTGATATTAATTCTTCTCTGGTCTGCAGAGTACATCAAAGCACAGGCAGTGAAGGTTGGAAGGAATTCACCTCATTCACCGGTGTTTCCAGGTGTTCATAAGTATGGGTTCTGCTGAAAGGTACTTTTTTTTGATGAAAGCCCAGAAATTGACTTACACAAAGTAGTTAATATTCATGGGTCACATTCATTGTGTGGGTGTGTTTGTGTGTGGGGCCGCATGTGCGGTTGAAAATAGTTCCTGGATCATTGTCCGTGGATGCTGTGTTCCTAATAATGCCAGTCAGGAATGCTCCTTCGGAAGGCAGTAATTTTGGGTTTTTCTCTGTGTTGTTACTCCCTAGGTAAACTGTAATCAATTCACTGAGGAGGAAAGATTCAGGGATCCTTGAATATGTGCAGGGTATGTGAGGCTATCACGATGCATATATGTATGTGCCTCGTTACCCTGCTAGAAGTGATTTGAGTTCAAGTGATGGCTTCAGACACTGACTCTCGATTAGCCTTTAGTTGTTCCTTGGCATAATGGTGGTAGTATGTCTTCCTTCCAAGGACAATGTTGGAAGTGATGTCACTTCTTGGGTTTTTCTAAGTTTGATCCTTCCTAAAGTGCTTAAAGTGTCGCCTCAGTAGGGTAACGCCAGGATTTCAGCCTTTGCAGATAACATTCGACTTGCGTTGAATAGAGGCCAGGTTCCTGGGTGTCTGTGTCTACCTTTCTGTGTGCCTTTCTTGTGTGTATGTGTCTGTCTTTGTCTGTGTGCTTAATATTTCTCATTTGTTCATGTATTAATTTCTTTGCTATTTGTCATAAATTCTCATATTACCAATTGTTTCACACTCTTTGAGTGTATCCGCTGCTTAGGCATGCAGAAGTGTCTTTGAATCAAAATCTATCATTAACGTGGAGGAAATAGATGGAACGAACCAGGCTGGGTGATGTTCTATGACTTCTGGTCTTGCACAAAGTTGTAATTAACTCCATAGAATGTAAGAAATTCACATACAAGATAAATATTAGTATGTCACTCATTCTCTGTGTGTGAGTGTGTGTGGGATGTTTGTTGTTTAGTTTCCCAACACTGGTTGGTAGAATATAGGTTCCTTCCCCAAGTCACTTGAGGAACAGCCTTGTGTGGCACTGACTTTATGTCTTGGGTTCCATGAATGAAAGGTGAACTGTGATGTCCCTCAGAGAACCATTGCAGATTTGGATGTCCTTCCTGAGAGTTTCATGTTTATTCCATAGGTTGTGGTGTTCCTGAAATCTGCCATTCTTCCGAGAGGTGGTAAGCATTTCAGTCACTAGAGAACCCTAAGCATTCCTTGGCTATAGCGTGTGTGTGCCTGTGTACTTCTCAGATCAAAGTGAAGTAATTTCTGTGTCGTTAGGAAGTGAATTCTTGTGGTCACCTTGAGGCTCTTGGCAGCCAGTGTGTGCTTTTGCGTGTTTTGTTCAAGTTAGGAACACTGTAGGCTGGAAGGCAGCCCCAGGCCCTCACTCTGTGATATTTTGGGTCAGTTAAGGGAATACCCTCCCAGATGATGGGAGATGTAGTTCTGAGAAGGAAGTTGCCTCATCCAAGGTTCAGGGAGTTTTCCTGGCTTATTTACCTTCAAAGGGCTTGAGGTGTTTGTGTACTCACCAGGTGAAAGCCTTCCTGTCCTCCAAAGTGTGGGGTCCAGATTGGGAGTAGTTTGGAAGAAGTCAGAAATGTCATGCCAGTTGAACCTTGAATGATCTGAGGAGGGAACGTGGAGGAGAAAAGCAATTCCCAGATCACAAGTTCTTGCCAGGAAACTGCCACACAAATGGCTGGAGACTGAAGGGAGAGGGGCCATAGAGGCAGTGCTTACGTGGTCTGACCAATCAGGACAGACTTGGTTGTGATGTCACAGTGGGATCCCAGCCACTGCAACATACACATTCCCGAGGCAGCTCCTGCCTGGCCTCTTGCTATGGTAGCACAGCCAGCCAAGCATGGAGAAGCTGGAGGTAGGTGCCACTGTCTCGTGTGGAAGACTTCTCTTTTATTTGGGTCCTCGATATACGGGGCACACGTGGCCTGAGCACACGGGTGACCTGAGCATCCTAGGATCGGGTTATACCATGCCTCAGTAGAGATCTTCGTAAACTTTTTTGGTTTTGGTGGAACTGTTGGGACTGGTAATACTGGCGTTGAAACTCAATGCTTTTCACTTGCAAAGCAGTTGCTCTACCCTTTTAGCAACACCTCCTGTCAAAGTTCTATAAATCTTTAGATTAAAGAAGTACAGTGAACCCCGAAAAGAATAAACAGAGCCAAACCATCCAACACCAATCACTATATTGTTTAGGAATGGATCGGTATGTGATAAAAAACCCATAGTAATGTACCTGAAATTTGGGCTGTTTGCCCGTGACGTATACCTGCATTTCTCTCACCTCAGCAGGTAGAAACAGGAGGATCGCAGTTCAAAGCCAGCTCTTGCAAATATTTTCCACAAGCCTCTGTTGAAAATACTCAACGCACAGAAGGTGTGCTGGAGTGGTATGGTTTTTCTTTTTTTAAATATTGTTTATTGAGTACTGTTGTACTGGGTATATGTTGTTACATTTACAAAAGTTTTTTACACTATGTCATAGTTAAAATCATCCCTTCCATCATTTTCCTTTATTATCTCCCTCCCTATTCCTGGAATAGTTTCACAGGTCTCATGTTTCCATTTTCATACATGAGTACACAATATTTCCATCCTATTCACCCTCACAACCATTTACTAATAATCCTCCCTGCTCCCAATGTAACTGACCGCGAGACAAGACCAGGTTTCCTTTCTTGTGTTGTGTTTTTTATTAGTTTATATGTTTGTGTTTGGTGGGACTGGGTCTGTTTTCTTCTTTTGAAAAAAAATGATATTTTTTTGTTTAAGATAGGTCTATAGGGAGTTTCACTGTGACATTTCCATGTACATACGTCTTATGATCCTAATTGTTTCATCCCTTCCTGTTGTCCTTTTTACTTTATTCCCCTTCCATTTTTGATGTATAGAAAATACATTCACATTCTTAACTTCGTTCTTTTAAATGTTCTCCCTCCCATTAGGGACTCCCCGTCAGATTGAGTTGTTTTTCATAGCACTCTTTGTATATTTATTGGGCCTGTATTCTACATCTGAGAGAAAACATGCAGTGTTTGGTTTCAGAACCTGGCTAATTTCACTTAAGATAATCTCCATTTCCATCCATTTCTCTGCAAAGGATAAAATCTCATTCTTTATTGTGGCTGAATCAAATTCCATTGAAAATTCTTGTTTTTCTAATTTACAGATAAAAAGAAAGTTATGCAGTGACACAGATTATCAGGAAATTACCACATGGTTTCTGTTCAACTGGAATTTCAGATTCCACAAACTCAGGTGAGTTAAGGAGCATGTTTGATCAGAGATCTTTCTCTGTGAGATAAACAACTCCCATACCCCCGCTTCTAGCAGTGACTGAGTTGAGGACGAGTTCATGAGCCCTGGGTCCCTTAGCATGTAGGTATCATTGAAGCATTTTTTGTCAGCACCCCAGCAAATGCACTGGTAGGATTTTTGCAGAGGCCATAGATGCTTTATTGCAGGGCAGATGTCAAGATGCCCCTGGGCTTTCAGTGTAAGCCCCTGAGTTTATGGAGCCCTCTTGGATGCCACCAGTAGTTAGCAGATGGGCCTGTCATCTTCCATGTGTTAGTTACCTATATGTGTGTAACAAATTTCTCCAACTTTTAGCGTAGTAAACAAGAAAACATAATTCACTCATTTTCTGTGGGTCAGGCATTTGGGAAGTGCCCAGTTGAGCAAAAGTGACCGAAAATGTTAGTAGAATAGGAGAAGCCAAACTGACCTTATATGTCATTTAGACCAACCTTCTTATTTGATAGGGAAATGTATGCAGAGAGTTTGAATGATTACCTGTGCTGGTGCAGCTATTTTCAGAGGTGTTTGGAGCACAGGGCTCTGTTCCTCACATCTGCTGTTGGGTGATGTGAGTGTGATGTCAGTGCTATAATGTTTGTGAGGAGGTATGAGGTCATGAGAACTAACGTGCGTAGTCAGTCATTTGGGTGTTAGTTTGTGGGAAAACTGGCCGATTAAGTTTGGTTGTGTAACTTCTGTCTGTGAAGGTCAGTGAAATGAACACAATGATTAAAAACACTTTTTTTCCATTCCTGAGTTTTAACAAACTTACTGTAGTGGGAGTACATTGTGACTTTTGCCAAAGTTCTTATACTATGCCATAGTTGAATTCATCCCTCCACGTTCTCCTTTATTCTCTCTCACCGTATTCCTGGAATAGTTTCATCACGTCTCGTTTTTCCATTTTCATACATGAGTATATAATATTTATACCATATCCTACACCCTTTCCTTATATCCTCACCCCTCCCACAAGTAACAACTCCCTATACAGGACCTATTTTCCATTTCTGTTACCAAAAATCCCTTTTTGTGTTTATTTTGTTTTAGTGTGGGGGGCAGAACTGGGGCTTGAACTCAGGGACTCTACCTTGAGGCAGTTCACCAGCCCTTTTTTTGTGATAGGTGTTTTTGAGACAGGGTCTTGCAAACTATTTGCCCAAGCTGTGTTTGAACCAAGATCTTCCTTATCTCTCCCTTCTGAGTCACAGGGACTGCGGGTGTGAGCCACTGGTGACCCGCACGTTTTTGTTTGTTTAATTGAGATAGCTATACGGGATGTTTCATTGTGACATTTGCTCATACATATATAGCTCTATGCATATATATATATGTACACGTTATAACACAAATTGGGTCATTCCCTCGATTTTTTGCTTTTCTACTTTATTCTCCTTCTTATGGTAGTTTCAAAAGTTTTTAAAATTCTGCATTCCTCTACAGAAAGTACAACAACCATATTGACCTGGTTAACCTCCTCCTTTTACCCTCTCTCTCTCATAAATGAGCTCCCCTTAGACCTGTTGTTCATACTACTGCTTGTATGTGTGTCAGGTCTCTAGTGCATGTGTGAGAAAAAACATGTGGCCTTTGGTTTCCCCAACCTGACTAATTTAACTTAAGGTGATGTTCTCTAGTTCCATCCATTTACCTGCAAACAACAAAATTTCATGCTTATTTAAGGCTGAATAAAATTCCATTGTGTGTAAATGCCACAGTTTTGGATCCATGTATCAGTTGTGAGGCATCTTGGCCGTTTACATATGTTAGCTGTTGTGAGTAATGCTGCAGTAAACACGGATGTGCAGGTGTCTGTATTGTTACCTGGCTTGCATTCATTCAGGTATATCCCTATGAATGATAATGCTGGATCACACAGCAATTCTACTTTGAGTTTCGAGAAGCCTCCATATTGTTTTCCACAGTTGTTGTACTAATTTGCATTCCCACTAACTGCATATGAGGGTTCCTTTTTTTTAGACATCCTTGAAAACATTAGTTGTTTGTATTCTTGATAGCCATTACAATGGGAGTGGTTTGGAATCTTGGTATGGTTTTCATTTTTGTTTTCTTTCTGACGAGCGATGGTGAGCATTTCTTTATGTAGTTGTAGGTCCTTTGGACTTCTGCCTTGGAACAAGCTCTGTTAAGTTCATTCGTGTATTTCTTCATTGGGTCACTGATTTTTACGGGAATTTAGTTTTTGAGTATATTCTCGGTATTAATTTCAGTCAGATGTATACCTGGCAATGATTTCCCCATTCTGGAGCCTTGGTTTCTGCTTCTATTCCTCACCACGTCATCTCAAGGTGTGGTTCTAGTGGACTGGCAAGGGAGGAAAAGGTTCCATGGAGGCACAGCACAGACACCTGTTGATCTGATATAAATTCTTCTCTGGTCTGCAGAGTACATCAAAGCACAGGCAGTGAAGGTTGGAAGGAATTCACCTCATTCACCGGTGTTTCCAGGTGTTCATAAGTATGGGTTCTGCTGAAAGGTACTTTTTTTTTGATGAAAGCCCAGAAATTGACTTCCACAAAGTAGTTAATATTCATGGGTCACATTCATTGTATGGGTGTGTTTGTGTGTGGGGCCACATGTGCGGTTGAAAATAGTTCCTGGATCATTGTCCGTGGATGCTGTGTTCCTAATAATGCCAGTCAGGAATGCTCCTTCGGAAGGCAGTAATTTTGGGTTTTTCTCTGTGTTGTTACTCCCTAGGTAAACTGTAATCAATTCACTGAGGAGGAAAGATTCAGGGATCCTTGAATATGTGCAGGGTATGTGAGGCTATCACGATGCATATATGTATGTGCCTCGTTACCCTGCTAGAAGTGATTTGAGTTCAAGTGATGGCTTCAGACACTGACTCTCGATTAGCCTTTAGTTGTTCCTTGGCATAATGGTGGTAGTATGTCTTCCTTCCAAGGACAATGTTGGAAGTGATGTCACTTCTTGGGTTTTTCTAAGTTTGATCCTTCCTAAAGTGCTTAAAGTGTCGCCTCAGTAGGGTAACGCCAGGATTTCAGCCTTTGCAGATAACATTCGACTTGCGTTGAATAGAGGCCAGGTTCCTGGGTGTCTGTGTCTACCTTTCTGTGTGCCTTTCTTGTGTGTATGTGTCTGTCTTTGTCTGTGTGCTTAATATTTCTCATTTGTTCATGTGTGAATTTCTTTGCTATTTGTCATAAATTCTCATATTACCAATTGTTTCACACTCTTTGAGTGTATCCGCTGCTTAGGCATGCAGAAGTGTCTTTGAATCAAAATCTATCATTAACGTGGAGGAAATAGATGGAACGAACAAGGCTGGGTGATTTTCTATGACTTCTGGTCTTGCACAAAGTTGTAATTAACTCCATAGAATGTAAGAAATTCACATACAAGATAAATATTAGTATGTCACTCATTCTCTGTGTGTGAGTGTGTGTGGGATGTTTGTTGTTTAGTTTCCCAACACTGGTTGGTAGAATATAGGTTCCTTCCCCAAGTCACTTGAGGAACAGCCTTGTGTGGCACTGACTTTATGTCTTCGGTTCCATGAATGAAAGGTGAACTGTGATGTCCCTCAGAGAACCATTGCAGATTTGGATGTCCTTCCTGAGAGTTTCATGTTTATTCCATAGGTTGTGGTGTTCCTGAAATCTGCCATTCTTCCGAGAGGTGGTAAGCATTTCAGTCACTAGAGAACCCTAAGCATTCCTTGGCTATAGCGTGTGTGTGCCTGTGTACTTCTCAGATCAAAGTGAAGTAATTTCTGTGTCGTTAGGAAGTGAATTCTTGTGGTGACCTTGAGGCTCTTGGCAGCCAGTGTGTGCTTTTGCGTGTTTTGTTCAAGTTAGGAACACTGTAGGCTGGAAGACAGCCCCAGGCCCTCACTCTGTGATATTTTGGGTCAGTTAAGGGAATACCCTCCCAGATGATGGGAGATGTAGTTCTGAGAAGGAAGTTGCCTCATCCAAGGTTCAGGGAGTTTTCCTGGCTTATTTACCTTCAAAGGGCTTGAGGTGTTTGTGTACTCACCAGGTGAAAGCCTTCCTGTCCTCCAAAGTGTGGGGTCCAGATTGGGAGTAGTATGGAAGAAGTCAGAAATGTCATGCCACTTGAACCTTGAATGATCTGAGGAGGGAACGTGGAGGAGAAAAGCAATTCCCAGATCACAAGTTCTTGCCAGGAAACTGCCACACAAATGGCTGGAGACTGAAGGGAGAGGGGCCATAGAGGCAGTGCTTACGTGGTCTGACCAATCAGGACAGACTTGGTTGTGATGTCACAGTGGGATCCCAGCCACTGCAACATACACATTCCCGAGGCAGCTCCTGCCTGGCCTCTTGCTATGGTAGCGCAGCCAGCCAAGCATGGAGAAGCTGGAGGTAGGTGCCACTGTCTCGTGTGGAAGACTTCTCTTTTATTTGGGTCCTCGATATACGGGGCACACGTGGCCTGAGCACACGGGTGACCTGAGCATCCTAGGATCGGGTGATACCATTCCTCAGTAGAGATCTTCGTAAACTTTTTTGGTTTTGGTGGAACTGTTGGGACTGGTAATACTGGCGTTGAAACTCAATGCTTTTCACTTGCAAAGCAGTTGCTCTACCCTTTTAGCAACACCTCCTGTCAAAGTTCTATAAATCTTTAGATTAAAGAAGTACAGTGAACCCCGAAAAGAATAAACAGAGCCAAACCATCCAACACCAATCACTATATTGTTTAGGAATGGATCGGTATGTGATAAAAAACCCATAGTAATGTACCTGAAATTTGGGCTGTTTGCCCGTGACGTATACCTGCATTTCTCTCACCTCAGCAGGTAGAAACAGGAGGATCGCAGTTCAAAGCCAGCTCTTTGAAATATTTTCCACAAGCCTCTGTTGAAAATACTCAACGCACAGAAGGTGTGCTGGAGTGGTATGGTTTTTCTTTTTTTAAATATTGTTTATTGAGTACTGTTGTACTGGGTATATGTTGTTACATTTACAAAAGTTTTTTACACTATGTCATAGTTAAAATCATCCCTTCCATCATTTTCCTTTATTATCTCCCTCCCTATTCCTGGAATAGTTTCACAGGTCTCATGTTTGCATTTTCATACATGAGTACACAATATTTCCATCCTATTCACCCTCACAACCATTTACTAATAATCCTCCCTGCTCCCAATGTAAGTAACCGCGAGACAAGACCAGGTTTCCTTTCTTGTGTTGTGTTTTTTATTAGTTTATATGTTTGTGTTTGGTGGGACTGGGTCTGTTTTCTTCTTTTGAAAAAAAATGATATTTTTTTGTTTAAGATAGGTCTATAGGGAGTTTCACTGTGACATTTCCATGTACATACGTCTTATGATCCTAATTGTTTCATCCCTTCCTGTTGTCCTTTTTACTTTATTCCCCTTCCATTTTTGATGGATAGAAAATACATTCACATTCTTAACTTCGTTCTTTTAAATGTTCTCCCTCCCATTAGGGACTCCCCGTCAGATTGAGTTGTTTTTCATAGCACTCTTTGTATATTTATTGGGCCTGTATTCTACATCTGAGAGAAAACATGCAGTGTTTGGTTTCAGAACCTGGCTAATTTCACTTAAGATAATCTCCATTTCCATCCATTTCTCTGCAAAGGATAAAATCTCATTCTTTATTGTGGCTGAATCAAATTCCATTGAAAATTCTTGTTTTTCTAATTTACAGATAAAAAGAAAGTTATGCAGTGACACAGATTATCAGGAAATTACCACATGGTTTCTGTTCAACTGGAATTTCAGATTCCACAAACTCAGGTGAGTTAAGGAGCATGTTTGATCAGAGATCTTTCTCTGTGAGATAAACAACTCCCATACCCCCGCTTCTAGCAGTGACTGAGTTGAGGACGAGTTCATGAGCCCTGGGTCCCTTAGCATGTATGTATCATTGAAGCCTTTTTTGTCAGCACCCCAGCAAATGCACTGGTAGGATTTTTGCAGAGGCCATAGATGCTTTATTGCAGGGCAGATGTCAAGATGCCCCTGGGCTTTCAGTGTAAGCCCCTGAGTTTATGGAGCCCTCTTGGATGCCACCAGTAGTTAGCAGATGGGCCTGTCATCTTCCATGTGTTAGTTACCTATATGTGTGTAACAAATTCCTCCAACTTTTAGCATAGTAAACAAGAAAACATAATTCACTCATTTTCTGTGGCTCAGGCATTTGGGAAGTGCCCAGTTGAGCAAAAGTGACCCAAAATGTTAGTAGAATAGGAGAAGCCAAACTGACCTTATATGTCATTTAGACCAACCTTCTTATTTGATAGGGAAATGTATGCAGAGAGTTTGAATGATTACCTGTGCTGGTGCAGCTATTTTCAGAGGTGTTTGGAGCACAGGGCTCTGTTCCTCACATCTGCTGTTGGGTGATGTGAGTGTGATGTCAGTGCTACAACGTTTGTGAGGAGGTATGAGGTCATGAGAAGTAACGTGCATAGTCAGTCATTTGGGTGTTAGTTTGTGGGAAAACTGGCCGATTAAGTTTGGTTGTGTAACTTCTGTCTGTGAAGGTCAGTGAAATGAACACAATGATTAAAAACACTTTTTTTCCATTCCTGAGTTTTAACAAACTTACTGTAGTGGGGGTACATTGTGACTTTTGCCAAAGTTCTTATAATATGCCATAGTTGAATTCATCCCTCCACATTCTCCTTTATTCTCTCTCACCGTATTCCTGGAATAGTTTCATCACGTCTCGTTTTTCCATTTTCATACATGAGTATATAATATTTATACCATATCCTACACCCTTTCCTTATATCCTCACCCCTCCCACAAGTAACAACTCCCTATACAGGACCTATTTTCCATTTCTGTTACCAAAAATCCCTTTTTGTGTTTATTTTGTTTTAGTGTGGGGGGCAGAACTGGGGCTTGAACTCAGGGACTCTACCTTGAGGCAGTTCACCAGCCCTTTTTTTGTGATAGGTGTTTTTGAGACAGGGTCTTGCAAACTATTTGCCCAAGCTGTGTTTGAACCAAGATCTTCCTTATCTCTCCCTTCTGAGTCACAGGGACTGCGGGTGTGAGCCACTGGTGACCCGCACGTTTTTGTTTGTTTAATTGAGATAGCTATACGGGATGTTTCATTGTGACATTTGCTCATACATATATAGCTCTATGCATATATATATATGTACACGTTATAACACAAATTGGGTCATTCCCTCGATTTTTTGCTTTTCTACTTTATTCTCCTTCTTATGGTAGTTTCAAAAGTTTTTAAAATTCTGCATTCCTCTACAGAAAGTACAACAACCATATTGACCTGGTTAACCTCCTCCTTTTACCCTCTCTCTCTCATAAATGAGCTCCCCTTAGACCTGTTGTTCATACTACTGCTTGTATGTGTGTCAGGTCTCTAGTGCATGTGTGAGAAAAAACATGTGGCCTTTGGTTTCCCCAACCTGACTAATTTAACTTAAGGTGATGTTCTCTAGTTCCATCCATTTACCTGCAAGCAACAAAATTTCATGCTTATTTAAGGCTGAATAAAATTCCATTGTGTGTAAATGCCACAGTTTTGGATCCATGTATCAGTTGTGAGGCATCTTGGCTGTTTACATATGTTAGCTGTTGTGAGTAATGCTGCAGTAAACACGGATGTGCAGGTGTCTGTATTGTTACCTGGCTTGCATTCATTCAGGTATATCCCTATGAATGATAATGCTGGATCACACAGCAATTCTACTTTGAGTTTCGAGAAGCCTCCATATTGTTTTCCACAGTTGTTGTACTAATTTGCATTCCCACTAACTGCATATGAGGGTTCCTTTTTTTTAGACATCCTTGAAAACATTAGTTGTTTGTATTCTTGATAGCCATTACAATGGGAGTGGTTTGGAATCTTGGTATGGTTTTCATTTTTGTTTTCTTTCTGACGAGCGATGGTGAGCATTTCTTTATGTAGTTGTAGGTCCTTTGGACTTCTGCCTTGGAACAAGCTCTGTTAAGTTCATTTGTGTATTTCTTCATTGGGTCACTGATTTTTACGGGAATTTAGTTTTTGAGTATATTCTCGGTATTAATTTCAGTCAGATGTATACCTGGCAATGATTTCCCCATTCTGGAGCCTTGGTTTCTGCTTCTATTCCTCACCACGTCATCTCAAGGTGTGGTTCTAGTGGACTGGCAAGGGAGGAAAAGGTTCCATGGAGGCACAGCACAGACACCTGTTGATCTGATATAAATTCTTCTCTGGTCTGCAGAGTACATCAAAGCACAGGCAGTGAAGGTTGGAAGGAATTCACCTCATTCACCGGTGTTTCCAGGTGTTCATAAGTATGGGTTCTGCTGAAAGGTACTTTTTTTTGATGAAAGCCCAGAAATTGACTTACACAAAGTAGTTAATATTCATGGGTCACATTCATTGTGTGGGTGTGTTTGTGTGTGGGGCCGCATGTGCGGTTGAAAATAGTTCCTGGATCATTGTCCGTGGATGCTGTGTTCCTAATAATGCCAGTCAGGAATGCTCCTTCGGAAGGCAGTAATTTTGGGTTTTTCTCTGTGTTGTTACTCCCTAGGTAAACTGTAATCAATTCACTGAGGAGGAAAGATTCAGGGATCCTTGAATATGTACAGGGTATGTGAGGCTATCGTGATGCATATATGTATGTGCCTCGTTACCCTGCTAGAAGTGATTTGAGTTCAAGTGATGGCTTCAGACACTGACTCTCGATTAGCCTTTAGTTGTTCCTTGGCATAATGGTGGTAGTATGTCTTCCTTCCAAGGACAATGTTGGAAGTGATGTCACTTCTTGGGTTTTTCTAAGTTTGATCCTTCCTAAAGTGCTTAAAGTGTCGCCTCAGTAGGGTAACGCCAGGATTTCAGCCTTTGCAGATAACATTCGACTTGCGTTGTATAGAGGCCAGGCTCCTGGGTGTCTGTGTCTACCTTTCTGTGTGCCTTTCTTGTGTGTATGTGTCTGTCTTTGTCTGTGTGCTTAATATTTCTCATTTGTTCATGTATTAATTTCTTTGCTATTTGTCATAAATTCTCATATTACCAATTGTTTCACACTCTTTGAGTGTATCCGCTGCTTAGGCATGCAGAAGTGTCTTTGAATCAAAATCTATCATTAACATTGAGGAAATAGATGGAACGAACAAGGCTGGGTGATGTTCTTAGACTTCTGGTCTTGCACAAAGTTGTAATTAACTCCATAGAATGTAAGAAATTCACATACAAGATAAATATTAGTATGTCACTCATTCTCTGTGTGTGAGTGTGTGTGGGATGTTTGTTGTTTAGTTTCCCAACACTGGTTGGTAGAATATAGGTTCCTTCCCCAAGTCACTTGAGGAAAAGCCTTGTGTGGCACTGACTTTATGTCTTGGGTTCCATGAATGAAAGGTGAACTGTGATGTCCCTCAGAGAACCATTGCAGATTTGAATGTCCTTCCTGAGAGTTTCATGTTTATTCCATAGGTTGTGGTGTTCCTGAAATCTGCCATTCTTCCGAGAGGTGGTAAGCATTTCAGTCACTAGAGAACCCTAAGCATTCCTTGGCTATAGCGTGTGTGTGCCTGTGTACTTCTCAGATCAAAGTGAAGTAATTTCTGTGTCGTTAGGAAGTGAATTCTTGTGGTGACCTTGAGGCTCTTGGCAGCCAGTGTGTGCTTTTGCGTGTTTTGTTCAAGTTAGGAACACTGTAGGCTGGAAGGCAGCCCCAGGCCCTCACTCTGTGATATTTTGGGTCAGTTAAGGGAATACCCTCCCAGATGATGGGAGATGTTGTTCTGAGAAGGAAGTTGCCTCATCCAAGGTTCAGGGAGTTTTCCTGGCTTATTTACCTTCAAAGGGCTTGAGGTGTTTGTGTACTCACCAGGTGAAAGCCTTCCTGTCCTCCAAAGTGTGGGGTCCAGATTGGGAGTAGTTTGGAAGAAGTCAGAAATGTCATGCCAGTTGAACCTTGAATGATCTGAGGAGGGAACGTGGAGGAGAAAAGCAATTCCCAGATCACAAGTTCTTGCCAGGAAACTGCCACACAAATGGCTGGAGACTGAAGGGAGAGGGGCCATAGAGTCAGTGCTTACGTGGTCTGACCAATCAGGACAGACTTGGTTGTGATGTCACAGTGGGATCCCAGCCACTGCAACATACACATTCCCGAGGCAGCTCCTGCCTGGCCTCTTGCTATGGTAGCACAGCCAGCCAAGCATGGAGAAGCTGGAGGTAGGTGCCACTGTCTCGTGTGGAAGACTTCTCTTTTATTTGGGTCCTCGATATACGGGGCACACGTGGCCTGAGCACACGGGTGACCTGAGCATCCTAGGATCGGGTGATACCATGCCTCAGTAGAGATCTTCGTAAACTTTTTTGGTTTTGGTGGAACTGTTGGGACTGGTAATACTGGCGTTGAAACTCAATGCTTTTCACTTGCAAAGCAGTTGCTCTACCCTTTTAGCAACACCTCCTGTCAAAGTTCTATAAATCTTTAGATTAAAGAAGTACAGTGAACCCCGAAAAGAATAAACAGAGCCAAACCATCCAACACCAATCACTATATTGTTTAGGAATGGATCGGTATGTGATAAAAAACCCATAGTAATGTACCTGAAATTTGGGCTGTTTGCCCGTGACGTATACCTGCATTTCTCTCACCTCAGCAGGTAGAAACAGGAGGATCGCAGTTCAAAGCCAGCTCTTGCAAATATTTTCCACAAGCCTCTGTTGAAAATACTCAACGCACAGAAGGTGTGCTGGAGTGGTATGGTTTTTCTTTTTTTAAATATTGTTTATTGAGTACTGTTGTACTGGGTATATGTTGTTACATTTACAAAAGTTTTTTACACTATGTCATAGTTAAAATCATCCCTTCCATCATTTTCCTTTATTATCTCCCTCCCTATTCCTGGAATAGTTTCACAGGTCTCATGTTTCCATTTTCATACATGAGTACACAATATTTCCATCCTATTCACCCTCACAACCATTTACTAATAATCCTCCCTGCTCCCAATGTAACTGACCGTGAGACAAGACCAGGTTTCCTTTCTTGTGTTGTGTTTTTTATTAGTTTATATGTTTGTGTTTGGTGGGACTGGGTCTGTTTTCTTCTTTTGAAAAAAAATGATATTTTTTTGTTTAAGATAGGTCTATAGGGAGTTTCACTGTGACATTTCCATGTACATACGTCTTATGATCCTAATTGTTTCATCCCTTCCTGCTTTCCTTTTTACTTTATTCCCCTTCCATTTTTGATGTATAGAAAATACATTCACATTCTTAACTTCGTTCTTTTAAATGTTCTCCCTCCCATTAGGGACTCCCCGTCAGATTGAGTTGTTTTTCATAGCACTCTTTGTATATTTATTGGGCCTGTATTCTACATCTGAGAGAAAACATGCAGTGTTTGGTTTCAGAACCTGGCTAATTTCACTTAAGATAATCTCCATTTCCATCCATTTCTCTGCAAAGGATAAAATCTCATTCTTTATTGTGGCTGAATCAAATTCCATTGAAAATTCTTGTTTTTCTAATTTACAGATAAAAAGAAAGTTATGCAGTGACACAGATTATCAGGAAATTACCACATGGTTTCTGTTCAACTGGAATTTCAGATTCCACAAACTCAGGTGAGTTAAGGAGCATGTTTGATCAGAGATCTTTCTCTGTGAGATAAACAACTCCCATACCCCCGCTTCTAGCAGTGACTGAGTTGAGGACGAGTTCATGAGCCCTGGGTCCCTTAGCATGTAGGTATCATTGAAGCATTTTTTGTCAGCACCCCAGCAAATGCACTGGTAGGATTTTTGCAGAGGCCATAGATGCTTTATTGCAGGGCAGATGTCAAGATGCCCCTGGGCTTTCAGTGTAAGCCCCTGAGTTTATGGAGCCCTCTTGGATGCCACCAGTAGTTAGCAGATGGGCCTGTCATCTTCCATGTGTTAGTTACCTATATGTGTGTAACAAATTCCTCCAACTTTTAGCATAGTAAACAAGAAAACATAATTCACTCATTTTCTGTGGCTCAGGCATTTGGGAAGTGCCCAGTTGAGCAAAAGTGACCGAAAATGTTAGTAGAATAGGAGAAGCCAAACTGACCTTATATGTCATTTAGACCAACCTTCTTATTTGATAGGGAAATGTATGCAGAGAGTTTGAATGATTACCTGTGCTGGTGCAGCTATTTTCAGAGGTGTTTGGAGCACAGGGCTCTGTTCCTCACATCTGCTGTTGGGTGATGTGAGTGTGATGTCAGTGCTGTAATGTTTGTGAGGAGGTATGAGGTCATGAGAACTAACATGCATAGTCAGTCATTTGGGTGTTAGTTTGTGGGAAAACTGGCCGATTAAGTTTGGTTGTGTAACTTCTGTCTGTGAAGGTCAGTGAAATGAACACAATGATTAAAAACACTTTTTTTCCATTCCTGAGTTTTAACAAACTTACTGTAGTGGGGGTACATTGTGACTTTTGCCAAAGTTCTTATAATATGCCATAGTTGAATTCATCCCTCCACGTTCTCCTTTATTCTCTCTCACCGTATTCCTGGAATAGTTTCATCACGTCTCGTTTTTCCATTTTCATACATGAGTATATAATATTTATACCATATCCTACACCCTTTCCTTATATCCTCACCCCTCCCACAAGTAACAACTCCCTATACAGGACCTATTTTCCATTTCTGTTACCAAAAATCCCTTTTTGTGTTTATTTTGTTTTAGTGTGGGGGGCAGAACTGGGGCTTGAACTCAGGGACTCTACCTTGAGGCAGTTCACCAGCCCTTTTTTTGTGATAGGTGTTTTTGAGACAGGGTCTTGCAAACTATTTGCCCAAGCTGTGTTTGAACCAAGATCTTCCTTATCTCTCCCTTCTGAGTCACAGGGACTGCGGGTGTGAGCCACTGGTGACCCGCACGTTTTTGTTTGTTTAATTGAGATAGCTATACGGGATGTTTCATTGTGACATTTGCTCATACATATATAGCTCTATGCATATATATATATGTACACGTTATAACACAAATTGGGTCATTCCCTCGATTTTTTGCTTTTCTACTTTATTCTCCTTCTTATGGTAGTTTCAAAAGTTTTTAAAATTCTGCATTCCTCTACAGAAAGTACAACAACCATATTGACCTGGTTAACCTCCTCCTTTTACCCTCTCTCTCTCATAAATGAGCTCCCCTTAGACCTGTTGTTCATACTACTGCTTGTATGTGTGTCAGGTCTCTAGTGCATGTGTGAGAAAAAACATGTGGCCTTTGGTTTCCCCAACCTGACTAATTTAACTTAAGGTGATGTTCTCTAGTTCCATCCATTTACCTGCAAACAACAAAATTTCATGCTTATTTAAGGCTGAATAAAATTCCATTGTGTGTAAATGCCACAGTTTTGGATCCATGTATCAGTTGTGAGGCATCTTGGCCGTTTACATATGTTAGCTGTTGTGAGTAATGCTGCAGTAAACACGGATGTGCAGGTGTCTGTATTGTTACCTGGCTTGCATTCATTCAGGTATATCCCTATGAATGATAATGCTGGATCACACAGCAATTCTACTTTGAGTTTCGAGAAGCCTCCATATTGTTTTCCACAGTTGTTGTACTAATTTGCATTCCCACTAACTGCATATGAGGGTTCCTTTTTTTTAGACATCCTTGAAAACATTAGTTGTTTGTATTCTTGATAGCCATTACAATGGGAGTGGTTTGGAATCTTGGTATGGTTTTCATTTTTGTTTTCTTTCTGACGAGCGATGGTGAGCATTTCTTTATGTAGTTGTAGGTCCTTTGGACTTCTGCCTTGGAACAAGCTCTGTTAAGTTCATTCGTGTATTTCTTCATTGGGTCACTGATTTTTACGGGAATTTAGTTTTTGAGTATATTCTCGGTATTAATTTCAGTCAGATGTATACCTGGCAATGATTTCCCCATTCTGGAGCCTTGGTTTCTGCTTCTATTCCTCACCACGTCATCTCAAGGTGTGGTTCTAGTGGACTGGCAAGGGAGGAAAAGGTTCCATGGAGGCACAGCACAGACACCTGTTGATCTGATATAAATTCTTCTCTGGTCTGCAGAGTACATCAAAGCACAGGCAGTGAAGGTTGGAAGGAATTCACCTCATTCACCGGTGTTTCCAGGTGTTCATAAGTATGGGTTCTGCTGAAAGGTACTTTTTTTTTGATGAAAGCCCAGAAATTGACTTCCACAAAGTAGTTAATATTCATGGGTCACATTCATTGTGTGGGTGTGTTTGTGTGTGGGGCCGCATGTGCGGTTGAAAATAGTTCCTGGATCATTGTCCGTGGATGCTGTGTTCCGAATAATGCCAGTCAGGAATGCTCCTTCGGAAGGCAGTAATTTTGGGTTTTTCTCTGTGTTGTTACTCCCTAGGTAAACTGTAATCAATTCACTGAGGAGGAAAGATTCAGGGATCCTTGAATATGTGCAGGGTATGTGAGGCTATCACGATGCATATATGTATGTGCCTCGTTACCCTGCTAGAAGTGATTTGAGTTCAAGTGATGGCTTCAGACACTGACTCTCGATTAGCCTTTAGTTGTTCCTTGGCATAATGGTGGTAGTATGTCTTCCTTCCAAGGACAATGTTGGAAGTGATGTCACTTCTTGGGTTTTTCTAAGTTTGATCCTTCCTAAAGTGCTTAAAGTGTCGCCTCAGTAGGGTAACGCCAGGATTTCAGCCTTTGCAGATAACATTCGACTTGCGTTGAATAGAGGCCAGGTTCCTGGGTGTCTGTGTCTACCTTTCTGTGTGCCTTTCTTGTGTGTATGTGTCTGTCTTTGTCTGTGTGCTTAATATTTCTCATTTGTTCATGTATTAATTTCTTTGCTATTTGTCATAAATTCTCATATTACCAATTGTTTCACACTCTTTGAGTGTATCCGCTGCTTAGGCATGCAGAAGTGTCTTTGAATCAAAATCTATCATTAACGTGGAGGAAATAGATTGAACGAACAAGGCTGGGTGATGTTCTATGACTTCTGGTTTTGCACAAAGTTGTAATTAACTCCATAGAATGTAAGAAATTCACATACAAGATAAATATTAGTATGTCACTCATTCTCTGTGTGTGAGTGTGTGTGGGATGTTTGTTGTTTAGTTTCCCAACACTGGTTGGTAGAATATAGGTTCCTTCCCCGAGTCACTTGAGGAACAGCCTTGTGTGGCACTGACTTTATGTCTTCGGTTCCATGAATGAAAGGTGAACTGTGATGTCCCTCAGAGAACCATTGCAGATTTGGATGTCCTTGCTGAGAGTTTCATGTTTCTTCCATAGGTTGTGGTGTTCCTGAAATCTGCCATTCTTCCGAGAGGTGGTAAGCTTTTCAGTCACTAGAGAACCCTAAGCATTCCTTGGCTATAGCGTGTGTGTGCCTGTGTACTTCTCAGATCAAAGTGAAGTAATTTCTGTGTCGTTAGGAAGTGAATTCTTGTGGTGACCTTGAGGCTCTTGGCAGCCAGTGTGTGCTTTTGCGTGTTTTGTTCAAGTTAGGAACACTGTAGGCTGGAAGACAGCCCCAGGCCCTCACTCTGTGATATTTTGGGTCAGTTAAGGGAATACCCTCCCAGATGATGGGAGATGTAGTTCTGAGAAGGAAGTTGCCTCATCCAAGGTTCAGGGAGTTTTCCTGGCTTATTTACCTTCAAAGGGCTTGAGGTGTTTGTGTACTCACCAGGTGAAAGCCTTCCTGTCCTCCAAAGTGTGGGGTCCAGATTGGGAGTAGTTTGGAAGAAGTCAGAAATGTCATGCCAGTTGAACCTTGAATGATCTGAGGAGGGAACGTGGAGGAGAAAAGCAATTCCCAGATCACAAGTTCTTGCCAGGAAACTGCCACACAAATGGCTGGAGACTGAAGGGAGAGGGGCCATAGAGGCAGTGCTTACGTGGTCTGACCAATCAGGACAGACTTGGTTGTGATGTCACAGTGGGATCCCAGCCACTGCAACATACACATTCCCGAGGCAGCTCCTGCCTGGCCTCTTGCTATGGTAGCACAGCCAGCCAAGCATGGAGAAGCTGGAGGTAGGTGCCACTGTCTCGTGTGGAAGACTTCTCTTTTATTTGGGTCCTCGATATACGGGGCACACGTGGCCTGAGCACACGGGTGACCTGAGCATCCTAGGATCGGGTGATACCATGCCTCAGTAGAGATCTTCGTAAACTTTTTTGGTTTTGGTGGAACTGTTGGGACTGGTAATACTGGCGTTGAAACTCAATGCTTTTCACTTGCAAAGCAGTTGCTCTACCCTTTTAGCAACACCTCCTGTCAAAGTTCTATAAATCTTTAGATTAAAGAAGTACAGTGAACCCCGAAAAGAATAAACAGAGCCAAACCATCCAACACCAATCACTATATTGTTTAGGAATGGATCGGTATGTGATAAAAAACCCATAGTAATGTACCTGAAATTTGGGCTGTTTGCCCGTGACGTATACCTGCATTTCTCTCACCTCAGCAGGTAGAAACAGGAGGATCGCAGTTCAAAGCCAGCTCTTTGAAATATTTTCCACAAGCCTCTGTTGAAAATACTCAACGCACAGAAGGTGTGCTGGAGTGGTATGGTTTTTCTTTTTTTAAATATTGTTTATTGAGTACTGTTGTACTGGGTATATGTTGTTACATTTACAAAAGTTTTTTACACTATGTCATAGTTAAAATCATCCCTTCCATCATTTTCCTTTATTATCTCCCTCCCTATTCCTGGAATAGTTTCACAGGTCTCATGTTTCCATTTTCATACATGAGTACACAATATTTCCATCCTATTCACCCTCACAACCATTTACTAATAATCCTCCCTGCTCCCAATGTAACTGACCGCGAGACAAGACCAGGTTTCCTTTCTTGTGTTGTGTTTTTTATTAGTTTATATGTTTGTGTTTGGTGGGACTGGGTCTGTTTTCTTCTTTTGAAAAAAAATGATATTTTTTTGTTTAAGATAGGTCTATAGGGAGTTTCACTGTGACATTTCCATGTACATACGTCTTATGATCCTAATTGTTTCATCCCTTCCTGTTGTCCTTTTTACTTTATTCCCCTTCCATTTTTGATGTATAGAAAATACATTCACATTCTTAACTTCGTTCTTTTAAATGTTCTCCCTCCCATTAGGGACTCCCCGTCAGATTGAGTTGTTTTTCATAGCACTCTTTGTATATTTATTGGGCCTGTATTCTACATCTGAGAGAAAACATGCAGTGTTTGGTTTCAGAACCTGGCTAATTTCACTTAAGATAATCTCCATTTCCATCCATTTCTCTGCAAAGGATAAAATCTCATTCTTTATTGTGGCTGAATCAAATTCCATTGAAAATTCTTGTTTTTCTAATTTACAGATAAAAAGAAAGTTATGCAGTGACACAGATTATCAGGAAATTACCACATGGTTTCTGTTCAACTGGAATTTCAGATTCCACAAACTCAGGTGAGTTAAGGAGCATGTTTGATCAGAGATCTTTCTCTGTGAGATAAACAACTCCCATACCCCCGCTTCTAGCAGTGACTGAGTTGAGGACGAGTTCATGAGCCCTGGGTCCCTTAGCATGTAGGTATCATTGAAGCATTTTTTGTCAGCACCCCAGCAAATGCACTGGTAGGATTTTTGCAGAGGCCATAGATGCTTTATTGCAGGGCAGATGTCAAGATGCCCCTGGGCTTTCAGTGTAAGCCCCTGAGTTTATGGAGCCCTCTTGGATGCCACCAGTAGTTAGCAGATGGGCCTGTCATCTTCCATGTGTTAGTTACCTATATGTGTGTAACAAATTTCTCCAACTTTTAGCGTAGTAAACAAGAAAACATAATTCACTCATTTTCTGTGGGTCAGGCATTTGGGAAGTGCCCAGTTGAGCAAAAGTGACCGAAAATGTTAGTAGAATAGGAGAAGCCAAACTGACCTTATATGTCATTTAGACCAACCTTCTTATTTGATAGGGAAATGTATGCAGAGAGTTTGAATGATTACCTGTGCTGGTGCAGCTATTTTCAGAGGTGTTTGGAGCACAGGGCTCTGTTCCTCACATCTGCTGTTGGGTGATGTGAGTGTGATGTCAGTGCTATAATGTTTGTGAGGAGGTATGAGGTCATGAGAACTAACGTGCATAGTCAGTCATTTGGGTGTTAGTTTGTGGGAAAACTGGCCGATTAAGTTTGGTTGTGTAACTTCTGTCTGTGAAGGTCAGTGAAATGAACACAATGATTAAAAACACTTTTTTTCCATTCCTGAGTTTTAACAAACTTACTGTAGTGGGAGTACATTGTGACTTTTGCCAAAGTTCTTATACTATGCCATAGTTGAATTCATCCCTCCACGTTCTCCTTTATTCTCTCTCACCGTATTCCTGGAATAGTTTCATCACGTCTCGTTTTTCCATTTTCATACATGAGTATATAATATTTATACCATATCCTACACCCTTTCCTTATATCCTCACCCCTCCCACAAGTAACAACTCCCTATACAGGACCTATTTTCCATTTCTGTTACCAAAAATCCCTTTTTGTGTTTATTTTGTTTTAGTGTGGGGGGCAGAACTGGGGCTTGAACTCAGGGACTCTACCTTGAGGCAGTTCACCAGCCCTTTTTTTGTGATAGGTGTTTTTGAGACAGGGTCTTGCAAACTATTTGCCCAAGCTGTGTTTGAACCAAGATCTTCCTTATCTCTCCCTTCTGAGTCACAGGGACTGCGGGTGTGAGCCACTGGTGACCCGCACGTTTTTGTTTGTTTAATTGAGATAGCTATACGGGATGTTTCATTGTGACATTTGCTCATACATATATAGCTCTATGCATATATATATATGTACACGTTATAACACAAATTGGGTCATTCCCTCGATTTTTTGCTTTTCTACTTTATTCTCCTTCTTATGGTAGTTTCAAAAGTTTTTAAAATTCTGCATTCCTCTACAGAAAGTACAACAACCATATTGACCTGGTTAACCTCCTCCTTTTACCCTCTCTCTCTCATAAATGAGCTCCCCTTAGACCTGTTGTTCATACTACTGCTTGTATGTGTGTCAGGTCTCTAGTGCATGTGTGAGAAAAAACATGTGGCCTTTGGTTTCCCCAACCTGACTAATTTAACTTAAGGTGATGTTCTCTAGTTCCATCCATTTACCTGCAAACAACAAAATTTCATGCTTATTTAAGGCTGAATAAAATTCCATTGTGTGTAAATGCCACAGTTTTGGATCCATGTATCAGTTGTGAGGCATCTTGGCCGTTTACATATGTTAGCTGTTGTGAGTAATGCTGCAGTAAACACGGATGTGCAGGTGTCTGTATTGTTACCTGGCTTGCATTCATTCAGGTATATCCCTATGAATGATAATGCTGGATCACACAGCAATTCTACTTTGAGTTTCGAGAAGCCTCCATATTGTTTTCCACAGTTGTTGTACTAATTTGCATTCCCACTAACTGCATATGAGGGTTCCTTTTTTTTAGACATCCTTGAAAACATTAGTTGTTTGTATTCTTGATAGCCATTACAATGGGAGTGGTTTGGAATCTTGGTATGGTTTTCATTTTTGTTTTCTTTCTGACGAGCGATGGTGAGCATTTCTTTATGTAGTTGTAGGTCCTTTGGACTTCTGCCTTGGAACAAGCTCTGTTAAGTTCATTCGTGTATTTCTTCATTGGGTCACTGATTTTTACGGGAATTTAGTTTTTGAGTATATTCTCGGTATTAATTTCAGTCAGATGTATACCTGGCAATGATTTCCCCATTCTGGAGCCTTGGTTTCTGCTTCTATTCCTCACCACGTCATCTCAAGGTGTGGTTCTAGTGGACTGGCAAGGGAGGAAAAGGTTCCATGGAGGCACAGCACAGACACCTGTTGATCTGATATAAATTCTTCTCTGGTCTGCAGAGTACATCAAAGCACAGGCAGTGAAGGTTGGAAGGAATTCACCTCATTCACCGGTGTTTCCAGGTGTTCATAAGTATGGGTTCTGCTGAAAGGTACTTTTTTTTTGATGAAAGCCCAGAAATTGACTTCCACAAAGTAGTTAATATTCATGGGTCACATTCATTGTGTGGGTGTGTTTGCGTGTGGGGCCGCATGTGCGGTTGAAAATAGTTCCTGGATCATTGTCCGTGGATGCTGTGTTCCGAATAATGCCAGTCAGGAATGCTCCTTCGGAAGGCAGTAATTTTGGGTTTTTCTCTGTGTTGTTACTCCCTAGGTAAACTGTAATCAATTCACTGAGGAGGAAAGATTCAGGGATCCTTGAATATGTGCAGGGTATGTGAGGCTATCACGATGCATATATGTATGTGCCTCGTTACCCTGCTAGAAGTGATTTGAGTTCAAGTGATGGCTTCAGACACTGACTCTCGATTAGCCTTTAGTTGTTCCTTGGCATAATGGTGGTAGTATGTCTTCCTTCCAAGGACAATGTTGGAACTGATGTCACTTCTTGGGTTTTTCTAAGTTTGATCCTTCCTAAAGTGCTTAAAGTGTCGCCTCAGTAGGGTAACGCCAGGATTTCAGCCTTTGCAGATAACATTCGACTTGCGTTGAATAGAGGCCAGGTTCCTGGGTGTCTGTGTCTACCTTTCTGTGTGCGTTTCTTGTGTGTATGTGTCTGTCTTTGTCTGTGTGCTTAATATTTCTCATTTGTTCATGTATTAATTTCTTTGCTATTTGTCATAAATTCTCATATTACCAATTGTTTCACACTCTTTGAGTGTATCCGCTGCTTAGGCATGCAGAAGTGTCTTTGAATCAAAATCTATCATTAACGTGGAGGAAATAGATTGAACGAACAAGGCTGGGTGATGTTCTATGACTTCTGGTTTTGCACAAAGTTGTAATTAACTCCATAGAATGTAAGAAATTCACATACAAGATAAATATTAGTATGTCACTCATTCTCTGTGTGTGAGTGTGTGTGGGATGTTTGTTGTTTAGTTTCCCAACACTGGTTGGTAGAATATAGGTTCCTTCCCCGAGTCACTTGAGGAACAGCCTTGTGTGGCACTGACTTTATGTCTTCGGTTCCATGAATGAAAGGTGAACTGTGATGTCCCTCAGAGAACCATTGCAGATTTGGATGTCCTTGCTGAGAGTTTCATGTTTCTTCCATAGGTTGTGGTGTTCCTGAAATCTGCCATTCTTCCGAGAGGTGGTAAGCTTTTCAGTCACTAGAGAACCCTAAGCATTCCTTGGCTATAGCGTGTGTGTGCCTGTGTACTTCTCAGATCAAAGTGAAGTAATTTCTGTGTCGTTAGGAAGTGAATTCTTGTGGTGACCTTGAGGCTCTTGGCAGCCAGTGTGTGCTTTTGCGTGTTTTGTTCAAGTTAGGAACACTGTAGGCTGGAAGACAGCCCCAGGCCCTCACTCTGTGATATTTTGGGTCAGTTAAGGGAATACCCTCCCAGATGATGGGAGATGTAGTTCTGAGAAGGAAGTTGCCTCATCCAAGGTTCAGGGAGTTTTCCTGGCTTATTTACCTTCAAAGGGCTTGAGGTGTTTGTGTACTCACGAGGTGAAAGCCTTCCTGTCCTCCAAAGTGTGGGGTCCAGATTGGGAGTAGTTTGGAAGAAGTCAGAAATGTCATGCCAGTTGAACCTTGAATGATCTGAGGAGGGAACGTGGAGGAGAAAAGCAATTCCCAGATCACAAGTTCTTGCCAGGAAACTGCCACACAAATGGCTGGAGACTGAAGGGAGAGGGGCCATAGAGGCAGTGCTTACGTGGTCTGACCAATCAGGACAGACTTGGTTGTGATGTCACAGTGGGATCCCAGCCACTGCAACATACACATTCCCGAGGCAGCTCCTGCCTGGCCTCTTGCTATGGTAGCACAGCCAGCCAAGCATGGAGAAGCTGGAGGTAGGTGCCACTGTCTCGTGTGGAAGACTTCTCTTTTATTTGGGTCCTCGATATACGGGGCACACGTGGCCTGAGCACACGGGTGACCTGAGCATCCTAGGATCGGGTGATACCATGCCTCAGTAGAGATCTTCGTAAACTTTTTTGGTTTTGGTGGAACTGTTGGGACTGGTAATACTGGCGTTGAAACTCAATGCTTTTCACTTGCAAAGCAGTTGCTCTACCCTTTTAGCAACACCTCCTGTCAAAGTTCTATAAATCTTTAGATTAAAGAAGTACAGTGAACCCCGAAAAGAATAAACAGAGCCAAACCATCCAACACCAATCACTATATTGTTTAGGAATGGATCGGTATGTGATAAAAAACCCATAGTAATGTACCTGAAATTTGGGCTGTTTGCCCGTGACGTATACCTGCATTTCTCTCACCTCAGCAGGTAGAAACAGGAGGATCGCAGTTCAAAGCCAGCTCTTTGAAATATTTTCCACAAGCCTCTGTTGAAAATACTCAACGCACAGAAGGTGTGCTGGAGTGGTATGGTTTTTCTTTTTTTAAATATTGTTTATTGAGTACTGTTGTACTGGGTATATGTTGTTACATTTACAAAAGTTTTTTACACTATGTCATAGTTAAAATCATCCCTTCCATCATTTTCCTTTATTATCTCCCTCCCTATTCCTGGAATAGTTTCACAGGTCTCATGTTTCTATTTTCATACAAGAGTACACAATATTTCCATCCTATTCACCCTCACAACCATTTACTAATAATCCTCCCTGCTCCCAATGTAAGTAACCGCGAGACAAGACCAGGTTTCCTTTCTTGTGTTGTGTTTTTTATTAGTTTATATGTTTGTGTTTGGTGGGACTGGGTCTGTTTTCTCCTTTTGAAAAAAAATGATATTTTTTTGTTTAAGATAGGTCTATAGGGAGTTTCACTGTGACATTTCCATGTACATACGTCTTATGATCCTAATTGTTTCATCCCTTCCTGTTGTCCTTTTTACTTTATTCCCCTTCCATTTTTGATGTATAGAAAATACATTCACATTCTTAACTTCGTTCTTTTAAATGTTCTCCCTCCCATTAGGGACTCCCCGTCAGATTGAGTTGTTTTTCATAGCACTCTTTGTATATTTATTGGGCCTGTATTCTACATCTGAGAGAAAACATGCAGTGTTTGGTTTCAGAACCTGGCTAATTTCACTTAAGATAATCTCCATTTCCATCCATTTCTCTGCAAAGGATAAAATCTCATTCTTTATTGTGGCTGAATCAAATTCCATTGAAAATTCTTGTTTTTCTAATTTACAGATAAAAAGAAAGTTATGCAGTGACACAGATTATCAGGAAATTACCACATGGTTTCTGTTCAACTGGAATTTCAGATTCCACAAACTCAGGTGAGTTAAGGAGCATGTTTGATCAGAGATCTTTCTCTGTGAGATAAACAACTCCCATACCCCCGCTTCTAGCAGTGACTGAGTTGAGGACGAGTTCATGAGCCCTGGGTCCCTTAGCATGTAGGTATCATTGAAGCATTTTTTGTCAGCACCCCAGCAAATGCACTGGTAGGATTTTTGCAGAGGCCATAGATGCTTTATTGCAGGGCAGATGTCAAGATGCCCCTGGGCTTTCAGTGTAAGCCCCTGAGTTTATGGAGCCCTCTTGGATGCCACCAGTAGTTAGCAGATGGGCCTGTCATCTTCCATGTGTTAGTTACCTATATGTGTGTAACAAATTCCTCCAACTTTTAGCATAGTAAACAAGAAAACATAATTCACTCATTTTCTGTGGCTCAGGCATTTGGGAAGTGCCCAGTTGAGCAAAAGTGACCCAAAATGTTAGTAGAATAGGAGAAGCCAAACTGACCTTATATGTCATTTAGACCAACCTTCTTATTTGATAGGGAAATGTATGCAGAGAGTTTGAATGATTACCTGTGCTGGTGCAGCTATTTTCAGAGGTGTTTGGAGCACAGGGCTCTGTTCCTCACATCTGCTGTTGGGTGATGTGAGTGTGATGTCAGTGCTACAACGTTTGTGAGGAGGTATGAGGTCATGAGAAGTAACATGCATAGTCAGTCATTTGGGTGTTAGTTTGTGGGAAAACTGGCCGATTAAGTTTGGTTGTGTAACTTCTGTCTGTGAAGGTCAGTGAAATGAACACAATGATTAAAAACACTTTTTTTCCATTCCTGAGTTTTAACAAACTTACTGTAGTGGGGGTACATTGTGACTTTTGCCAAAGTTCTTATAATATGCCATAGTTGAATTCATCCCTCCACATTCTCCTTTATTCTCTCTCACCGTATTCCTGGAATAGTTTCATCACGTCTCGTTTTTCCATTTTCATACATGAGTATATAATATTTATACCATATCCTACACCCTTTCCTTATATCCTCACCCCTCCCACAAGTAACAACTCCCTATACAGGACCTATTTTCCATTTCTGTTACCAAAAATCCCTTTTTGTGTTTATTTTGTTTTAGTGTGGGGGGCAGAACTGGGGCTTGAACTCAGGGACTCTACCTTGAGGCAGTTCACCAGCCCTTTTTTTGTGATAGGTGTTTTTGAGACAGGGTCTTGCAAACTATTTGCCCAAGCTGTGTTTGAACCAAGATCTTCCTTATCTCTCCCTTCTGAGTCACAGGGACTGCGGGTGTGAGCCACTGGTGACCCGCACGTTTTTGTTTGTTTAATTGAGATAGCTATACGGGATGTTTCATTGTGACATTTGCTCATACATATATAGCTCTATGCATATATATATATGTACACGTTATAACACAAATTGGGTCATTCCCTCGATTTTTTGCTTTTCTACTTTATTCTCCTTCTTATGGTAGTTTCAAAAGTTTTTAAAATTCTGCAATCCTCTACAGAAAGTACAACAACCATATTGACCTGGTTAACCTCCTCCTTTTACCCTCTCTCTCTCATAAATGAGCTCCCCTTAGACCTGTTGTTCATACTACTGCTTGTATGTGTGTCAGGTCTCTAGTGCATGTGTGAGAAAAAACATGTGGCCTTTGGTTTCCCCAACCTGACTAATTTAACTTAAGGTGATGTTCTCTAGTTCCATCCATTTACCTGCAAACAACAAAATTTCATGCTTATTTAAGGCTGAATAAAATTCCATTGTGTGTAAATGCCACAGTTTTGGATCCATGTATCAGTTGTGAGGCATCTTGGCCGTTTACATATGTTAGCTGTTGTGAGTAATGCTGCAGTAAACACGGATGTGCAGGTGTCTGTATTGTTACCTGGCTTGCATTCATTCAGGTATATCCCTATGAATGATAATGCTGGATCACACAGCAATTCTACTTTGAGTTTCGAAAAGCCTCCATATTGTTTTCCACAGTTGTTGTACTAATTTGCATTCCCACTAACTGCATATGAGGGTTCCTTTTTTTTAGACATCCTTGAAAACATTAGTTGTTTGTATTCTTGATAGCCATTACAATGGGAGTGGTTTGGAATCTTGGTATGGTTTTCATTTTTGAATTCTTTCTGACGAGCGATGGTGAGCATTTCTTTAGGTAGTTGTAGGTCCTTTGGACTTCTGCCTTGGAACAAGCTCTGTTAAGTGCATTCGTGTATTTCTTCATTGGGTCACTGATTTTTACGGGAATTTAGTTTTTGAGTATATTCTCGGTATTAATTTCAGTCAGATGTATACCTGGCAATGATTTCCCCATTCTGGAGCCTTGGTTTCTGCTTCTATTCCTCACCACGTCATCTCAAGGTGTGGTTCTAGTGGACTGGCAAGGGAGGAAAAGGTTCCATGGAGGCACAGCACAGACACCTGTTGATCTGATATTAATTCTTCTCTGGTCTGCAGAGTACATCAAAGCACAGGCAGTGAAGGTTGGAAGGAATTCACCTCATTCACCGGTGTTTCCAGGTGTTCATAAGTATGGGTTCTGCTGAAAGGTACTTTTTTTTGATGAAAGCCCAGAAATTGACTTACACAAAGTAGTTAATATTCATGGGTCACATTCATTGTGTGGGTGTGTTTGTGTGTGGGGCCGCATGTGCGGTTGAAAATAGTTCCTGGATCATTGTCCGTGGATGCTGTGTTCCTAATAATGCCAGTCAGGAATGCTCCTTCGGAAGGCAGTAATTTTGGGTTTTTCTCTGTGTTGTTACTCCCTAGGTAAACTGTAATCAATTCACTGAGGAGGAAAGATTCAGGGATCCTTGAATATGTGCAGGGTATGTGAGGCTATCACGATGCATATATGTATGTGCCTCGTTACCCTGCTAGAAGTGATTTGAGTTCAAGTGATGGCTTCAGACACTGACTCTCGATTAGCCTTTAGTTGTTCCTTGGCATAATGGTGGTAGTATGTCTTCCTTCCAAGGACAATGTTGGAAGTGATGTCACTTCTTGGGTTTTTCTAAGTTTGATCCTTCCTAAAGTGCTTAAAGTGTCGCCTCAGTAGGGTAACGCCAGGATTTCAGCCTTTGCAGATAACATTCGACTTGCGTTGAATAGAGGCCAGGTTCCTGGGTGTCTGTGTCTACCTTTCTGTGTGCCTTTCTTGTGTGTATGTGTCTGTCTTTGTCTGTGTGCTTAATATTTCTCATTTGTTCATGTGTGAATTTCTTTGCTATTTGTCATAAATTCTCATATTACCAATTGTTTCACACTCTTTGAGTGTATCCGCTGCTTAGGCATGCAGAAGTGTCTTTGAATCAAAATCTATCATTAACGTGGAGGAAATAGATGGAACGAACAAGGCTGGGTGATTTTCTATGACTTCTGGTCTTGCACAAAGTTGTAATTAACTCCATAGAATGTAAGAAATTCACATACAAGATAAATATTAGTATGTCACTCATTCTCTGTGTGTGAGTGTGTGTGGGATGTTTGTTGTTTAGTTTCCCAACACTGGTTGGTAGAATATAGGTTCCTTCCCCAAGTCACTTGAGGAACAGCCTTGTGTGGCACTGACTTTATGTCTTGGGTTCCATGAATGAAAGGTGAACTGTGATGTCCCTCAGAGAACCATTGCAGATTTGGATGTCCTTCCTGAGAGTTTCATGTTTATTCCATAGGTTGTGGTGTTCCTGAAATCTGCCATTCTTCCGAGAGGTGGTAAGCATTTCAGTCACTAGAGAACCCTAAGCATTCCTTGGCTATAGCGTGTGTGTGCCTGTGTACTTCTCAGATCAAAGTGAAGTAATTTCTGTGTCGTTAGGAAGTGAATTCTTGTGGTGACCTTGAGGCTCTTGGCAGCCAGTGTGTGCTTTTGCGTGTTTTGTTCAAGTTAGGAACACTGTAGGCTGGAAGACAGCCCCAGGCCCTCACTCTGTGATATTTTGGGTCAGTTAAGGGAATACCCTCCCAGATGATGGGAGATGTAGTTCTGAGAAGGAAGTTGCCTCATCCAAGGTTCAGGGAGTTTTCCTGGCTTATTTACCTTCAAAGGGCTTGAGGTGTTTGTGTACTCACCAGGTGAAAGCCTTCCTGTCCTCCAAAGTGTGGGGTCCAGATTGGGAGTAGTATGGAAGAAGTCAGAAATGTCATGCCACTTGAACCTTGAATGATCTGAGGAGGGAACGTGGAGGAGAAAAGCAATTCCCAGATCACAAGTTCTTGCCAGGAAACTGCCACACAAATGGCTGGAGACTGAAGGGAGAGGGGCCATAGAGGCAGTGCTTACGTGGTCTGACCAATCAGGACAGACTTGGTTGTGATGTCACAGTGGGATCCCAGCCACTGCAACATACACATTCCCGAGGCAGCTCCTGCCTGGCCTCTTGCTATGGTAGCGCAGCCAGCCAAGCATGGAGAAGCTGGAGGTAGGTGCCACTGTCTCGTGTGGAAGACTTCTCTTTTATTTGGGTCCTCGATATACGGGGCACACGTGGCCTGAGCACACGGGTGACCTGAGCATCCTAGGATCGGGTGATACCATTCCTCAGTAGAGATCTTCGTAAACTTTTTTGGTTTTGGTGGAACTGTTGGGACTGGTAATACTGGCGTTGAAACTCAATGCTTTTCACTTGCAAAGCAGTTGCTCTACCCTTTTAGCAACACCTCCTGTCAAAGTTCTATAAATCTTTAGATTAAAGAAGTACAGTGAACCCCGAAAAGAATAAACAGAGCCAAACCATCCAACACCAATCACTATATTGTTTAGGAATGGATCGGTATGTGATAAAAAACCCATAGTAATGTACCTGAAATTTGGGCTGTTTGCCCGTGACGTATACCTGCATTTCTCTCACCTCAGCAGGTAGAAACAGGAGGATCGCAGTTCAAAGCCAGCTCTTTGAAATATTTTCCACAAGCCTCTGTTGAAAATACTCAACGCACAGAAGGTGTGCTGGAGTGGTATGGTTTTTCTTTTTTGAAATATTGTTTATTGAGTACTGTTGTACTGGGTATATGTTGTTACATTTACAAAAGTTTTTTACACTATGTCATAGTTAAAATCATCCCTTCCATCATTTTCCTTTATTATCTCCCTCCCTATTCCTGGAATAGTTTCACAGGTCTCATGTTTGCATTTTCATACATGAGTACACAATATTTCCATCCTATTCACCCTCACAACCATTTACTAATAATCCTCCCTGCTCCCAATGTAAGTAACCGCGAGACAAGACCAGGTTTCCTTTCTTGTGTTGTGTTTTTTATTAGTTTATATGTTTGTGTTTGGTGGGACTGGGTCTGTTTTCTTCTTTTGAAAAAAAATGATATTTTTTTGTTTAAGATAGGTCTATAGGGAGTTTCACTGTGACATTTCCATGTACATACGTCTTATGATCCTAATTGTTTCATCCCTTCCTGTTGTCCTTTTTACTTTATTCCCCTTCCATTTTTGATGTATAGAAAATACATTCACATTCTTAACTTCGTTCTTTTAAATGTTCTCCCTCCCATTAGGGACTCCCCGTCAGATTGAGTTGTTTTTCATAGCACTCTTTGTATATTTATTGGGCCTGTATTCTACATCTGAGAGAAAACATGCAGTGTTTGGTTTCAGAACCTGGCTAATTTCACTTAAGATAATCTCCATTTCCATCCATTTCTCTGCAAAGGATAAAATCTCATTCTTTATTGTGGCTGAATCAAATTCCATTGAAAATTCTTGTTTTTCTAATTTACAGATAAAAAGAAAGTTATGCAGTGACACAGATTATCAGGAAATTACCACATGGTTTCTGTTCAACTGGAATTTCAGATTCCACAAACTCAGGTGAGTTAAGGAGCATGTTTGATCAGAGATCTTTCTCTGTGAGATAAACAACTCCCATACCCCCGCTTCTAGCAGTGACTGAGTTGAGGACGAGTTCATGAGCCCTGGGTCCCTTAGCATGTATGTATCATTGAAGCCTTTTTTGTCAGCACCCCAGCAAATGCACTGGTAGGATTTTTGCAGAGGCCATAGATGCTTTATTGCAGGGCAGATGTCAAGATGCCCCTGGGCTTTCAGTGTAAGCCCCTGAGTTTATGGAGCCCTCTTGGATGCCACCAGTAGTTAGCAGATGGGCCTGTCATCTTCCATGTGTTAGTTACCTATATGTGTGTAACAAATTCCTCCAACTTTTAGCATAGTAAACAAGAAAACATAATTCACTCATTTTCTGTGGCTCAGGCATTTGGGAAGTGCCCAGTTGAGCAAAAGTGACCCAAAATGTTAGTAGAATAGGAGAAGCCAAACTGACCTTATATGTCATTTAGACCAACCTTCTTATTTGATAGGGAAATGTATGCAGAGAGTTTGAATGATTACCTGTGCTGGTGCAGCTATTTTCAGAGGTGTTTGGAGCACAGGGCTCTGTTCCTCACATCTGCTGTTGGGTGATGTGAGTGTGATGTCAGTGCTACAACGTTTGTGAGGAGGTATGAGGTCATGAGAAGTAACATGCATAGTCAGTCATTTGGGTGTTAGTTTGTGGGAAAACTGGCCGATTAAGTTTGGTTGTGTAACTTCTGTCTGTGAAGGTCAGTGAAATGAACACAATGATTAAAAACACTTTTTTTCCATTCCTGAGTTTTAACAAACTTACTGTAGTGGGGGTACATTGTGACTTTTGCCAAAGTTCTTATAATATGCCATAGTTGAATTCATCCCTCCACATTCTCCTTTATTCTCTCTCACCGTATTCCTGGAATAGTTTCATCACGTCTCGTTTTTCCATTTTCATACATGAGTATATAATATTTATACCATATCCTACACCCTTTCCTTATATCCTCACCCCTCCCACAAGTAACAACTCCCTATACAGGACCTATTTTCCATTTCTGTTACCAAAAATCCCTTTTTGTGTTTATTTTGTTTTAGTGTGGGGGGCAGAACTGGGGCTTGAACTCAGGGACTCTACCTTGAGGCAGTTCACCAGCCCTTTTTTTGTGATAGGTGTTTTTGAGACAGGGTCTTGCAAACTATTTGCCCAAGCTGTGTTTGAACCAAGATCTTCCTTATCTCTCCCTTCTGAGTCACAGGGACTGCGGGTGTGAGCCACTGGTGACCCGCACGTTTTTGTTTGTTTAATTGAGATAGCTATACGGGATGTTTCATTGTGACATTTGCTCATACATATATAGCTCTATGCATATATATATATGTACACGTTATAACACAAATTGGGTCATTCCCTCGATTTTTTGCTTTTCTACTTTATTCTCCTTCTTATGGTAGTTTCAAATTTTTTAAAATTCTGCATTCCTCTACAGAAAGTACAACAACCATATTGACCTGGTTAACCTCCTCCTTTTACCCTCTCTCTCTCATAAATGAGCTCCCCTTAGACCTGTTGTTCATACTACTGCTTGTATGTGTGTCAGGTCTCTAGTGCATGTGTGAGAAAAAACATGTGGCCTTTGGTTTCCCCAACCTGACTAATTTAACTTAAGGTGATGTTCTCTAGTTCCATCCATTTACCTGCAAGCAACAAAATTTCATGCTTATTTAAGGCTGAATAAAATTCCATTGTGTGTAAATGCCACAGTTTTGGATCCATGTATCAGTTGTGAGGCATCTTGGCTGTTTACATATGTTAGCTGTTGTGAGTAATGCTGCAGTAAACACGGATGTGCAGGTGTCTGTATTGTTACCTGGCTTGCATTCATTCAGGTATATCCCTATGAATGATAATGCTGGATCACACAGCAATTCTACTTTGAGTTTCGAGAAGCCTCCATATTGTTTTCCACAGTTGTTGTACTAATTTGCATTCCCACTAACTGCATATGAGGGTTCCTTTTTTTTAGACATCCTTGAAAACATTAGTTGTTTGTATTCTTGATAGCCATTACAATGGGAGTGGTTTGGAATCTTGGTATGGTTTTCATTTTTGTTTTCTTTCTGACGAGCGATGGTGAGCATTTCTTTATGTAGTTGTAGGTCCTTTGGACTTCTGCCTTGGAACAAGCTCTGTTAAGTTCATTTGTGTATTTCTTCATTGGGTCACTGATTTTTACGGGAATTTAGTTTTTGAGTATATTCTCGGTATTAATTTCAGTCAGATGTATACCTGGCAATGATTTCCCCATTCTGGAGCCTTGGTTTCTGCTTCTATTCCTCACCACGTCATCTCAAGGTGTGGTTCTAGTGGACTGGCAAGGGAGGAAAAGGTTCCATGGAGGCACAGCACAGACACCTGTTGATCTGATATAAATTCTTCTCTGGTCTGCAGAGTACATCAAAGCACAGGCAGTGAAGGTTGGAAGGAATTCACCTCATTCACCGGTGTTTCCAGGTGTTCATAAGTATGGGTTCTGCTGAAAGGTACTTTTTTTTGATGAAAGCCCAGAAATTGACTTACACAAAGTAGTTAATATTCATGGGTCACATTCATTGTGTGGGTGTGTTTGTGTGTGGGGCCGCATGTGCGGTTGAAAATAGTTCCTGGATCATTGTCCGTGGATGCTGTGTTCCTAATAATGCCAGTCAGGAATGCTCCTTCGGAAGGCAGTAATTTTGGGTTTTTCTCTGTGTTGTTACTCCCTAGGTAAACTGTAATCAATTCACTGAGGAGGAAAGATTCAGGGATCCTTGAATATGTACAGGGTATGTGAGGCTATCGTGATGCATATATGTATGTGCCTCGTTACCCTGCTAGAAGTGATTTGAGTTCAAGTGATGGCTTCAGACACTGACTCTCGATTAGCCTTTAGTTGTTCCTTGGCATAATGGTGGTAGTATGTCTTCCTTCCAAGGACAATGTTGGAAGTGATGTCACTTCTTGGGTTTTTCTAAGTTTGATCCTTCCTAAAGTGCTTAAAGTGTCGCCTCAGTAGGGTAACGCCAGGATTTCAGCCTTTGCAGATAACATTCGACTTGCGTTGTATAGAGGCCAGGCTCCTGGGTGTCTGTGTCTACCTTTCTGTGTGCCTTTCTTGTGTGTATGTGTCTGTCTTTGTCTGTGTGCTTAATATTTCTCATTTGTTCATGTATTAATTTCTTTGCTATTTGTCATAAATTCTCATATTACCAATTGTTTCACACTCTTTGAGTGTATCCGCTGCTTAGGCATGCAGAAGTGTCTTTGAATCAAAATCTATCATTAACATTGAGGAAATAGATGGAACGAACAAGGCTGGGTGATGTTCTTAGACTTCTGGTCTTGCACAAAGTTGTAATTAACTCCATAGAATGTAAGAAATTCACATACAAGATAAATATTAGTATGTCACTCATTCTCTGTGTGTGAGTGTGTGTGGGATGTTTGTTGTTTAGTTTCCCAACACTGGTTGGTAGAATATAGGTTCCTTCCCCAAGTCACTTGAGGAAAAGCCTTGTGTGGCACTGACTTTATGTCTTGGGTTCCATGAATGAAAGGTGAACTGTGATGTCCCTCAGAGAACCATTGCAGATTTGAATGTCCTTCCTGAGAGTTTCATGTTTATTCCATAGGTTGTGGTGTTCCTGAAATCTGCCATTCTTCCGAGAGGTGGTAAGCATTTCAGTCACTAGAGAACCCTAAGCATTCCTTGGCTATAGCGTGTGTGTGCCTGTGTACTTCTCAGATCAAAGTGAAGTAATTTCTGTGTCGTTAGGAAGTGAATTCTTGTGGTGACCTTGAGGCTCTTGGCAGCCAGTGTGTGCTTTTGCGTGTTTTGTTCAAGTTAGGAACACTGTAGGCTGGAAGGCAGCCCCAGGCCCTCACTCTGTGATATTTTGGGTCAGTTAAGGGAATACCCTCCCAGATGATGGGAGATGTTGTTCTGAGAAGGAAGTTGCCTCATCCAAGGTTCAGGGAGTTTTCCTGGCTTATTTACCTTCAAAGGGCTTGAGGTGTTTGTGTACTCACCAGGTGAAAGCCTTCCTGTCCTCCAAAGTGTGGGGTCCAGATTGGGAGTAGTTTGGAAGAAGTCAGAAATGTCATGCCAGTTGAACCTTGAATGATCTGAGGAGGGAACGTGGAGGAGAAAAGCAATTCCCAGATCACAAGTTCTTGCCAGGAAACTGCCACACAAATGGCTGGAGACTGAAGGGAGAGGGGCCATAGAGTCAGTGCTTACGTGGTCTGACCAATCAGGACAGACTTGGTTGTGATGTCACAGTGGGATCCCAGCCACTGCAACATACACATTCCCGAGGCAGCTCCTGCCTGGCCTCTTGCTATGGTAGCACAGCCAGCCAAGCATGGAGAAGCTGGAGGTAGGTGCCACTGTCTCGTGTGGAAGACTTCTCTTTTATTTGGGTCCTCGATATACGGGGCACACGTGGCCTGAGCACACGGGTGACCTGAGCATCCTAGGATCGGGTGATACCATGCCTCAGTAGAGATCTTCGTAAACTTTTTTGGTTTTGGTGGAACTGTTGGGACTGGTAATACTGGCGTTGAAACTCAATGCTTTTCACTTGCAAAGCAGTTGCTCTACCCTTTTAGCAACACCTCCTGTCAAAGTTCTATAAATCTTTAGATTAAAGAAGTACAGTGAACCCCGAAAAGAATAAACAGAGCCAAACCATCCAACACCAATCACTATATTGTTTAGGAATGGATCGGTATGTGATAAAAAACCCATAGTAATGTACCTGAAATTTGGGCTGTTTGCCCGTGACGTATACCTGCATTTCTCTCACCTCAGCAGGTAGAAACAGGAGGATCGCAGTTCAAAGCCAGCTCTTGCAAATATTTTCCACAAGCCTCTGTTGAAAATACTCAACGCACAGAAGGTGTGCTGGAGTGGTATGGTTTTTCTTTTTTTAAATATTGTTTATTGAGTACTGTTGTACTGGGTATATGTTGTTACATTTACAAAAGTTTTTTACACTATGTCATAGTTAAAATCATCCCTTCCATCATTTTCCTTTATTATCTCCCTCCCTATTCCTGGAATAGTTTCACAGGTCTCATGTTTCCATTTTCATACATGAGTACACAATATTTCCATCCTATTCACCCTCACAACCATTTACTAATAATCCTCCCTGCTCCCAATGTAACTGACCGTGAGACAAGACCAGGTTTCCTTTCTTGTGTTGTGTTTTTTATTAGTTTATATGTTTGTGTTTGGTGGGACTGGGTCTGTTTTCTTCTTTTGAAAAAAAATGATATTTTTTTGTTTAAGATAGGTCTATAGGGAGTTTCACTGTGACATTTCCATGTACATACGTCTTATGATCCTAATTGTTTCATCCCTTCCTGTTGTCCTTTTTACTTTATTCCCCTTCCATTTTTGATGTATAGAAAATACATTCACCTTCTTAACTTCGTTCTTTTAAATGTTCTCCCTCCCATTAGGGACTCCCCGTCAGATTGAGTTGTTTTTCATAGCACTCTTTGTATATTTATTGGGCCTGTATTCTACATCTGAGAGAAAACATGCAGTGTTTGGTTTCAGAACCTGGCTAATTTCACTTAAGATAATCTCCATTTCCATCCATTTCTCTGCAAAGGATAAAATCTCATTCTTTATTGTGGCTGAATCAAATTCCATTGAAAATTCTTGTTTTTCTAATTTACAGATAAAAAGAAAGTTATGCAGTGACACAGATTATCAGGAAATTACCACATGGTTTCTGTTCAACTGGAATTTCAGATTCCACAAACTCAGGTGAGTTAAGGAGCATGTTTGATCAGAGATCTTTCTCTGTGAGATAAACAACTCCCATACCCCCGCTTCTAGCAGTGACTGAGTTGAGGACGAGTTCATGAGCCCTGGGTCCCTTAGCATGTAGGTATCATTGAAGCATTTTTTGTCAGCACCCCAGCAAATGCACTGGTAGGATTTTTGCAGAGGCCATAGATGCTTTATTGCAGGGCAGATGTCAAGATGCCCCTGGGCTTTCAGTGTAAGCCCCTGAGTTTATGGAGCCCTCTTGGATGCCACCAGTAGTTAGCAGATGGGCCTGTCATCTTCCATGTGTTAGTTACCTATATGTGTGTAACAAATTCCTCCAACTTTTAGCATAGTAAACAAGAAAACATAATTCACTCATTTTCTGTGGCTCAGGCATTTGGGAAGTGCCCAGTTGAGCAAAAGTGACCGAAAATGTTAGTAGAATAGGAGAAGCCAAACTGACCTTATATGTCATTTAGACCAACCTTCTTATTTGATAGGGAAATGTATGCAGAGAGTTTGAATGATTACCTGTGCTGGTGCAGCTATTTTCAGAGGTGTTTGGAGCACAGGGCTCTGTTCCTCACATCTGCTGTTGGGTGATGTGAGTGTGATGTCAGTGCTGTAATGTTTGTGAGGAGGTATGAGGTCATGAGAACTAACATGCATAGTCAGTCATTTGGGTGTTAGTTTGTGGGAAAACTGGCCGATTAAGTTTGGTTGTGTAACTTCTGTCTGTGAAGGTCAGTGAAATGAACACAATGATTAAAAACACTTTTTTTCCATTCCTGAGTTTTAACAAACTTACTGTAGTGGGGGTACATTGTGACTTTTGCCAAAGTTCTTATAATATGCCATAGTTGAATTCATCCCTCCACGTTCTCCTTTATTCTCTCTCACCGTATTCCTGGAATAGTTTCATCACGTCTCGTTTTTCCATTTTCATACATGAGTATATAATATTTATACCATATCCTACACCCTTTCCTTATATCCTCACCCCTCCCACAAGTAACAACTCCCTATACAGGACCTATTTTCCATTTCTGTTACCAAAAATCCCTTTTTGTGTTTATTTTGTTTTAGTGTGGGGGGCAGAACTGGGGCTTGAACTCAGGGACTCTACCTTGAGGCAGTTCACCAGCCCTTTTTTTGTGATAGGTGTTTTTGAGACAGGGTCTTGCAAACTATTTGCCCAAGCTGTGTTTGAACCAAGATCTTCCTTATCTCTCCCTTCTGAGTCACAGGGACTGCGGGTGTGAGCCACTGGTGACCCGCACGTTTTTGTTTGTTTAATTGAGATAGCTATACGGGATGTTTCATTGTGACATTTGCTCATACATATATAGCTCTATGCATATATATATATGTACACGTTATAACACAAATTGGGTCATTCCCTCGATTTTTTGCTTTTCTACTTTATTCTCCTTCTTATGGTAGTTTCAAAAGTTTTTAAAATTCTGCATTCCTCTACAGAAAGTACAACAACCATATTGACCTGGTTAACCTCCTCCTTTTACCCTCTCTCTCTCATAAATGAGCTCCCCTTAGACCTGTTGTTCATACTACTGCTTGTATGTGTGTCAGGTCTCTAGTGCATGTGTGAGAAAAAACATGTGGCCTTTGGTTTCCCCAACCTGACTAATTTAACTTAAGGTGATGTTCTCTAGTTCCATCCATTTACCTGCAAACAACAAAATTTCATGCTTATTTAAGGCTGAATAAAATTCCATTGTGTGTAAATGCCACAGTTTTGGATCCATGTATCAGTTGTGAGGCATCTTGGCCGTTTACATATGTTAGCTGTTGTGAGTAATGCTGCAGTAAACACGGATGTGCAGGTGTCTGTATTGTTACCTGGCTTGCATTCATTCAGGTATATCCCTATGAATGATAATGCTGGATCACACAGCAATTCTACTTTGAGTTTCGAGAAGCCTCCATATTGTTTTCCACAGTTGTTGTACTAATTTGCATTCCCACTAACTGCATATGAGGGTTCCTTTTTTTTAGACATCCTTGAAAACATTAGTTGTTTGTATTCTTGATAGCCATTACAATGGGAGTGGTTTGGAATCTTGGTATGGTTTTCATTTTTGTTTTCTTTCTGACGAGCGATGGTGAGCATTTCTTTATGTAGTTGTAGGTCCTTTGGACTTCTGCCTTGGAACAAGCTCTGTTAAGTTCATTCGTGTATTTCTTCATTGGGTCACTGATTTTTACGGGAATTTAGTTTTTGAGTATATTCTCGGTATTAATTTCAGTCAGATGTATACCTGGCAATGATTTCCCCATTCTGGAGCCTTGGTTTCTGCTTCTATTCCTCACCACGTCATCTCAAGGTGTGGTTCTAGTGGACTGGCAAGGGAGGAAAAGGTTCCATGGAGGCACAGCACAGACACCTGTTGATCTGATATAAATTCTTCTCTGGTCTGCAGAGTACATCAAAGCACAGGCAGTGAAGGTTGGAAGGAATTCACCTCATTCACCGGTGTTTCCAGGTGTTCATAAGTATGGGTTCTGCTGAAAGGTACTTTTTTTTTGATGAAAGCCCAGAAATTGACTTCCACAAAGTAGTTAATATTCATGGGTCACATTCATTGTGTGGGTGTGTTTGTGTGTGGGGCCGCATGTGCGGTTGAAAATAGTTCCTGGATCATTGTCCGTGGATGCTGTGTTCCGAATAATGCCAGTCAGGAATGCTCCTTCGGAAGGCAGTAATTTTGGGTTTTTCTCTGTGTTGTTACTCCCTAGGTAAACTGTAATCAATTCACTGAGGAGGAAAGATTCAGGGATCCTTGAATATGTGCAGGGTATGTGAGGCTATCACGATGCATATATGTATGTGCCTCGTTACCCTGCTAGAAGTGATTTGAGTTCAAGTGATGGCTTCAGACACTGACTCTCGATTAGCCTTTAGTTGTTCCTTGGCATAATGGTGGTAGTATGTCTTCCTTCCAAGGACAATGTTGGAACTGATGTCACTTCTTGGGTTTTTCTAAGTTTGATCCTTCCTAAAGTGCTTAAAGTGTCGCCTCAGTAGGGTAACGCCAGGATTTCAGCCTTTGCAGATAACATTCGACTTGCGTTGAATAGAGGCCAGGTTCCTGGGTGTCTGTGTCTACCTTTCTGTGTGCGTTTCTTGTGTGTATGTGTCTGTCTTTGTCTGTGTGCTTAATATTTCTCATTTGTTCATGTATTAATTTCTTTGCTATTTGTCATAAATTCTCATATTACCAATTGTTTCACACTCTTTGAGTGTATCCGCTGCTTAGGCATGCAGAAGTGTCTTTGAATCAAAATCTATCATTAACGTGGAGGAAATAGATTGAACGAACAAGGCTGGGTGATGTTCTATGACTTCTGGTTTTGCACAAAGTTGTAATTAACTCCATAGAATGTAAGAAATTCACATACAAGATAAATATTAGTATGTCACTCATTCTCTGTGTGTGAGTGTGTGTGGGATGTTTGTTGTTTAGTTTCCCAACACTGGTTGGTAGAATATAGGTTCCTTCCCCGAGTCACTTGAGGAACAGCCTTGTGTGGCACTGACTTTATGTCTTCGGTTCCATGAATGAAAGGTGAACTGTGATGTCCCTCAGAGAACCATTGCAGATTTGGATGTCCTTGCTGAGAGTTTCATGTTTCTTCCATAGGTTGTGGTGTTCCTGAAATCTGCCATTCTTCCGAGAGGTGGTAAGCTTTTCAGTCACTAGAGAACCCTAAGCATTCCTTGGCTATAGCGTGTGTGTGCCTGTGTACTTCTCAGATCAAAGTGAAGTAATTTCTGTGTCGTTAGGAAGTGAATTCTTGTGGTGACCTTGAGGCTCTTGGCAGCCAGTGTGTGCTTTTGCGTGTTTTGTTCAAGTTAGGAACACTGTAGGCTGGAAGACAGCCCCAGGCCCTCACTCTGTGATATTTTGGGTCAGTTAAGGGAATACCCTCCCAGATGATGGGAGATGTAGTTCTGAGAAGGAAGTTGCCTCATCCAAGGTTCAGGGAGTTTTCCTGGCTTATTTACCTTCAAAGGGCTTGAGGTGTTTGTGTACTCACCAGGTGAAAGCCTTCCTGTCCTCCAAAGTGTGGGGTCCAGATTGGGAGTAGTTTGGAAGAAGTCAGAAATGTCATGCCAGTTGAACCTTGAATGATCTGAGGAGGGAACGTGGAGGAGAAAAGCAATTCCCAGATCACAAGTTCTTGCCAGGAAACTGCCACACAAATGGCTGGAGACTGAAGGGAGAGGGGCCATAGAGGCAGTGCTTACGTGGTCTGACCAATCAGGACAGACTTGGTTGTGATGTCACAGTGGGATCCCAGCCACTGCAACATACACATTCCCGAGGCAGCTCCTGCCTGGCCTCTTGCTATGGTAGCACAGCCAGCCAAGCATGGAGAAGCTGGAGGTAGGTGCCACTGTCTCGTGTGGAAGACTTCTCTTTTATTTGGGTCCTCGATATACGGGGCACACGTGGCCTGAGCACACGGGTGACCTGAGCATCCTAGGATCGGGTGATACCATGCCTCAGTAGAGATCTTCGTAAACTTTTTTGGTTTTGGTGGAACTGTTGGGACTGGTAATACTGGCGTTGAAACTCAATGCTTTTCACTTGCAAAGCAGTTGCTCTACCCTTTTAGCAACACCTCCTGTCAAAGTTCTATAAATCTTTAGATTAAAGAAGTACAGTGAACCCCGAAAAGAATAAACAGAGCCAAACCATCCAACACCAATCACTATATTGTTTAGGAATGGATCGGTATGTGATAAAAAACCCATAGTAATGTACCTGAAATTTGGGCTGTTTGCCCGTGACGTATACCTGCATTTCTCTCACCTCAGCAGGTAGAAACAGGAGGATCGCAGTTCAAAGCCAGCTCTTTGAAATATTTTCCACAAGCCTCTGTTGAAAATACTCAACGCACAGAAGGTGTGCTGGAGTGGTATGGTTTTTCTTTTTTTAAATATTGTTTATTGAGTACTGTTGTACTGGGTATATGTTGTTACATTTACAAAAGTTTTTTACACTATGTCATAGTTAAAATCATCCCTTCCATCATTTTCCTTTATTATCTCCCTCCCTATTCCTGGAATAGTTTCACAGGTCTCATGTTTCCATTTTCATACATGAGTACACAATATTTCCATCCTATTCACCCTCACAACCATTTACTAATAATCCTCCCTGCTCCCAATGTAACTGACCGCGAGACAAGACCAGGTTTCCTTTCTTGTGTTGTGTTTTTTATTAGTTTATATGTTTGTGTTTGGTGGGACTGGGTCTGTTTTCTTCTTTTGAAAAAAAATGATATTTTTTTGTTTAAGATAGGTCTATAGGGAGTTTCACTGTGACATTTCCATGTACATACGTCTTATGATCCTAATTGTTTCATCCCTTCCTGTTGTCCTTTTTACTTTATTCCCCTTCCATTTTTGATGTATAGAAAATACATTCACATTCTTAACTTCGTTCTTTTAAATGTTCTCCCTCCCATTAGGGACTCCCCGTCAGATTGAGTTGTTTTTCATAGCACTCTTTGTATATTTATTGGGCCTGTATTCTACATCTGAGAGAAAACATGCAGTGTTTGGTTTCAGAACCTGGCTAATTTCACTTAAGATAATCTCCATTTCCATCCATTTCTCTGCAAAGGATAAAATCTCATTCTTTATTGTGGCTGAATCAAATTCCATTGAAAATTCTTGTTTTTCTAATTTACAGATAAAAAGAAAGTTATGCAGTGACACAGATTATCAGGAAATTACCACATGGTTTCTGTTCAACTGGAATTTCAGATTCCACAAACTCAGGTGAGTTAAGGAGCATGTTTGATCAGAGATCTTTCTCTGTGAGATAAACAACTCCCATACCCCCGCTTCTAGCAGTGACTGAGTTGAGGACGAGTTCATGAGCCCTGGGTCCCTTAGCATGTAGGTATCATTGAAGCATTTTTTGTCAGCACCCCAGCAAATGCACTGGTAGGATTTTTGCAGAGGCCATAGATGCTTTATTGCAGGGCAGATGTCAAGATGCCCCTGGGCTTTCAGTGTAAGCCCCTGAGTTTATGGAGCCCTCTTGGATGCCACCAGTAGTTAGCAGATGGGCCTGTCATCTTCCATGTGTTAGTTACCTATATGTGTGTAACAAATTTCTCCAACTTTTAGCGTAGTAAACAAGAAAACATAATTCACTCATTTTCTGTGGGTCAGGCATTTGGGAAGTGCCCAGTTGAGCAAAAGTGACCGAAAATGTTAGTAGAATAGGAGAAGCCAAACTGACCTTATATGTCATTTAGACCAACCTTCTTATTTGATAGGGAAATGTATGCAGAGAGTTTGAATGATTACCTGTGCTGGTGCAGCTATTTTCAGAGGTGTTTGGAGCACAGGGCTCTGTTCCTCACATCTGCTGTTGGGTGATGTGAGTGTGATGTCAGTGCTATAATGTTTGTGAGGAGGTATGAGGTCATGAGAACTAACGTGCATAGTCAGTCATTTGGGTGTTAGTTTGTGGGAAAACTGGCCGATTAAGTTTGGTTGTGTAACTTCTGTCTGTGAAGGTCAGTGAAATGAACACAATGATTAAAAACACTTTTTTTCCATTCCTGAGTTTTAACAAACTTACTGTAGTGGGAGTACATTGTGACTTTTGCCAAAGTTCTTATACTATGCCATAGTTGAATTCATCCCTCCACGTTCTCCTTTATTCTCTCTCACCGTATTCCTGGAATAGTTTCATCACGTCTCGTTTTTCCATTTTCATACATGAGTATATAATATTTATACCATATCCTACACCCTTTCCTTATATCCTCACCCCTCCCACAAGTAACAACTCCCTATACAGGACCTATTTTCCATTTCTGTTACCAAAAATCCCTTTTTGTGTTTATTTTGTTTTAGTGTGGGGGGCAGAACTGGGGCTTGAACTCAGGGACTCTACCTTGAGGCAGTTCACCAGCCCTTTTTTTGTGATAGGTGTTTTTGAGACAGGGTCTTGCAAACTATTTGCCCAAGCTGTGTTTGAACCAAGATCTTCCTTATCTCTCCCTTCTGAGTCACAGGGACTGCGGGTGTGAGCCACTGGTGACCCGCACGTTTTTGTTTGTTTAATTGAGATAGCTATACGGGATGTTTCATTGTGACATTTGCTCATACATATATAGCTCTATGCATATATATATATGTACACGTTATAACACAAATTGGGTCATTCCCTCGATTTTTTGCTTTTCTACTTTATTCTCCTTCTTATGGTAGTTTCAAAAGTTTTTAAAATTCTGCATTCCTCTACAGAAAGTACAACAACCATATTGACCTGGTTAACCTCCTCCTTTTACCCTCTCTCTCTCATAAATGAGCTCCCCTTAGACCTGTTGTTCATACTACTGCTTGTATGTGTGTCAGGTCTCTAGTGCATGTGTGAGAAAAAACATGTGGCCTTTGGTTTCCCCAACCTGACTAATTTAACTTAAGGTGATGTTCTCTAGTTCCATCCATTTACCTGCAAACAACAAAATTTCATGCTTATTTAAGGCTGAATAAAATTCCATTGTGTGTAAATGCCACAGTTTTGGATCCATGTATCAGTTGTGAGGCATCTTGGCCGTTTACATATGTTAGCTGTTGTGAGTAATGCTGCAGTAAACACGGATGTGCAGGTGTCTGTATTGTTACCTGGCTTGCATTCATTCAGGTATATCCCTATGAATGATAATGCTGGATCACACAGCAATTCTACTTTGAGTTTCGAGAAGCCTCCATATTGTTTTCCACAGTTGTTGTACTAATTTGCATTCCCACTAACTGCATATGAGGGTTCCTTTTTTTTAGACATCCTTGAAAACATTAGTTGTTTGTATTCTTGATAGCCATTACAATGGGAGTGGTTTGGAATCTTGGTATGGTTTTCATTTTTGTTTTCTTTCTGACGAGCGATGGTGAGCATTTCTTTATGTAGTTGTAGGTCCTTTGGACTTCTGCCTTGGAACAAGCTCTGTTAAGTTCATTCGTGTATTTCTTCATTGGGTCACTGATTTTTACGGGAATTTAGTTTTTGAGTATATTCTCGGTATTAATTTCAGTCAGATGTATACCTGGCAATGATTTCCCCATTCTGGAGCCTTGGTTTCTGCTTCTATTCCTCACCACGTCATCTCAAGGTGTGGTTCTAGTGGACTGGCAAGGGAGGAAAAGGTTCCATGGAGGCACAGCACAGACACCTGTTGATCTGATATAAATTCTTCTCTGGTCTGCAGAGTACATCAAAGCACAGGCAGTGAAGGTTGGAAGGAATTCACCTCATTCACCGGTGTTTCCAGGTGTTCATAAGTATGGGTTCTGCTGAAAGGTACTTTTTTTTTGATGAAAGCCCAGAAATTGACTTCCACAAAGTAGTTAATATTCATGGGTCACATTCATTGTGTGGGTGTGTTTGCGTGTGGGGCCGCATGTGCGGTTGAAAATAGTTCCTGGATCATTGTCCGTGGATGCTGTGTTCCGAATAATGCCAGTCAGGAATGCTCCTTCGGAAGGCAGTAATTTTGGGTTTTTCTCTGTGTTGTTACTCCCTAGGTAAACTGTAATCAATTCACTGAGGAGGAAAGATTCAGGGATCCTTGAATATGTGCAGGGTATGTGAGGCTATCACGATGCATATATGTATGTGCCTCGTTACCCTGCTAGAAGTGATTTGAGTTCAAGTGATGGCTTCAGACACTGACTCTCGATTAGCCTTTAGTTGTTCCTTGGCATAATGGTGGTAGTATGTCTTCCTTCCAAGGACAATGTTGGAACTGATGTCACTTCTTGGGTTTTTCTAAGTTTGATCCTTCCTAAAGTGCTTAAAGTGTCGCCTCAGTAGGGTAACGCCAGGATTTCAGCCTTTGCAGATAACATTCGACTTGCGTTGAATAGAGGCCAGGTTCCTGGGTGTCTGTGTCTACCTTTCTGTGTGCGTTTCTTGTGTGTATGTGTCTGTCTTTGTCTGTGTGCTTAATATTTCTCATTTGTTCATGTATTAATTTCTTTGCTATTTGTCATAAATTCTCATATTACCAATTGTTTCACACTCTTTGAGTGTATCCGCTGCTTAGGCATGCAGAAGTGTCTTTGAATCAAAATCTATCATTAACGTGGAGGAAATAGATTGAACGAACAAGGCTGGGTGATGTTCTATGACTTCTGGTTTTGCACAAAGTTGTAATTAACTCCATAGAATGTAAGAAATTCACATACAAGATAAATATTAGTATGTCACTCATTCTCTGTGTGTGAGTGTGTGTGGGATGTTTGTTGTTTAGTTTCCCAACACTGGTTGGTAGAATATAGGTTCCTTCCCCGAGTCACTTGAGGAACAGCCTTGTGTGGCACTGACTTTATGTCTTCGGTTCCATGAATGAAAGGTGAACTGTGATGTCCCTCAGAGAACCATTGCAGATTTGGATGTCCTTGCTGAGAGTTTCATGTTTCTTCCATAGGTTGTGGTGTTCCTGAAATCTGCCATTCTTCCGAGAGGTGGTAAGCTTTTCAGTCACTAGAGAACCCTAAGCATTCCTTGGCTATAGCGTGTGTGTGCCTGTGTACTTCTCAGATCAAAGTGAAGTAATTTCTGTGTCGTTAGGAAGTGAATTCTTGTGGTGACCTTGAGGCTCTTGGCAGCCAGTGTGTGCTTTTGCGTGTTTTGTTCAAGTTAGGAACACTGTAGGCTGGAAGACAGCCCCAGGCCCTCACTCTGTGATATTTTGGGTCAGTTAAGGGAATACCCTCCCAGATGATGGGAGATGTAGTTCTGAGAAGGAAGTTGCCTCATCCAAGGTTCAGGGAGTTTTCCTGGCTTATTTACCTTCAAAGGGCTTGAGGTGTTTGTGTACTCACCAGGTGAAAGCCTTCCTGTCCTCCAAAGTGTGGGGTCCAGATTGGGAGTAGTTTGGAAGAAGTCAGAAATGTCATGCCAGTTGAACCTTGAATGATCTGAGGAGGGAACGTGGAGGAGAAAAGCAATTCCCAGATCACAAGTTCTTGCCAGGAAACTGCCACACAAATGGCTGGAGACTGAAGGGAGAGGGGCCATAGAGGCAGTGCTTACGTGGTCTGACCAATCAGGACAGACTTGGTTGTGATGTCACAGTGGGATCCCAGCCACTGCAACATACACATTCCCGAGGCAGCTCCTGCCTGGCCTCTTGCTATGGTAGCACAGCCAGCCAAGCATGGAGAAGCTGGAGGTAGGTGCCACTGTCTCGTGTGGAAGACTTCTCTTTTATTTGGGTCCTCGATATACGGGGCACACGTGGCCTGAGCACACGGGTGACCTGAGCATCCTAGGATCGGGTGATACCATGCCTCAGTAGAGATCTTCGTAAACTTTTTTGGTTTTGGTGGAACTGTTGGGACTGGTAATACTGGCGTTGAAACTCAATGCTTTTCACTTGCAAAGCAGTTGCTCTACCCTTTTAGCAACACCTCCTGTCAAAGTTCTATAAATCTTTAGATTAAAGAAGTACAGTGAACCCCGAAAAGAATAAACAGAGCCAAACCATCCAACACCAATCACTATATTGTTTAGGAATGGATCGGTATGTGATAAAAAACCCATAGTAATGTACCTGAAATTTGGGCTGTTTGCCCGTGACGTATACCTGCATTTCTCTCACCTCAGCAGGTAGAAACAGGAGGATCGCAGTTCAAAGCCAGCTCTTGCAAATATTTTCCACAAGCCTCTGTTGAAAATACTCAACGCACAGAAGGTGTGCTGGAGTGGTATGGTTTTTCTTTTTTTAAATATTGTTTATTGAGTACTGTTGTACTGGGTATATGTTGTTACATTTACAAAAGTTTTTTACACTATGTCATAGTTAAAATCATCCCTTCCATCATTTTCCTTTATTATCTCCCTCCCTATTCCTGGAATAGTTTCACAGGTCTCATGTTTCTATTTTCATACAAGAGTACACAATATTTCCATCCTATTCACCCTCACAACCATTTACTAATAATCCTCCCTGCTCCCAATGTAAGTAACCGCGAGACAAGACCAGGTTTCCTTTCTTGTGTTGTGTTTTTTATTAGTTTATATGTTTGTGTTTGGTGGGACTGGGTCTGTTTTCTCCTTTTGAAAAAAAATGATATTTTTTTGTTTAAGATAGGTCTATAGGGAGTTTCACTGTGACATTTCCATGTACATACGTCTTATGATCCTAATTGTTTCATCCCTTCCTGTTGTCCTTTTTACTTTATTCCCCTTCCATTTTTGATGTATAGAAAATACATTCACATTCTTAACTTCGTTCTTTTAAATGTTCTCCCTCCCATTAGGGACTCCCCGTCAGATTGAGTTGTTTTTCATAGCACTCTTTGTATATTTATTGGGCCTGTATTCTACATCTGAGAGAAAACATGCAGTGTTTGGTTTCAGAACCTGGCTAATTTCACTTAAGATAATCTCCATTTCCATCCATTTCTCTGCAAAGGATAAAATCTCATTCTTTATTGTGGCTGAATCAAATTCCATTGAAAATTCTTGTTTTTCTAATTTACAGATAAAAAGAAAGTTATGCAGTGACACAGATTATCAGGAAATTACCACATGGTTTCTGTTCAACTGGAATTTCAGATTCCACAAACTCAGGTGAGTTAAGGAGCATGTTTGATCAGAGATCTTTCTCTGTGAGATAAACAACTCCCATACCCCCGCTTCTAGCAGTGACTGAGTTGAGGACGAGTTCATGAGCCCTGGGTCCCTTAGCATGTAGGTATCATTGAAGCATTTTTTGTCAGCACCCCAGCAAATGCACTGGTAGGATTTTTGCAGAGGCCATAGATGCTTTATTGCAGGGCAGATGTCAAGATGCCCCTGGGCTTTCAGTGTAAGCCCCTGAGTTTATGGAGCCCTCTTGGATGCCACCAGTAGTTAGCAGATGGGCCTGTCATCTTCCATGTGTTAGTTACCTATATGTGTGTAACAAATTCCTCCAACTTTTAGCATAGTAAACAAGAAAACATAATTCACTCATTTTCTGTGGCTCAGGCATTTGGGAAGTGCCCAGTTGAGCAAAAGTGACCGAAAATGTTAGTAGAATAGGAGAAGCCAAACTGACCTTATATGTCATTTAGACCAACCTTCTTATTTGATAGGGAAATGTATGCAGAGAGTTTGAATGATTACCTGTGCTGGTGCAGCTATTTTCAGAGGTGTTTGGAGCACAGGGCTCTGTTCCTCACATCTGCTGTTGGGTGATGTGAGTGTGATGTCAGTGCTACAACGTTTGTGAGGAGGTATGAGGTCATGAGAAGTAACATGCATAGTCAGTCATTTGGGTGTTAGTTTGTGGGAAAACTGGCCGATTAAGTTTGGTTGTGTAACTTCTGTCTGTGAAGGTCAGTGAAATGAACACAATGATTAAAAACACTTTTTTTCCATTCCTGAGTTTTAACAAACTTACTGTAGTGGGGGTACATTGTGACTTTTGCCAAAGTTCTTATAATATGCCATAGTTGAATTCATCCCTCCACATTCTCCTTTATTCTCTCTCACCGTATTCCTGGAATAGTTTCATCACGTCTCGTTTTTCCATTTTCATACATGAGTATATAATATTTATACCATATCCTACACCCTTTCCTTATATCCTCACCCCTCCCACAAGTAACAACTCCCTATACAGGACCTATTTTCCATTTCTGTTACCAAAAATCCCTTTTTGTGTTTATTTTGTTTTAGTGTGGGGGGCAGAACTGGGGCTTGAACTCAGGGACTCTACCTTGAGGCAGTTCACCAGCCCTTTTTTTGTGATAGGTGTTTTTGAGACAGGGTCTTGCAAACTATTTGCCCAAGCTGTGTTTGAACCAAGATCTTCCTTATCTCTCCCTTCTGAGTCACAGGGACTGCGGGTGTGAGCCACTGGTGACCCGCACGTTTTTGTTTGTTTAATTGAGATAGCTATACGGGATGTTTCATTGTGACATTTGCTCATACATATATAGCTCTATGCATATATATATATGTACACGTTATAACACAAATTGGGTCATTCCCTCGATTTTTTGCTTTTCTACTTTATTCTCCTTCTTATGGTAGTTTCAAAAGTTTTTAAAATTCTGCAATCCTCTACAGAAAGTACAACAACCATATTGACCTGGTTAACCTCCTCCTTTTACCCTCTCTCTCTCATAAATGAGCTCCCCTTAGACCTGTTGTTCATACTACTGCTTGTATGTGTGTCAGGTCTCTAGTGCATGTGTGAGAAAAAACATGTGGCCTTTGGTTTCCCCAACCTGACTAATTTAACTTAAGGTGATGTTCTCTAGTTCCATCCATTTACCTGCAAACAACAAAATTTCATGCTTATTTAAGGCTGAATAAAATTCCATTGTGTGTAAATGCCACAGTTTTGGATCCATGTATCAGTTGTGAGGCATCTTGGCCGTTTACATATGTTAGCTGTTGTGAGTAATGCTGCAGTAAACACGGATGTGCAGGTGTCTGTATTGTTACCTGGCTTGCATTCATTCAGGTATATCCCTATGAATGATAATGCTGGATCACACAGCAATTCTACTTTGAGTTTCGAAAAGCCTCCATATTGTTTTCCACAGTTGTTGTACTAATTTGCATTCCCACTAACTGCATATGAGGGTTCCTTTTTTTTAGACATCCTTGAAAACATTAGTTGTTTGTATTCTTGATAGCCATTACAATGGGAGTGGTTTGGAATCTTGGTATGGTTTTCATTTTTGAATTCTTTCTGACGAGCGATGGTGAGCATTTCTTTAGGTAGTTGTAGGTCCTTTGGACTTCTGCCTTGGAACAAGCTCTGTTAAGTGCATTCGTGTATTTCTTCATTGGGTCACTGATTTTTACGGGAATTTAGTTTTTGAGTATATTCTCGGTATTAATTTCAGTCAGATGTATACCTGGCAATGATTTCCCCATTCTGGAGCCTTGGTTTCTGCTTCTATTCCTCACCACGTCATCTCAAGGTGTGGTTCTAGTGGACTGGCAAGGGAGGAAAAGGTTCCATGGAGGCACAGCACAGACACCTGTTGATCTGATATTAATTCTTCTCTGGTCTGCAGAGTACATCAAAGCACAGGCAGTGAAGGTTGGAAGGAATTCACCTCATTCACCGGTGTTTCCAGGTGTTCATAAGTATGGGTTCTGCTGAAAGGTACTTTTTTTTGATGAAAGCCCAGAAATTGACTTACACAAAGTAGTTAATATTCATGGGTCACATTCATTGTGTGGGTGTGTTTGTGTGTGGGGCCGCATGTGCGGTTGAAAATAGTTCCTGGATCATTGTCCGTGGATGCTGTGTTCCTAATAATGCCAGTCAGGAATGCTCCTTCGGAAGGCAGTAATTTTGGGTTTTTCTCTGTGTTGTTACTCCCTAGGTAAACTGTAATCAATTCACTGAGGAGGAAAGATTCAGGGATCCTTGAATATGTGCAGGGTATGTGAGGCTATCACGATGCATATATGTATGTGCCTCGTTACCCTGCTAGAAGTGATTTGAGTTCAAGTGATGGCTTCAGACACTGACTCTCGATTAGCCTTTAGTTGTTCCTTGGCATAATGGTGGTAGTATGTCTTCCTTCCAAGGACAATGTTGGAAGTGATGTCACTTCTTGGGTTTTTCTAAGTTTGATCCTTCCTAAAGTGCTTAAAGTGTCGCCTCAGTAGGGTAACGCCAGGATTTCAGCCTTTGCAGATAACATTCGACTTGCGTTGAATAGAGGCCAGGTTCCTGGGTGTCTGTGTCTACCTTTCTGTGTGCCTTTCTTGTGTGTATGTGTCTGTCTTTGTCTGTGTGCTTAATATTTCTCATTTGTTCATGTGTGAATTTCTTTGCTATTTGTCATAAATTCTCATATTACCAATTGTTTCACACTCTTTGAGTGTATCCGCTGCTTAGGCATGCAGAAGTGTCTTTGAATCAAAATCTATCATTAACGTGGAGGAAATAGATGGAACGAACAAGGCTGGGTGATTTTCTATGACTTCTGGTCTTGCACAAAGTTGTAATTAACTCCATAGAATGTAAGAAATTCACATACAAGATAAATATTAGTATGTCACTCATTCTCTGTGTGTGAGTGTGTGTGGGATGTTTGTTGTTTAGTTTCCCAACACTGGTTGGTAGAATATAGGTTCCTTCCCCAAGTCACTTGAGGAACAGCCTTGTGTGGCACTGACTTTATGTCTTCGGTTCCATGAATGAAAGGTGAACTGTGATGTCCCTCAGAGAACCATTGCAGATTTGGATGTCCTTCCTGAGAGTTTCATGTTTATTCCATAGGTTGTGGTGTTCCTGAAATCTGCCATTCTTCCGAGAGGTGGTAAGCATTTCAGTCACTAGAGAACCCTAAGCATTCCTTGGCTATAGCGTGTGTGTGCCTGTGTACTTCTCAGATCAAAGTGAAGTAATTTCTGTGTCGTTAGGAAGTGAATTCTTGTGGTGACCTTGAGGCTCTTGGCAGCCAGTGTGTGCTTTTGCGTGTTTTGTTCAAGTTAGGAACACTGTAGGCTGGAAGACAGCCCCAGGCCCTCACTCTGTGATATTTTGGGTCAGTTAAGGGAATACCCTCCCAGATGATGGGAGATGTAGTTCTGAGAAGGAAGTTGCCTCATCCAAGGTTCAGGGAGTTTTCCTGGCTTATTTACCTTCAAAGGGCTTGAGGTGTTTGTGTACTCACCAGGTGAAAGCCTTCCTGTCCTCCAAAGTGTGGGGTCCAGATTGGGAGTAGTATGGAAGAAGTCAGAAATGTCATGCCACTTGAACCTTGAATGATCTGAGGAGGGAACGTGGAGGAGAAAAGCAATTCCCAGATCACAAGTTCTTGCCAGGAAACTGCCACACAAATGGCTGGAGACTGAAGGGAGAGGGGCCATAGAGGCAGTGCTTACGTGGTCTGACCAATCAGGACAGACTTGGTTGTGATGTCACAGTGGGATCCCAGCCACTGCAACATACACATTCCCGAGGCAGCTCCTGCCTGGCCTCTTGCTATGGTAGCGCAGCCAGCCGAGCATGGAGAAGCTGGAGGTAGGTGCCACTGTCTCGTGTGGAAGACTTCTCTTTTATTTGGGTCCTCGATATACGGGGCACACGTGGCCTGAGCACACGGGTGACCTGAGCATCCTAGGATCGGGTGATACCATGCCTCAGTAGAGATCTTCGTAAACTTTTTTGGTTTTGGTGGAACTGTTGGGACTGGTAATACTGGCGTTGAAACTCAATGCTTTTCACTTGCAAAGCAGTTGCTCTACCCTTTTAGCAACACCTCCTGTCAAAGTTCTATAAATCTTTAGATTAAAGAAGTACAGTGAACCCCGAAAAGAATAAACAGAGCCAAACCATCCAACACCAATCACTATATTGTTTAGGAATGGATCGGTATGTGATAAAAAACCCATAGTAATGTACCTGAAATTTGGGCTGTTTGCCCGTGACGTATACCTGCATTTCTCTCACCTCAGCAGGTAGAAACAGGAGGATCGCAGTTCAAAGCCAGCTCTTGCAAATATTTTCCACAAGCCTCTGTTGAAAATACTCAACGCACAGAAGGTGTGCTGGAGTGGTATGGTTTTTCTTTTTTTAAATATTGTTTATTGAGTACTGTTTTACTGGGTATATGTTGTTACATTTACAAAAGTTTTTTACACTATGTCATAGTTAAAATCATCCCTTCCATCATTTTCCTTTATTATCTCCCTCCCTATTCCTGGAATAGTTTCACAGGTCTCATGTTTCCATTTTCATACATGAGTACACAATATTTCCATCCTATTCACCCTCACAACCATTTACTAATAATCCTCCCTGCTCCCAATGTAACTGACCGCGAGACAAGACCAGGTTTCCTTTCTTGTGTTGTGTTTTTTATTAGTTTATATGTTTGTGTTTGGTGGGACTGGGTCTGTTTTCTTCTTTTGAAAAAAAATGATATTTTTTTGTTTAAGATAGGTCTATAGGGAGTTTCACTGTGACATTTCCATGTACATACGTCTTATGATCCTAATTGTTTCATCCCTTCCTGTTGTCCTTTTTACTTTATTCCCCTTCCATTTTTGATGTATAGAAAATACATTCACATTCTTAACTTCGTTCTTTTAAATGTTCTCCCTCCCATTAGGGACTCCCCGTCAGATTGAGTTGTTTTTCATAGCACTCTTTGTATATTTATTGGGCCTGTATTCTACATCTGAGAGAAAACATGCAGTGTTTGGTTTCAGAACCTGGCTAATTTCACTTAAGATAATCTCCATTTCCATCCATTTCTCTGCAAAGGATAAAATCTCATTCTTTATTGTGGCTGAATCAAATTCCATTGAAAATTCTTGTTTTTCTAATTTACAGATAAAAAGAAAGTTATGCAGTGACACAGATTATCAGGAAATTACCACATGGTTTCTGTTCAACTGGAATTTCAGATTCCACAAACTCAGGTGAGTTAAGGAGCATGTTTGATCAGAGATCTTTCTCTGTGAGATAAACAACTCCCATACCCCCGCTTCTAGCAGTGACTGAGTTGAGGACGAGTTCATGAGCCCTGGGTCCCTTAGCATGTAGGTATCATTGAAGCATTTTTTGTCAGCACCCCAGCAAATGCACTGGTAGGATTTTTGCAGAGGCCATAGATGCTTTATTGCAGGGCAGATGTCAAGATGCCCCTGGGCTTTCAGTGTAAGCCCCTGAGTTTATGGAGCCCTCTTGGATGCCACCAGTAGTTAGCAGATGGGCCTGTCATCTTCCATGTGTTAGTTACCTATATGTGTGTAACAAATTCCTCCAACTTTTAGCATAGTAAACAAGAAAACATAATTCACTCATTTTCTGTGGCTCAGGCATTTGGGAAGTGCCCAGTTGAGCAAAAGTGACCGAAAATGTTAGTAGAATAGGAGAAGCCAAACTGACCTTATATGTCATTTAGACCAACCTTCTTATTTGATAGGGAAATGTATGCAGAGAGTTTGAATGATTACCTGTGCTGGTGCAGCTATTTTCAGAGGTGTTTGGAGCACAGGGCTCTGTTCCTCACATCTGCTGTTGGGTGATGTGAGTGTGATGTCAGTGCTACAACGTTTGTGAGGAGGTATGAGGTCATGAGAAGTAACATGCATAGTCAGTCATTTGGGTGTTAGTTTGTGGGAAAACTGGCCGATTAAGTTTGGTTGTGTAACTTCTGTCTGTGAAGGTCAGTGAAATGAACACAATGATTAAAAACACTTTTTTTCCATTCCTGAGTTTTAACAAACTTACTGTAGTGGGGGTACATTGTGACTTTTGCCAAAGTTCTTATAATATGCCATAGTTGAATTCATCCCTCCACATTCTCCTTTATTCTCTCTCACCGTATTCCTGGAATAGTTTCATCACGTCTCGTTTTTCCATTTTCATACATGAGTATATAATATTTATACCATATCCTACACCCTTTCCTTATATCCTCACCCCTCCCACAAGTAACAACTCCCTATACAGGACCTATTTTCCATTTCTGTTACCAAAAATCCCTTTTTGTGTTTATTTTGTTTTAGTGTGGGGGGCAGAACTGGGGCTTGAACTCAGGGACTCTACCTTGAGGCAGTTCACCAGCCCTTTTTTTGTGATAGGTGTTTTTGAGACAGGGTCTTGCAAACTATTTGCCCAAGCTGTGTTTGAACCAAGATCTTCCTTATCTCTCCCTTCTGAGTCACAGGGACTGCGGGTGTGAGCCACTGGTGACCCGCACGTTTTTGTTTGTTTAATTGAGATAGCTATACGGGATGTTTCATTGTGACATTTGCTCATACATATATAGCTCTATGCATATATATATATGTACACGTTATAACACAAATTGGGTCATTCCCTCGATTTTTTGCTTTTCTACTTTATTCTCCTTCTTATGGTAGTTTCAAAAGTTTTTAAAATTCTGCAATCCTCTACAGAAAGTACAACAACCATATTGACCTGGTTAACCTCCTCCTTTTACCCTCTCTCTCTCATAAATGAGCTCCCCTTAGACCTGTTGTTCATACTACTGCTTGTATGTGTGTCAGGTCTCTAGTGCATGTGTGAGAAAAAACATGTGGCCTTTGGTTTCCCCAACCTGACTAATTTAACTTAAGGTGATGTTCTCTAGTTCCATCCATTTACCTGCAAACAACAAAATTTCATGCTTATTTAAGGCTGAATAAAATTCCATTGTGTGTAAATGCCACAGTTTTGGATCCATGTATCAGTTGTGAGGCATCTTGGCCGTTTACATATGTTAGCTGTTGTGAGTAATGCTGCAGTAAACACGGATGTGCAGGTGTCTGTATTGTTACCTGGCTTGCATTCATTCAGGTATATCCCTATGAATGATAATGCTGGATCACACAGCAATTCTACTTTGAGTTTCGAAAAGCCTCCATATTGTTTTCCACAGTTGTTGTACTAATTTGCATTCCCACTAACTGCATATGAGGGTTCCTTTTTTTTAGACATCCTTGAAAACATTAGTTGTTTGTATTCTTGATAGCCATTACAATGGGAGTGGTTTGGAATCTTGGTATGGTTTTCATTTTTGAATTCTTTCTGACGAGCGATGGTGAGCATTTCTTTAGGTAGTTGTAGGTCCTTTGGACTTCTGCCTTGGAACAAGCTCTGTTAAGTGCATTCGTGTATTTCTTCATTGGGTCACTGATTTTTACGGGAATTTAGTTTTTGAGTATATTCTCGGTATTAATTTCAGTCAGATGTATACCTGGCAATGATTTCCCCATTCTGGAGCCTTGGTTTCTGCTTCTATTCCTCACCACGTCATCTCAAGGTGTGGTTCTAGTGGACTGGCAAGGGAGGAAAAGGTTCCATGGAGGCACAGCACAGACACCTGTTGATCTGATATTAATTCTTCTCTGGTCTGCAGAGTACATCAAAGCACAGGCAGTGAAGGTTGGAAGGAATTCACCTCATTCACCGGTGTTTCCAGGTGTTCATAAGTATGGGTTCTGCTGAAAGGTACTTTTTTTTGATGAAAGCCCAGAAATTGACTTACACAAAGTAGTTAATATTCATGGGTCACATTCATTGTGTGGGTGTGTTTGTGTGTGGGGCCGCATGTGCGGTTGAAAATAGTTCCTGGATCATTGTCCGTGGATGCTGTGTTCCTAATAATGCCAGTCAGGAATGCTCCTTCGGAAGGCAGTAATTTTGGGTTTTTCTCTGTGTTGTTACTCCCTAGGTAAACTGTAATCAATTCACTGAGGAGGAAAGATTCAGGGATCCTTGAATATGTGCAGGGTATGTGAGGCTATCACGATGCATATATGTATGTGCCTCGTTACCCTGCTAGAAGTGATTTGAGTTCAAGTGATGGCTTCAGACACTGACTCTCGATTAGCCTTTAGTTGTTCCTTGGCATAATGGTGGTAGTATGTCTTCCTTCCAAGGACAATGTTGGAAGTGATGTCACTTCTTGGGTTTTTCTAAGTTTGATCCTTCCTAAAGTGCTTAAAGTGTCGCCTCAGTAGGGTAACGCCAGGATTTCAGCCTTTGCAGATAACATTCGACTTGCGTTGAATAGAGGCCAGGTTCCTGGGTGTCTGTGTCTACCTTTCTGTGTGCCTTTCTTGTGTGTATGTGTCTGTCTTTGTCTGTGTGCTTAATATTTCTCATTTGTTCATGTGTGAATTTCTTTGCTATTTGTCATAAATTCTCATATTACCAATTGTTTCACACTCTTTGAGTGTATCCGCTGCTTAGGCATGCAGAAGTGTCTTTGAATCAAAATCTATCATTAACGTGGAGGAAATAGATGGAACGAACAAGGCTGGGTGATTTTCTATGACTTCTGGTCTTGCACAAAGTTGTAATTAACTCCATAGAATGTAAGAAATTCACATACAAGATAAATATTAGTATGTCACTCATTCTCTGTGTGTGAGTGTGTGTGGGATGTTTGTTGTTTAGTTTCCCAACACTGGTTGGTAGAATATAGGTTCCTTCCCCAAGTCACTTGAGGAACAGCCTTGTGTGGCACTGACTTTATGTCTTCGGTTCCATGAATGAAAGGTGAACTGTGATGTCCCTCAGAGAACCATTGCAGATTTGGATGTCCTTCCTGAGAGTTTCATGTTTATTCCATAGGTTGTGGTGTTCCTGAAATCTGCCATTCTTCCGAGAGGTGGTAAGCATTTCAGTCACTAGAGAACCCTAAGCATTCCTTGGCTATAGCGTGTGTGTGCCTGTGTACTTCTCAGATCAAAGTGAAGTAATTTCTGTGTCGTTAGGAAGTGAATTCTTGTGGTGACCTTGAGGCTCTTGGCAGCCAGTGTGTGCTTTTGCGTGTTTTGTTCAAGTTAGGAACACTGTAGGCTGGAAGACAGCCCCAGGCCCTCACTCTGTGATATTTTGGGTCAGTTAAGGGAATACCCTCCCAGATGATGGGAGATGTAGTTCTGAGAAGGAAGTTGCCTCATCCAAGGTTCAGGGAGTTTTCCTGGCTTATTTACCTTCAAAGGGCTTGAGGTGTTTGTGTACTCACCAGGTGAAAGCCTTCCTGTCCTCCAAAGTGTGGGGTCCAGATTGGGAGTAGTATGGAAGAAGTCAGAAATGTCATGCCACTTGAACCTTGAATGATCTGAGGAGGGAATGTGGAGGAGAAAAGCAATTCCCAGATCACAAGTTCTTGCCAGGAAACTGCCACACAAATGGCTGGAGACTGAAGGGAGAGGGGCCATAGAGGCAGTGCTTACGTGGTCTGACCAATCAGGACAGACTTGGTTGTGATGTCACAGTGGGATCCCAGCCACTGCAACATACACATTCCCGAGGCAGCTCCTGCCTGGCCTCTTGCTATGGTAGCGCAGCCAGCCGAGCATGGAGAAGCTGGAGGTAGGTGCCACTGTCTCGTGTGGAAGACTTCTCTTTTATTTGGGTCCTCGATATACGGGGCACACGTGGCCTGAGCACACGGGTGACCTGAGCATCCTAGGATCGGGTGATACCATGCCTCAGTAGAGATCTTCGTAAACTTTTTTGGTTTTGGTGGAACTGTTGGGACTGGTAATACTGGCGTTGAAACTCAATGCTTTTCACTTGCAAAGCAGTTGCTCTACCCTTTTAGCAACACCTCCTGTCAAAGTTCTATAAATCTTTAGATTAAAGAAGTACAGTGAACCCCGAAAAGAATAAACAGAGCCAAACCATCCAACACCAATCACTATATTGTTTAGGAATGGATCGGTATGTGATAAAAAACCCATAGTAATGTACCTGAAATTTGGGCTGTTTGCCCGTGACGTATACCTGCATTTCTCTCACCTCAGCAGGTAGAAACAGGAGGATCGCAGTTCAAAGCCAGCTCTTGCAAATATTTTCCACAAGCCTCTGTTGAAAATACTCAACGCACAGAAGGTGTGCTGGAGTGGTATGGTTTTTCTTTTTTTAAATATTGTTTATTGAGTACTGTTTTACTGGGTATATGTTGTTACATTTACAAAAGTTTTTTACACTATGTCATAGTTAAAATCATCCCTTCCATCATTTTCCTTTATTATCTCCCTCCCTATTCCTGGAATAGTTTCACAGGTCTCATGTTTCCATTTTCATACATGAGTACACAATATTTCCATCCTATTCACCCTCACAACCATTTACTAATAATCCTCCCTGCTCCCAATGTAACTGACCGTGAGACAAGACCAGGTTTCCTTTCTTGTGTTGTGTTTTTTATTAGTTTATATGTTTGTGTTTGGTGGGACTGGGTCTGTTTTCTTCTTTTGAAAAAAAATGATATTTTTTTGTTTAAGATAGGTCTATAGGGAGTTTCACTGTGACATTTCCATGTACATACGTCTTATGATCCTAATTGTTTCATCCCTTCCTGTTGTCCTTTTTACTTTATTCCCCTTCCATTTTTGATGTATAGAAAATACATTCACATTCTTAACTTCGTTCTTTTAAATGTTCTCCCTCCCATTAGGGACTCCCCGTCAGATTGAGTTGTTTTTCATAGCACTCTTTGTATATTTATTGGGCCTGTATTCTACATCTGAGAGAAAACATGCAGTGTTTGGTTTCAGAACCTGGCTAATTTCACTTAAGATAATCTCCATTTCCATCCATTTCTCTGCAAAGGATAAAATCTCATTCTTTATTGTGGCTGAATCAAATTCCATTGAAAATTCTTGTTTTTCTAATTTACAGATAAAAAGAAAGTTATGCAGTGACACAGATTATCAGGAAATTACCACATGGTTTCTGTTCAACTGGAATTTCAGATTCCACAAACTCAGGTGAGTTAAGGAGCATGTTTGATCAGAGATCTTTCTCTGTGAGATAAACAACTCCCATACCCCCGCTTCTAGCAGTGACTGAGTTGAGGACGAGTTCATGAGCCCTGGGTCCCTTAGCATGTAGGTATCATTGAAGCATTTTTTGTCAGCACCCCAGCAAATGCACTGGTAGGATTTTTGCAGAGGCCATAGATGCTTTATTGCAGGGCAGATGTCAAGATGCCCCTGGGCTTTCAGTGTAAGCCCCTGAGTTTATGGAGCCCTCTTGGATGCCACCAGTAGTTAGCAGATGGGCCTGTCATCTTCCATGTGTTAGTTACCTATATGTGTGTAACAAATTCCTCCAACTTTTAGCATAGTAAACAAGAAAACATAATTCACTCATTTTCTGTGGCTCAGGCATTTGGGAAGTGCCCAGTTGAGCAAAAGTGACCGAAAATGTTAGTAGAATAGGAGAAGCCAAACTGACCTTATATGTCATTTAGACCAACCTTCTTATTTGATAGGGAAATGTATGCAGAGAGTTTGAATGATTACCTGTGCTGGTGCAGCTATTTTCAGAGGTGTTTGGAGCACAGGGCTCTGTTCCTCACATCTGCTGTTGGGTGATGTGAGTGTGATGTCAGTGCTGTAATGTTTGTGAGGAGGTATGAGGTCATGAGAACTAACATGCATAGTCAGTCATTTGGGTGTTAGTTTGTGGGAAAACTGGCCGATTAAGTTTGGTTGTGTAACTTCTGTCTGTGAAGGTCAGTGAAATGAACACAATGATTAAAAACACTTTTTTTCCATTCCTGAGTTTTAACAAACTTACTGTAGTGGGGGTACATTGTGACTTTTGCCAAAGTTCTTATAATATGCCATAGTTGAATTCATCCCTCCACGTTCTCCTTTATTCTCTCTCACCGTATTCCTGGAATAGTTTCATCACGTCTCGTTTTTCCATTTTCATACATGAGTATATAATATTTATACCATATCCTACACCCTTTCCTTATATCCTCACCCCTCCCACAAGTAACAACTCCCTATACAGGACCTATTTTCCATTTCTGTTACCAAAAATCCCTTTTTGTGTTTATTTTGTTTTAGTGTGGGGGGCAGAACTGGGGCTTGAACTCAGGGACTCTACCTTGAGGCAGTTCACCAGCCCTTTTTTTGTGATAGGTGTTTTTGAGACAGGGTCTTGCAAACTATTTGCCCAAGCTGTGTTTGAACCAAGATCTTCCTTATCTCTCCCTTCTGAGTCACAGGGACTGCGGGTGTGAGCCACTGGTGACCCGCACGTTTTTGTTTGTTTAATTGAGATAGCTATACGGGATGTTTCATTGTGACATTTGCTCATACATATATAGCTCTATGCATATATATATATGTACACGTTATAACACAAATTGGGTCATTCCCTCGATTTTTTGCTTTTCTACTTTATTCTCCTTCTTATGGTAGTTTCAAAAGTTTTTAAAATTCTGCATTCCTCTACAGAAAGTACAACAACCATATTGACCTGGTTAACCTCCTCCTTTTACCCTCTCTCTCTCATAAATGAGCTCCCCTTAGACCTGTTGTTCATACTACTGCTTGTATGTGTGTCAGGTCTCTAGTGCATGTGTGAGAAAAAACATGTGGCCTTTGGTTTCCCCAACCTGACTAATTTAACTTAAGGTGATGTTCTCTAGTTCCATCCATTTACCTGCAAACAACAAAATTTCATGCTTATTTAAGGCTGAATAAAATTCCATTGTGTGTAAATGCCACAGTTTTGGATCCATGTATCAGTTGTGAGGCATCTTGGCCGTTTACATATGTTAGCTGTTGTGAGTAATGCTGCAGTAAACACGGATGTGCAGGTGTCTGTATTGTTACCTGGCTTGCATTCATTCAGGTATATCCCTATGAATGATAATGCTGGATCACACAGCAATTCTACTTTGAGTTTCGAGAAGCCTCCATATTGTTTTCCACAGTTGTTGTACTAATTTGCATTCCCACTAACTGCATATGAGGGTTCCTTTTTTTTAGACATCCTTGAAAACATTAGTTGTTTGTATTCTTGATAGCCATTACAATGGGAGTGGTTTGGAATCTTGGTATGGTTTTCATTTTTGTTTTCTTTCTGACGAGCGATGGTGAGCATTTCTTTATGTAGTTGTAGGTCCTTTGGACTTCTGCCTTGGAACAAGCTCTGTTAAGTTCATTCGTGTATTTCTTCATTGGGTCACTGATTTTTACGGGAATTTAGTTTTTGAGTATATTCTCGGTATTAATTTCAGTCAGATGTATACCTGGCAATGATTTCCCCATTCTGGAGCCTTGGTTTCTGCTTCTATTCCTCACCACGTCATCTCAAGGTGTGGTTCTAGTGGACTGGCAAGGGAGGAAAAGGTTCCATGGAGGCACAGCACAGACACCTGTTGATCTGATATAAATTCTTCTCTGGTCTGCAGAGTACATCAAAGCACAGGCAGTGAAGGTTGGAAGGAATTCACCTCATTCACCGGTGTTTCCAGGTGTTCATAAGTATGGGTTCTGCTGAAAGGTACTTTTTTTTTGATGAAAGCCCAGAAATTGACTTCCACAAAGTAGTTAATATTCATGGGTCACATTCATTGTGTGGGTGTGTTTGTGTGTGGGGCCGCATGTGCGGTTGAAAATAGTTCCTGGATCATTGTCCGTGGATGCTGTGTTCCTAATAATGCCAGTCAGGAATGCTCCTTCGGAAGGCAGTAATTTTGGGTTTTTCTCTGTGTTGTTACTCCCTAGGTAAACTGTAATCAATTCACTGAGGAGGAAAGATTCAGGGATCCTTGAATATGTGCAGGGTATGTGAGGCTATCACGATGCATATATGTATGTGCCTCGTTACCCTGCTAGAAGTGATTTGAGTTCAAGTGATGGCTTCAGACACTGACTCTCGATTAGCCTTTAGTTGTTCCTTGGCATAATGGTGGTAGTATGTCTTCCTTCCAAGGACAATGTTGGAAGTGATGTCACTTCTTGGGTTTTTCTAAGTTTGATCCTTCCTAAAGTGCTTAAAGTGTCGCCTCAGTAGGGTAACGCCAGGATTTCAGCCTTTGCAGATAACATTCGACTTGCGTTGAATAGAGGCCAGGTTCCTGGGTGTCTGTGTCTACCTTTCTGTGTGCCTTTCTTGTGTGTATGTGTCTGTCTTTGTCTGTGTGCTTAATATTTCTCATTTGTTCATGTGTGAATTTCTTTGCTATTTGTCATAAATTCTCATATTACCAATTGTTTCACACTCTTTGAGTGTATCCGCTGCTTAGGCATGCAGAAGTGTCTTTGAATCAAAATCTATCATTAACGTGGAGGAAATAGATGGAACGAACAAGGCTGGGTGATTTTCTATGACTTCTGGTCTTGCACAAAGTTGTAATTAACTCCATAGAATGTAAGAAATTCACATACAAGATAAATATTAGTATGTCACTCATTCTCTGTGTGTGAGTGTGTGTGGGATGTTTGTTGTTTAGTTTCCCAACACTGGTTGGTAGAATATAGGTTCCTTCCCCAAGTCACTTGAGGAACAGCCTTGTGTGGCACTGACTTTATGTCTTCGGTTCCATGAATGAAAGGTGAACTGTGATGTCCCTCAGAGAACCATTGCAGATTTGGATGTCCTTCCTGAGAGTTTCATGTTTATTCCATAGGTTGTGGTGTTCCTGAAATCTGCCATTCTTCCGAGAGGTGGTAAGCATTTCAGTCACTAGAGAACCCTAAGCATTCCTTGGCTATAGCGTGTGTGTGCCTGTGTACTTCTCAGATCAAAGTGAAGTAATTTCTGTGTCGTTAGGAAGTGAATTCTTGTGGTGACCTTGAGGCTCTTGGCAGCCAGTGTGTGCTTTTGCGTGTTTTGTTCAAGTTAGGAACACTGTAGGCTGGAAGACAGCCCCAGGCCCTCACTCTGTGATATTTTGGGTCAGTTAAGGGAATACCCTCCCAGATGATGGGAGATGTAGTTCTGAGAAGGAAGTTGCCTCATCCAAGGTTCAGGGAGTTTTCCTGGCTTATTTACCTTCAAAGGGCTTGAGGTGTTTGTGTACTCACCAGGTGAAAGCCTTCCTGTCCTCCAAAGTGTGGGGTCCAGATTGGGAGTAGTATGGAAGAAGTCAGAAATGTCATGCCACTTGAACCTTGAATGATCTGAGGAGGGAACGTGGAGGAGAAAAGCAATTCCCAGATCACAAGTTCTTGCCAGGAAACTGCCACACAAATGGCTGGAGACTGAAGGGAGAGGGGCCATAGAGGCAGTGCTTACGTGGTCTGACCAATCAGGACAGACTTGGTTGTGATGTCACAGTGGGATCCCAGCCACTGCAACATACACATTCCCGAGGCAGCTCCTGCCTGGCCTCTTGCTATGGTAGCGCAGCCAGCCAAGCATGGAGAAGCTGGAGGTAGGTGCCACTGTCTCGTGTGGAAGACTTCTCTTTTATTTGGGTCCTCGATATACGGGGCACACGTGGCCTGAGCACACGGGTGACCTGAGCATCCTAGGATCGGGTGATACCATTCCTCAGTAGAGATCTTCGTAAACTTTTTTGGTTTTGGTGGAACTGTTGGGACTGGTAATACTGGCGTTGAAACTCAATGCTTTTCACTTGCAAAGCAGTTGCTCTACCCTTTTAGCAACACCTCCTGTCAAAGTTCTATAAATCTTTAGATTAAAGAAGTACAGTGAACCCCGAAAAGAATAAACAGAGCCAAACCATCCAACACCAATCACTATATTGTTTAGGAATGGATCGGTATGTGATAAAAAACCCATAGTAATGTACCTGAAATTTGGGCTGTTTGCCCGTGACGTATACCTGCATTTCTCTCACCTCAGCAGGTAGAAACAGGAGGATCGCAGTTCAAAGCCAGCTCTTTGAAATATTTTCCACAAGCCTCTGTTGAAAATACTCAACGCACAGAAGGTGTGCTGGAGTGGTATGGTTTTTCTTTTTTGAAATATTGTTTATTGAGTACTGTTGTACTGGGTATATGTTGTTACATTTACAAAAGTTTTTTACACTATGTCATAGTTAAAATCATCCCTTCCATCATTTTCCTTTATTATCTCCCTCCCTATTCCTGGAATAGTTTCACAGGTCTCATGTTTGCATTTTCATACATGAGTACACAATATTTCCATCCTATTCACCCTCACAACCATTTACTAATAATCCTCCCTGCTCCCAATGTAAGTAACCGCGAGACAAGACCAGGTTTCCTTTCTTGTGTTGTGTTTTTTATTAGTTTATATGTTTGTGTTTGGTGGGACTGGGTCTGTTTTCTTCTTTTGAAAAAAAATGATATTTTTTTGTTTAAGATAGGTCTATAGGGAGTTTCACTGTGACATTTCCATGTACATACGTCTTATGATCCTAATTGTTTCATCCCTTCCTGTTGTCCTTTTTACTTTATTCCCCTTCCATTTTTGATGTATAGAAAATACATTCACATTCTTAACTTCGTTCTTTTAAATGTTCTCCCTCCCATTAGGGACTCCCCGTCAGATTGAGTTGTTTTTCATAGCACTCTTTGTATATTTATTGGGCCTGTATTCTACATCTGGGAGAAAACATGCAGTGTTTGGTTTCAGAACCTGGCTAATTTCACTTAAGATAATCTCCATTTCCATCCATTTCTCTGCAAAGGATAAAATCTCATTCTTTATTGTGGCTGAATCAAATTCCATTGAAAATTCTTGTTTTTCTAATTTACAGATAAAAAGAAAGTTATGCAGTGACACAGATTATCAGGAAATTACCACATGGTTTCTGTTCAACTGGAATTTCAGATTCCACAAACTCAGGTGAGTTAAGGAGCATGTTTGATCAGAGATCTTTCTCTGTGAGATAAACAACTCCCATACCCCCGCTTCTAGCAGTGACTGAGTTGAGGACGAGTTCATGAGCCCTGGGTCCCTTAGCATGTAGGTATCATTGAAGCCTTTTTTCTCAGCACCCCAGCAAATGCACTGGTAGGATTTTTGCAGAGGCCATAGATGCTTTATTGCAGGGCAGATGTCAAGATGCCCCTGGGCTTTCAGTGTAAGCCCCTGAGTTTATGGAGCCCTCTTGGATGCCACCAGTAGTTAGCAGATGGGCCTGTCATCTTCCATGTGTTAGTTACCTATATGTGTGTAACAAATTCCTCCAACTTTTAGCATAGTAAACAAGAAAACATAATTCACTCATTTTCTGTGGCTCAGGCATTTGGGAAGTGCCCAGTTGAGCAAAAGTGACCCAAAATGTTAGTAGAATAGGAGAAGCCAAACTGACCTTATATGTCATTTAGACCAACCTTCTTATTTGATAGGGAAATGTATGCAGAGAGTTTGAATGATTACCTGTGCTGGTGCAGCTATTTTCAGAGGTGTTTGGAGCACAGGGCTCTGTTCCTCACATCTGCTGTTGGGTGATGTGAGTGTGATGTCAGTGCTACAACGTTTGTGAGGAGGTATGAGGTCATGAGAAGTAACATGCATAGTCAGTCATTTGGGTGTTAGTTTGTGGGAAAACTGGCCGATTAAGTTTGGTTGTGTAACTTCTGTCTGTGAAGGTCAGTGAAATGAACACAATGATTAAAAACACTTTTTTTCCATTCCTGAGTTTTAACAAACTTACTGTAGTGGGGGTACATTGTGACTTTTGCCAAAGTTCTTATAATATGCCATAGTTGAATTCATCCCTCCACATTCTCCTTTATTCTCTCTCACCGTATTCCTGGAATAGTTTCATCACGTCTCGTTTTTCCATTTTCATACATGAGTATATAATATTTATACCATATCCTACACCCTTTCCTTATATCCTCACCCCTCCCACAAGTAACAACTCCCTATACAGGACCTATTTTCCATTTCTGTTACCAAAAATCCCTTTTTGTGTTTATTTTGTTTTAGTGTGGGGGGCAGAACTGGGGCTTGAACTCAGGGACTCTACCTTGAGGCAGTTCACCAGCCCTTTTTTTGTGATAGGTGTTTTTGAGACAGGGTCTTGCAAACTATTTGCCCAAGCTGTGTTTGAACCAAGATCTTCCTTATCTCTCCCTTCTGAGTCACAGGGACTGCGGGTGTGAGCCACTGGTGACCCGCACGTTTTTGTTTGTTTAATTGAGATAGCTATACGGGATGTTTCATTGTGACATTTGCTCATACATATATAGCTCTATGCATATATATATATGTACACGTTATAACACAAATTGGGTCATTCCCTCGATTTTTTGCTTTTCTACTTTATTCTCCTTCTTATGGTAGTTTCAAAAGTTTTTAAAATTCTGCAATCCTCTACAGAAAGTACAACAACCATATTGACCTGGTTAACCTCCTCCTTTTACCCTCTCTCTCTCATAAATGAGCTCCCCTTAGACCTGTTGTTCATACTACTGCTTGTATGTGTGTCAGGTCTCTAGTGCATGTGTGAGAAAAAACATGTGGCCTTTGGTTTCCCCAACCTGACTAATTTAACTTAAGGTGATGTTCTCTAGTTCCATCCATTTACCTGCAAACAACAAAATTTCATGCTTATTTAAGGCTGAATAAAATTCCATTGTGTGTAAATGCCACAGTTTTGGATCCATGTATCAGTTGTGAGGCATCTTGGCCGTTTACATATGTTAGCTGTTGTGAGTAATGCTGCAGTAAACACGGATGTGCAGGTGTCTGTATTGTTACCTGGCTTGCATTCATTCAGGTATATCCCTATGAATGATAATGCTGGATCACACAGCAATTCTACTTTGAGTTTCGAGAAGCCTCCATATTGTTTTCCACAGTTGTTGTACTAATTTGCATTCCCACTAACTGCATATGAGGGTTCCTTTTTTTTAGACATCCTTGAAAACATTAGTTGTTTGTATTCTTGATAGCCATTACAATGGGAGTGGTTTGGAATCTTGGTATGGTTTTCATTTTTGTTTTCTTTCTGACGAGCGATGGTGAGCATTTCTTTAGGTAGTTGTAGGTCCTTTGGACTTCTGCCTTGGAACAAGCTCTGTTAAGTGCATTTGTGTATTTCTTCATTGGGTCACTGATTTTTACGGGAATTTAGTTTTTGAGTATATTCTCGGTATTAATTTCAGTCAGATGTATACCTGGCAAAGATTTCCCCTTTCTGGAGCCTTGGTTTCTGCTTCTATTCCTCACCACGTCATCTCAAGGTGTGGTTCTAGTGGACTGGCAAGGGAGGAAAAGGTTCCATGGAGGCACAGCACAGACACCTGTTGATCTGATATAAATTCTTCTCTGGTCTGCAGAGTACATCAAAGCACAGGCAGTGAAGGTTGGAAGGAATTCACCTCATTCACCGGTGTTTCCAGGTGTTCATAAGTATGGGTTCTGCTGAAAGGTACTTTTTTTTGATGAAAGCCCAGAAATTGACTTACACAAAGTAGTTAATATTCATGGGTCACATTCATTGTGTGGGTGTGTTTGTGTGTGGGGCCGCATGTGCGGTTGAAAATAGTTCCTGGATCATTGTCCGTGGATGCTGTGTTCCTAATAATGCCAGTCAGGAATGCTCCTTCGGAAGGCAGTAATTTTGGGTTTTTCTCTGTGTTGTTACTCCCTAGGTAAACTGTAATCAATTCACTGAGGAGGAAAGATTCAGGGATCCTTGAATATGTGCAGGGTATGTGAGGCTATCACGATGCATATATGTATGTGCCTCGTTACCCTGCTAGAAGTGATTTGAGTTCAAGTGATGGCTTCAGACACTGACTCTCGATTAGCCTTTAGTTGTTCCTTGGCATAATGGTGGTAGTATGTCTTCCTTCCAAGGACAATGTTGGAAGTGATGTCACTTCTTGGGTTTTTCTAAGTTTGATCCTTCCTAAAGTGCTTAAAGTGTCGCCTCAGTAGGGTAACGCCAGGATTTCAGCCTTTGCAGATAACATTCGACTTGCGTTGAATAGAGGCCAGGTTCCTGGGTGTCTGTGTCTACCTTTCTGTGTGCCTTTCTTGTGTGTATGTGTCTGTCTTTGTCTGTGTGCTTAATATTTCTCATTTGTTCATGTATTAATTTCTTTGCTATTTGTCATAAATTCTCATATTACCAATTGTTTCACACTCTTTGAGTGTATCCGCTGCTTAGGCATGCAGAAGTGTCTTTGAATCAAAATCTATCATTAACGTGGAGGAAATAGATGGAACGAACAAGGCTGGGTGATTTTCTATGACTTCTGGTCTTGCACAAAGTTGTAATTAACTCCATAGAATGTAAGAAATTCACATACAAGATAAATATTAGTATGTCACTCATTCTCTGTGTGTGAGTGTGTGTGGGATGTTTGTTGTTTAGTTTCCCAACACTGGTTGGTAGAATATAGGTTCCTTCCCCAAGTCACTTGAGGAACAGCCTTGTGTGGCACTGACTTTATGTCTTCGGTTCCATGAATGAAAGGTGAACTGTGATGTCCCTCAGAGAACCATTGCAGATTTGGATGTCCTTCCTGAGAGTTTCATGTTTATTCCATAGGTTGTGGTGTTCCTGAAATCTGCCATTCTTCCGAGAGGTGGTAAGCATTTCAGTCACTAGAGAACCCTAAGCATTCCTTGGCTATAGCGTGTGTGTGCCTGTGTACTTCTCAGATCAAAGTGAAGTAATTTCTGTGTCATTAGGAAGTGAATTCTTGTGGTCACCTTGAGGCTCTTGGCAGCCAGTGTGTGCTTTTGCGTGTTTTGTTCAAGTTAGGAACACTGTAGGCTGGAAGACAGCCCCAGGCCCTCACTCTGTGATATTTTGGGTCAGTTAAGGGAATACCCTCCCAGATGATGGGAGATGTAGTTCTGAGAAGGAAGTTGCCTCATCCAAGGTTCAGGGAGTTTTCCTGGCTTATTTACCTTCAAAGGGCTTGAGGTGTTTGTGTACTCACCAGGTGAAAGCCTTCCTGTCCTCCAAAGTGTGGGGTCCAGATTGGGAGTAGTATGGAAGAAGTCAGAAATGTCATGCCACTTGAACCTTGAATGATCTGAGGAGGGAACGTGGAGGAGAAAAGCAATTCCCAGATCACAAGTTCTTGCCAGGAAACTGCCACACAAATGGCTGGAGACTGAAGGGAGAGGGGCCATAGAGGCAGTGCTTACGTGGTCTGACCAATCAGGACAGACTTGGTTGTGATGTCACAGTGGGATCCCAGCCACTGCAACATACACATTCCCGAGGCAGCTCCTGCCTGGCCTCTTGCTATGGTAGCGCAGCCAGCCGAGCATGGAGAAGCTGGAGGTAGGTGCCACTGTCTCGTGTGGAAGACTTCTCTTTTATTTGGGTCCTCGATATACGGGGCACACGTGGCCTGAGCACACGGGTGACCTGAGCATCCTAGGATCGGGTGATACCATGCCTCAGTAGAGATCTTCGTAAACTTTTTTGGTTTTGGTGGAACTGTTGGGACTGGTAATACTGGCGTTGAAACTCAATGCTTTTCACTTGCAAAGCAGTTGCTCTACCCTTTTAGCAACACCTCCTGTCAAAGTTCTATAAATCTTTAGATTAAAGAAGTACAGTGAACCCCGAAAAGAATAAACAGAGCCAAACCATCCAACACCAATCACTATATTGTTTAGGAATGGATCGGTATGTGATAAAAAACCCATAGTAATGTACCTGAAATTTGGGCTGTTTGCCCGTGACGTATACCTGCATTTCTCTCACCTCAGCAGGTAGAAACAGGAGGATCGCAGTTCAAAGCCAGCTCTTGCAAATATTTTCCACAAGCCTCTGTTGAAAATACTCAACGCACAGAAGGTGTGCTGGAGTGGTATGGTTTTTCTTTTTTTAAATATTGTTTATTGAGTACTGTTGTACTGGGTATATGTTGTTACATTTACAAAAGTTTTTTACACTATGTCATAGTTAAAATCATCCCTTCCATCATTTTCCTTTATTATCTCCCTCCCTATTCCTGGAATAGTTTCACAGGTCTCATGTTTCCATTTTCATACATGAGTACACAATATTTCCATCCTATTCACCCTCACAACCATTTACTAATAATCCTCCCTGCTCCCAATGTAACTGACCGTGAGACAAGACCAGGTTTCCTTTCTTGTGTTGTGTTTTTTATTAGTTTATATGTTTGTGTTTGGTGGGACTGGGTCTGTTTTCTTCTTTTGAAAAAAAATGATATTTTTTTGTTTAAGATAGGTCTATAGGGAGTTTCACTGTGACATTTCCATGTACATACGTCTTATGATCCTAATTGTTTCATCCCTTCCTGTTGTCCTTTTTACTTTATTCCCCTTCCATTTTTGATGTATAGAAAATACATTCACATTCTTAACTTCGTTCTTTTAAATGTTCTCCCTCCCATTAGGGACTCCCCGTCAGATTGAGTTGTTTTTCATAGCACTCTTTGTATATTTATTGGGCCTGTATTCTACATCTGAGAGAAAACATGCAGTGTTTGGTTTCAGAACCTGGCTAATTTCACTTAAGATAATCTCCATTTCCATCCATTTCTCTGCAAAGGATAAAATCTCATTCTTTATTGTGGCTGAATCAAATTCCATTGAAAATTCTTGTTTTTCTAATTTACAGATAAAAAGAAAGTTATGCAGTGACACAGATTATCAGGAAATTACCACATGGTTTCTGTTCAACTGGAATTTCAGATTCCACAAACTCAGGTGAGTTAAGGAGCATGTTTGATCAGAGATCTTTCTCTGTGAGATAAACAACTCCCATACCCCCGCTTCTAGCAGTGACTGAGTTGAGGACGAGTTCATGAGCCCTGGGTCCCTTAGCATGTAGGTATCATTGAAGCATTTTTTGTCAGCACCCCAGCAAATGCACTGGTAGGATTTTTGCAGAGGCCATAGATGCTTTATTGCAGGGCAGATGTCAAGATGCCCCTGGGCTTTCAGTGTAAGCCCCTGAGTTTATGGAGCCCTCTTGGATGCCACCAGTAGTTAGCAGATGGGCCTGTCATCTTCCATGTGTTAGTTACCTATATGTGTGTAACAAATTCCTCCAACTTTTAGCATAGTAAACAAGAAAACATAATTCACTCATTTTCTGTGGCTCAGGCATTTGGGAAGTGCCCAGTTGAGCAAAAGTGACCGAAAATGTTAGTAGAATAGGAGAAGCCAAACTGACCTTATATGTCATTTAGACCAACCTTCTTATTTGATAGGGAAATGTATGCAGAGAGTTTGAATGATTACCTGTGCTGGTGCAGCTATTTTCAGAGGTGTTTGGAGCACAGGGCTCTGTTCCTCACATCTGCTGTTGGGTGATGTGAGTGTGATGTCAGTGCTGTAATGTTTGTGAGGAGGTATGAGGTCATGAGAACTAACATGCATAGTCAGTCATTTGGGTGTTAGTTTGTGGGAAAACTGGCCGATTAAGTTTGGTTGTGTAACTTCTGTCTGTGAAGGTCAGTGAAATGAACACAATGATTAAAAACACTTTTTTTCCATTCCTGAGTTTTAACAAACTTACTGTAGTGGGGGTACATTGTGACTTTTGCCAAAGTTCTTATAATATGCCATAGTTGAATTCATCCCTCCACGTTCTCCTTTATTCTCTCTCACCGTATTCCTGGAATAGTTTCATCACGTCTCGTTTTTCCATTTTCATACATGAGTATATAATATTTATACCATATCCTACACCCTTTCCTTATATCCTCACCCCTCCCACAAGTAACAACTCCCTATACAGGACCTATTTTCCATTTCTGTTACCAAAAATCCCTTTTTGTGTTTATTTTGTTTTAGTGTGGGGGGCAGAACTGGGGCTTGAACTCAGGGACTCTACCTTGAGGCAGTTCACCAGCCCTTTTTTTGTGATAGGTGTTTTTGAGACAGGGTCTTGCAAACTATTTGCCCAAGCTGTGTTTGAACCAAGATCTTCCTTATCTCTCCCTTCTGAGTCACAGGGACTGCGGGTGTGAGCCACTGGTGACCCGCACGTTTTTGTTTGTTTAATTGAGATAGCTATACGGGATGTTTCATTGTGACATTTGCTCATACATATATAGCTCTATGCATATATATATATGTACACGTTATAACACAAATTGGGTCATTCCCTCGATTTTTTGCTTTTCTACTTTATTCTCCTTCTTATGGTAGTTTCAAAAGTTTTTAAAATTCTGCATTCCTCTACAGAAAGTACAACAACCATATTGACCTGGTTAACCTCCTCCTTTTACCCTCTCTCTCTCATAAATGAGCTCCCCTTAGACCTGTTGTTCATACTACTGCTTGTATGTGTGTCAGGTCTCTAGTGCATGTGTGAGAAAAAACATGTGGCCTTTGGTTTCCCCAACCTGACTAATTTAACTTAAGGTGATGTTCTCTAGTTCCATCCATTTACCTGCAAACAACAAAATTTCATGCTTATTTAAGGCTGAATAAAATTCCATTGTGTGTAAATGCCACAGTTTTGGATCCATGTATCAGTTGTGAGGCATCTTGGCCGTTTACATATGTTAGCTGTTGTGAGTAATGCTGCAGTAAACACGGATGTGCAGGTGTCTGTATTGTTACCTGGCTTGCATTCATTCAGGTATATCCCTATGAATGATAATGCTGGATCACACAGCAATTCTACTTTGAGTTTCGAGAAGCCTCCATATTGTTTTCCACAGTTGTTGTACTAATTTGCATTCCCACTAACTGCATATGAGGGTTCCTTTTTTTTAGACATCCTTGAAAACATTAGTTGTTTGTATTCTTGATAGCCATTACAATGGGAGTGGTTTGGAATCTTGGTATGGTTTTCATTTTTGTTTTCTTTCTGACGAGCGATGGTGAGCATTTCTTTAGGTAGTTGTAGGTCCTTTGGACTTCTGCCTTGGAACAAGCTCTGTTAAGTGCATTTGTGTATTTCTTCATTGGGTCACTGATTTTTACGGGAATTTAGTTTTTGAGTATATTCTCGGTATTAATTTCAGTCAGATGTATACCTGGCAAAGATTTCCCCTTTCTGGAGCCTTGGTTTCTGCTTCTATTCCTCACCACGTCATCTCAAGGTGTGGTTCTAGTGGACTGGCAAGGGAGGAAAAGGTTCCATGGAGGCACAGCACAGACACCTGTTGATCTGATATAAATTCTTCTCTGGTCTGCAGAGTACATCAAAGCACAGGCAGTGAAGGTTGGAAGGAATTCACCTCATTCACCGGTGTTTCCAGGTGTTCATAAGTATGGGTTCTGCTGAAAGGTACTTTTTTTTGATGAAAGCCCAGAAATTGACTTACACAAAGTAGTTAATATTCATGGGTCACATTCATTGTGTGGGTGTGTTTGTGTGTGGGGCCGCATGTGCGGTTGAAAATAGTTCCTGGATCATTGTCCGTGGATGCTGTGTTCCTAATAATGCCAGTCAGGAATGCTCCTTCGGAAGGCAGTAATTTTGGGTTTTTCTCTGTGTTGTTACTCCCTAGGTAAACTGTAATCAATTCACTGAAGAGGAAAGATTCAGGGATCCTTGAATATGTGCAGGGTATGTGAGGCTATCACGATGCATATATGTATGTGCCTCGTTACCCTGCTAGAAGTGATTTGAGTTCAAGTGATGGCTTCAGACACTGACTCTCGATTAGCCTTTAGTTGTTCCTTGGCATAATGGTGGTAGTATGTCTTCCTTCCAAGGACAATGTTGGAAGTGATGTCACTTCTTGGGTTTTTCTAAGTTTGATCCTTCCTAAAGTGCTTAAAGTGTCGCCTCAGTAGGGTAACGCCAGGATTTCAGCCTTTGCAGATAACATTCGACTTGCGTTGAATAGAGGCCAGGTTCCTGGGTGTCTGTGTCTACCTTTCTGTGTGCCTTTCTTGTGTGTATGTGTCTGTCTTTGTCTGTGTGCTTAATATTTCTCATTTGTTCATGTGTGAATTTCTTTGCTATTTGTCATAAATTCTCATATTACCAATTGTTTCACACTCTTTGAGTGTATCCGCTGCTTAGGCATGCAGAAGTGTCTTTGAATCAAAATCTATCATTAATGTGGAGGAAATAGATGGAACGAACAAGGCTGGGTGATTTTCTATGACTTCTGGTCTTGCACAAAGTTGTAATTAACTCCATAGAATGTAAGAAATTCACATACAAGATAAATATTAGTATGTCACTCATTCTCTGTGTGTGAGTGTGTGTGGGATGTTTGTTGTTTAGTTTCCCAACACTGGTTGGTAGAATATAGGTTCCTTCCCCAAGTCACTTGAGGAACAGCCTTGTGTGGCACTGACTTTATGTCTTCGGTTCCATGAATGAAAGGTGAACTGTGATGTCCCTCAGAGAACCATTGCAGATTTGGATGTCCTTCCTGAGAGTTTCATGTTTATTCCATAGGTTGTGGTGTTCCTGAAATCTGCCATTCTTCCGAGAGGTGGTAAGCATTTCAGTCACTAGAGAACCCTAAGCATTCCTTGGCTATAGCGTGTGTGTGCCTGTGTACTTCTCAGATCAAAGTGAAGTAATTTCTGTGTCATTAGGAAGTGAATTCTTGTGGTGACCTTGAGGCTCTTGGCAGCCAGTGTGTGCTTTTGCGTGTTTTGTTCAAGTTAGGAACACTGTAGGCTGGAAGACAGCCCCAGGCCCTCACTCTGTGATATTTTGGGTCAGTTAAGGGAATACCCTCCCAGATGATGGGAGATGTAGTTCTGAGAAGGAAGTTGCCTCATCCAAGGTTCAGGGAGTTTTCCTGGCTTATTTACCTTCAAAGGGCTTGAGGTGTTTGTGTACTCACCAGGTGAAAGCCTTCCTGTCCTCCAAAGTGTGGGGTCCAGATTGGGAGTAGTATGGAAGAAGTCAGAAATGTCATGCCACTTGAACCTTGAATGATCTGAGGAGGGAACGTGGAGGAGAAAAGCAATTCCCAGATCACAAGTTCTTGCCAGGAAACTGCCACACAAATGGCTGGAGACTGAAGGGAGAGGGGCCATAGAGGCAGTGCTTACGTGGTCTGACCAATCAGGACAGACTTGGTTGTGATGTCACAGTGGGATCCCAGCCACTGCAACATACACATTCCCGAGGCAGCTCCTGCCTGGCCTCTTGCTATGGTAGCGCAGCCAGCCGAGCATGGAGAAGCTGGAGGTAGGTGCCACTGTCTCGTGTGGAAGACTTCTCTTTTATTTGGGTCCTCGATATACGGGGCACACGTGGCCTGAGCACACGGGTGACCTGAGCATCCTAGGATCGGGTGATACCATGCCTCAGTAGAGATCTTCGTAAACTTTTTTGGTTTTGGTGGAACTGTTGGGACTGGTAATACTGGCGTTGAAACTCAATGCTTTTCACTTGCAAAGCAGTTGCTCTACCCTTTTAGCAACACCTCCTGTCAAAGTTCTATAAATCTTTAGATTAAAGAAGTACAGTGAACCCCGAAAAGAATAAACAGAGCCAAACCATCCAACACCAATCACTATATTGTTTAGGAATGGATCGGTATGTGATAAAAAACCCATAGTAATGTACCTGAAATTTGGGCTGTTTGCCCGTGACGTATACCTGCATTTCTCTCACCTCAGCAGGTAGAAACAGGAGGATCGCAGTTCAAAGCCAGCTCTTGCAAATATTTTCCACAAGCCTCTGTTGAAAATACTCAACGCACAGAAGGTGTGCTGGAGTGGTATGGTTTTTCTTTTTTTAAATATTGTTTATTGAGTACTGTTGTACTGGGTATATGTTGTTACATTTACAAAAGTTTTTTACACTATGTCATAGTTAAAATCATCCCTTCCATCATTTTCCTTTATTATCTCCCTCCCTATTCCTGGAATAGTTTCACAGGTCTCATGTTTCCATTTTCATACATGAGTACACAATATTTCCATCCTATTCACCCTCACAACCATTTACTAATAATCCTCCCTGCTCCCAATGTAACTAACCGCGAGACAAGACCAGGTTTCCTTTCTTGTGTTGTGTTTTTTATTAGTTTATATGTTTGTGTTTGGTGGGACTGGGTCTGTTTTCTTCTTTTGAAAAAAAATGATATTTTTTTGTTTAAGATAGGTCTATAGGGAGTTTCACTGTGACATTTCCATGTACATACGTCTTATGATCCTAATTGTTTCATCCCTTCCTGTTGTCCTTTTTACTTTATTCCCCTTCCATTTTTGATGTATAGAAAATACATTCACATTCTTAACTTCGTTCTTTTAAATGTTCTCCCTCCCATTAGGGACTCCCCGTCAGATTGAGTTGTTTTTCATAGCACTCTTTGTATATTTATTGGGCCTGTATTCTACATCTGAGAGAAAACATGCAGTGTTTGGTTTCAGAACCTGGCTAATTTCACTTAAGATAATCTCCATTTCCATCCATTTCTCTGCAAAGGATAAAATCTCATTCTTTATTGTGGCTGAATGAAATTCCATTGAAAATTCTTGTTTTTCTAATTTACAGATAAAAAGAAAGTTATGCAGTGACACAGATTATCAGGAAATTACCACATGGTTTCTGTTCAACTGGAATTTCAGATTCCACAAACTCAGGTGAGTTAAGGAGCATGTTTGATCAGAGATCTTTCTCTGTGAGATAAACAACTCCCATACCCCCGCTTCTAGCAGTGACTGAGTTGAGGACGAGTTCATGAGCCCTGGGTCCCTTAGCATGTAGGTATCATTGAAGCATTTTTTGTCAGCACCCCAGCAAATGCACTGGTAGGATTTTTGCAGAGGCCATAGATGCTTTATTGCAGGGCAGATGTCAAGATGCCCCTGGGCTTTCAGTGTAAGCCCCTGAGTTTATGGAGCCCTCTTGGATGCCACCAGTAGTTAGCAGATGGGCCTGTCATCTTCCATGTGTTAGTTACCTATATGTGTGTAACAAATTCCTCCAACTTTTAGCATAGTAAACAAGAAAACATAATTCACTCATTTTCTGTGGCTCAGGCATTTGGGAAGTGCCCAGTTGAGCAAAAGTGACCGAAAATGTTAGTAGAATAGGAGAAGCCAAACTGACCTTATATGTCATTTAGACCAACCTTCTTATTTGATAGGGAAATGTATGCAGAGAGTTTGAATGATTACCTGTGCTGGTGCAGCTATTTTCAGAGGTGTTTGGAGCACAGGGCTCTGTTCCTCACATCTGCTGTTGGGTGATGTGAGTGTGATGTCAGTGCTGTAATGTTTGTGAGGAGGTATGAGGTCATGAGAACTAACATGCATAGTCAGTCATTTGGGTGTTAGTTTGTGGGAAAACTGGCCGATTAAGTTTGGTTGTGTAACTTCTGTCTGTGAAGGTCAGTGAAATGAACACAATGATTAAAAACACTTTTTTTCCATTCCTGAGTTTTAACAAACTTACTGTAGTGGGGGTACATTGTGACTTTTGCCAAAGTTCTTATAATATGCCATAGTTGAATTCATCCCTCCACGTTCTCCTTTATTCTCTCTAACCGTATTCCTGGAATAGTTTCATCACGTCTCGTTTTTCCATTTTCATACATGAGTATATAATATTTATACCATATCCTACACCCTTTCCTTATATCCTCACCCCTCCCACAAGTAACAACTCCCTATACAGGACCTATTTTCCATTTCTGTTACCAAAAATCCCTTTTTGTGTTTATTTTGTTTTAGTGTGGGGGGCAGAACTGGGGCTTGAACTCAGGGACTCTACCTTGAGGCAGTTCACCAGCCCTTTTTTTGTGATAGGTGTTTTTGAGACAGGGTCTTGCAAACTATTTGCCCAAGCTGTGTTTGAACCAAGATCTTCCTTATCTCTCCCTTCTGAGTCACAGGGACTGCGGGTGTGAGCCACTGGTGACCCGCACGTTTTTGTTTGTTTAATTGAGATAGCTATACGGGATGTTTCATTGTGACATTTGCTCATACATATATAGCTCTATGCATATATATATATGTACACGTTATAACACAAATTGGGTCATTCCCTCGATTTTTTGCTTTTCTACTTTATTCTCCTTCTTATGGTAGTTTCAAAAGTTTTTAAAATTCTGCATTCCTCTACAGAAAGTACAACAACCATATTGACCTGGTTAACCTCCTCCTTTTACCCTCTCTCTCTCATAAATGAGCTCCCCTTAGACCTGTTGTTCATACTACTGCTTGTATGTGTGTCAGGTCTCTAGTGCATGTGTGAGAAAAAACATGTGGCCTTTGGTTTCCCCAACCTGACTAATTTAACTTAAGGTGATGTTCTCTAGTTCCATCCATTTACCTGCAAACAACAAAATTTCATGCTTATTTAAGGCTGAATAAAATTCCATTGTGTGTAAATGCCACAGTTTTGGATCCATGTATCAGTTGTGAGGCATCTTGGCCGTTTACATATGTTAGCTGTTGTGAGTAATGCTGCAGTAAACACGGATGTGCAGGTGTCTGTATTGTTACCTGGCTTGCATTCATTCAGGTATATCCCTATGAATGATAATGCTGGATCACACAGCAATTCTACTTTGAGTTTCGAGAAGCCTCCATATTGTTTTCCACAGTTGTTGTACTAATTTGCATTCCCACTAACTGCATATGAGGGTTCCTTTTTTTTAGACATCCTTGAAAACATTAGTTGTTTGTATTCTTGATAGCCATTACAATGGGAGTGGTTTGGAATCTTGGTATGGTTTTCATTTTTGTTTTCTTTCTGACGAGCGATGGTGAGCATTTCTTTATGTAGTTGTAGGTCCTTTGGACTTCTGCCTTGGAACAAGCTCTGTTAAGTTCATTCGTGTATTTCTTCATTGGGTCACTGATTTTTACGGGAATTTAGTTTTTGAGTATATTCTCGGTATTAATTTCAGTCAGATGTATACCTGGCAATGATTTCCCCATTCTGGAGCCTTGGTTTCTGCTTCTATTCCTCACCACGTCATCTCAAGGTGTGGTTCTAGTGGACTGGCAAGGGAGGAAAAGGTTCCATGGAGGCACAGCACAGACACCTGTTGATCTGATATAAATTCTTCTCTGGTCTGCAGAGTACATCAAAGCACAGGCAGTGAAGGTTGGAAGGAATTCACCTCATTCACCGGTGTTTCCAGGTGTTCATAAGTATGGGTTCTGCTGAAAGGTACTTTTTTTTTGATGAAAGCCCAGAAATTGACTTCCACAAAGTAGTTAATATTCATGGGTCACATTCATTGTATGGGTGTGTTTGTGTGTGGGGCCGCATGTGCGGTTGAAAATAGTTCCTGGATCATTGTCCGTGGATGCTGTGTTCCTAATAATGCCAGTCAGGAATGCTCCTTCGGAAGGCAGTAATTTTGGGTTTTTCTCTGTGTTGTTACTCCCTAGGTAAACTGTAATCAATTCACTGAGGAGGAAAGATTCAGGGATCCTTGAATATGTGCAGGGTATGTGAGGCTATCACGATGCATATATGTATGTGCCTCGTTACCCTGCTAGAAGTGATTTGAGTTCAAGTGATGGCTTCAGACACTGACTCTCGATTAGCCTTTAGTTGTTCCTTGGCATAATGGTGGTAGTATGTCTTCCTTCCAAGGACAATGTTGGAAGTGATGTCACTTCTTGGGTTTTTCTAAGTTTGATCCTTCCTAAAGTGCTTAAAGTGTCGCCTCAGTAGGGTAACGCCAGGATTTCAGCCTTTGCAGATAACATTCGACTTGCGTTGAATAGAGGCCAGGTTCCTGGGTGTCTGTGTCTACCTTTCTGTGTGCCTTTCTTGTGTGTATGTGTCTGTCTTTGTCTGTGTGCTTAATATTTCTCATTTGTTCATGTGTGAATTTCTTTGCTATTTGTCATAAATTCTCATATTACCAATTGTTTCACACTCTTTGAGTGTATCCGCTGCTTAGGCATGCAGAAGTGTCTTTGAATCAAAATCTATCATTAACGTGGAGGAAATAGATGGAACGAACAAGGCTGGGTGATTTTCTATGACTTCTGGTCTTGCACAAAGTTGTAATTAACTCCATAGAATGTAAGAAATTCACATACAAGATAAATATTAGTATGTCACTCATTCTCTGTGTGTGAGTGTGTGTGGGATGTTTGTTGTTTAGTTTCCCAACACTGGTTGGTAGAATATAGGTTCCTTCCCCAAGTCACTTGAGGAACAGCCTTGTGTGGCACTGACTTTATGTCTTGGGTTCCATGAATGAAAGGTGAACTGTGATGTCCCTCAGAGAACCATTGCAGATTTGGATGTCCTTCCTGAGAGTTTCATGTTTATTCCATAGGTTGTGGTGTTCCTGAAATCTGCCATTCTTCCGAGAGGTGGTAAGCATTTCAGTCACTAGAGAACCCTAAGCATTCCTTGGCTATAGCGTGTGTGTGCCTGTGTACTTCTCAGATCAAAGTGAAGTAATTTCTGTGTCGTTAGGAAGTGAATTCTTGTGGTGACCTTGAGGCTCTTGGCAGCCAGTGTGTGCTTTTGCGTGTTTTGTTCAAGTTAGGAACACTGTAGGCTGGAAGACAGCCCCAGGCCCTCACTCTGTGATATTTTGGGTCAGTTAAGGGAATACCCTCCCAGATGATGGGAGATGTAGTTCTGAGAAGGAAGTTGCCTCATCCAAGGTTCAGGGAGTTTTCCTGGCTTATTTACCTTCAAAGGGCTTGAGGTGTTTGTGTACTCACCAGGTGAAAGCCTTCCTGTCCTCCAAAGTGTGGGGTCCAGATTGGGAGTAGTATGGAAGAAGTCAGAAATGTCATGCCAGTTGAACCTTGAATGATCTGAGGAGGGAACGTGGAGGAGAAAAGCAATTCCCAGATCACAAGTTCTTGCCAGGAAACTGCCACACAAATGGCTGGAGACTGAAGGGAGAGGGGCCATAGAGGCAGTGCTTACGTGGTCTGACCAATCAGGACAGACTTGGTTGTGATGTCACAGTGGGATCCCAGCCACTGCAACATACACATTCCCGAGGCAGCTCCTGCCTGGCCTCTTGCTATGGTAGCGCAGCCAGCCAAGCATGGAGAAGCTGGAGGTAGGTGCCACTGTCTCGTGTGGAAGACTTCTCTTTTATTTGGGTCCTCGATATACGGGGCACACGTGGCCTGAGCACACGGGTGACCTGAGCATCCTAGGATCGGGTGATACCATTCCTCAGTAGAGATCTTCGTAAACTTTTTTGGTTTTGGTGGAACTGTTGGGACTGGTAATACTGGCGTTGAAACTCAATGCTTTTCACTTGCAAAGCAGTTGCTCTACCCTTTTAGCAACACCTCCTGTCAAAGTTCTATAAATCTTTAGATTAAAGAAGTACAGTGAACCCCGAAAAGAATAAACAGAGCCAAACCATCCAACACCAATCACTATATTGTTTAGGAATGGATCGGTATGTGATAAAAAACCCATAGTAATGTACCTGAAATTTGGGCTGTTTGCCCGTGACGTATACCTGCATTTCTCTCACCTCAGCAGGTAGAAACAGGAGGATCGCAGTTCAAAGCCAGCTCTTTGAAATATTTTCCACAAGCCTCTGTTGAAAATACTCAACGCACAGAAGGTGTGCTGGAGTGGTATGGTTTTTCTTTTTTGAAATATTGTTTATTGAGTACTGTTGTACTGGGTATATGTTGTTACATTTACAAAAGTTTTTTACACTATGTCATAGTTAAAATCATCCCTTCCATCATTTTCCTTTATTATCTCCCTCCCTATTCCTGGAATAGTTTCACAGGTCTCATGTTTGCATTTTCATACATGAGTACACAATATTTCCATCCTATTCACCCTCACAACCATTTACTAATAATCCTCCCTGCTCCCAATGTAAGTAACCGCGAGACAAGACCAGGTTTCCTTTCTTGTGTTGTGTTTTTTATTAGTTTATATGTTTGTGTTTGGTGGGACTGGGTCTGTTTTCTTCTTTTGAAAAAAAATGATATTTTTTTGTTTAAGATAGGTCTATAGGGAGTTTCACTGTGACATTTCCATGTACATACGTCTTATGATCCTAATTGTTTCATCCCTTCCTGTTGTCCTTTTTACTTTATTCCCCTTCCATTTTTGATGGATAGAAAATACATTCACATTCTTAACTTCGTTCTTTTAAATGTTCTCCCTCCCATTAGGGACTCCCCGTCAGATTGAGTTGTTTTTCATAGCACTCTTTGTATATTTATTGGGCCTGTATTCTACATCTGAGAGAAAACATGCAGTGTTTGGTTTCAGAACCTGGCTAATTTCACTTAAGATAATCTCCATTTCCATCCATTTCTCTGCAAAGGATAAAATCTCATTCTTTATTGTGGCTGAATCAAATTCCATTGAAAATTCTTGTTTTTCTAATTTACAGATAAAAAGAAAGTTATGCAGTGACACAGATTATCAGGAAATTACCACATGGTTTCTGTTCAACTGGAATTTCAGATTCCACAAACTCAGGTGAGTTAAGGAGCATGTTTGATCAGAGATCTTTCTCTGTGAGATAAACAACTCCCATACCCCCGCTTCTAGCAGTGACTGAGTTGAGGACGAGTTCATGAGCCCTGGGTCCCTTAGCATGTATGTATCATTGAAGCCTTTTTTGTCAGCACCCCAGCAAATGCACTGGTAGGATTTTTGCAGAGGCCATAGATGCTTTATTGCAGGGCAGATGTCAAGATGCCCCTGGGCTTTCAGTGTAAGCCCCTGAGTTTATGGAGCCCTCTTGGATGCCACCAGTAGTTAGCAGATGGGCCTGTCATCTTCCATGTGTTAGTTACCTATATGTGTGTAACAAATTCCTCCAACTTTTAGCATAGTAAACAAGAAAACATAATTCACTCATTTTCTGTGGCTCAGGCATTTGGGAAGTGCCCAGTTGAGCAAAAGTGACCCAAAATGTTAGTAGAATAGGAGAAGCCAAACTGACCTTATATGTCATTTAGACCAACCTTCTTATTTGATAGGGAAATGTATGCAGAGAGTTTGAATGATTACCTGTGCTGGTGCAGCTATTTTCAGAGGTGTTTGGAGCACAGGGCTCTGTTCCTCACATCTGCTGTTGGGTGATGTGAGTGTGATGTCAGTGCTACAACGTTTGTGAGGAGGTATGAGGTCATGAGAAGTAACATGCATAGTCAGTCATTTGGGTGTTAGTTTGTGGGAAAACTGGCCGATTAAGTTTGGTTGTGTAACTTCTGTCTGTGAAGGTCAGTGAAATGAACACAATGATTAAAAACACTTTTTTTCCATTCCTGAGTTTTAACAAACTTACTGTAGTGGGGGTACATTGTGACTTTTGCCAAAGTTCTTATAATATGCCATAGTTGAATTCATCCCTCCACATTCTCCTTTATTCTCTCTCACCGTATTCCTGGAATAGTTTCATCACGTCTCGTTTTTCCATTTTCATACATGAGTATATAATATTTATACCATATCCTACACCCTTTCCTTATATCCTCACCCCTCCCACAAGTAACAACTCCCTATACAGGACCTATTTTCCATTTCTGTTACCAAAAATCCCTTTTTGTGTTTATTTTGTTTTAGTGTGGGGGGCAGAACTGGGGCTTGAACTCAGGGACTCTACCTTGAGGCAGTTCACCAGCCCTTTTTTTGTGATAGGTGTTTTTGAGACAGGGTCTTGCAAACTATTTGCCCAAGCTGTGTTTGAACCAAGATCTTCCTTATCTCTCCCTTCTGAGTCACAGGGACTGCGGGTGTGAGCCACTGGTGACCCGCACGTTTTTGTTTGTTTAATTGAGATAGCTATACGGGATGTTTCATTGTGACATTTGCTCATACATATATAGCTCTATGCATATATATATATGTACACGTTATAACACAAATTGGGTCATTCCCTCGATTTTTTGCTTTTCTACTTTATTCTCCTTCTTATGGTAGTTTCAAATTTTTTAAAATTCTGCATTCCTCTACAGAAAGTACAACAACCATATTGACCTGGTTAACCTCCTCCTTTTACCCTCTCTCTCTCATAAATGAGCTCCCCTTAGACCTGTTGTTCATACTACTGCTTGTATGTGTGTCAGGTCTCTAGTGCATGTGTGAGAAAAAACATGTGGCCTTTGGTTTACCCAACCTGACTAATTTAACTTAAGGTGATGTTCTCTAGTTCCATCCATTTACCTGCAAGCAACAAAATTTCATGCTTATTTAAGGCTGAATAAAATTCCATTGTGTGTAAATGCCACAGTTTTGGATCCATGTATCAGTTGTGAGGCATCTTGGCTGTTTACATATGTTAGCTGTTGTGAGTAATGCTGCAGTAAACACGGATGTGCAGGTGTCTGTATTGTTACCTGGCTTGCATTCATTCAGGTATATCCCTATGAATGATAATGCTGGATCACACAGCAATTCTACTTTGAGTTTCGAGAAGCCTCCATATTGTTTTCCACAGTTGTTGTACTAATTTGCATTCCCACTAACTGCATATGAGGGTTCCTTTTTTTTAGACATCCTTGAAAACATTAGTTGTTTGTATTCTTGATAGCCATTACAATGGGAGTGGTTTGGAATCTTGGTATGGTTTTCATTTTTGTTTTCTTTCTGACGAGCGATGGTGAGCATTTCTTTATGTAGTTGTAGGTCCTTTGGACTTCTGCCTTGGAACAAGCTCTGTTAAGTTCATTTGTGTATTTCTTCATTGGGTCACTGATTTTTACGGGAATTTAGTTTTTGAGTATATTCTCGGTATTAATTTCAGTCAGATGTATACCTGGCAATGATTTCCCCATTCTGGAGCCTTGGTTTCTGCTTCTATTCCTCACCACGTCATCTCAAGGTGTGGTTCTAGTGAACTGGCAAGGGAGGAAAAGGTTCCATGGAGGCACAGCACAGACACCTGTTGATCTGATATAAATTCTTCTCTGGTCTGCAGAGTACATCAAAGCACAGGCAGTGAAGGTTGGAAGGAATTCACCTCATTCACCGGTGTTTCCAGGTGTTCATAAGTATGGGTTCTGCTGAAAGGTACTTTTTTTTGATGAAAGCCCAGAAATTGACTTACACAAAGTAGTTAATATTCATGGGTCACATTCATTGTGTGGGTGTGTTTGTGTGTGGGGCCGCATGTGCGGTTGAAAATAGTTCCTGGATCATTGTCCGTGGATGCTGTGTTCCTAATAATACCAGTCAGGAATGCTCCTTCGGAAGGCAGTAATTTTGGGTTTTTCTCTGTGTTGTTACTCCCTAGGTAAACTGTAATCAATTCACTGAGGAGGAAAGATTCAGGGATCCTTGAATATGTACAGGGTATGTGAGGCTATCGTGATGCATATATGTATGTGCCTCGTTACCCTGCTAGAAGTGATTTGAGTTCAAGTGATGGCTTCAGACACTGACTCTCGATTAGCCTTTAGTTGTTCCTTGGCATAATGGTGGTAGTATGTCTTCCTTCCAAGGACAATGTTGGAAGTGATGTCACTTCTTGGGTTTTTCTAAGTTTGATCCTTCCTAAAGTGCTTAAAGTGTCGCCTCAGTAGGGTAACGCCAGGATTTCAGCCTTTGCAGATAACATTCGACTTGCGTTGTATAGAGGCCAGGCTCCTGGGTGTCTGTGTCTACCTTTCTGTGTGCCTTTCTTGTGTGTATGTGTCTGTCTTTGTCTGTGTGCTTAATATTTCTCATTTGTTCATGTATTAATTTCTTTGCTATTTGTCATAAATTCTCATATTACCAATTGTTTCACACTCTTTGAGTGTATCCGCTGCTTAGGCATGCAGAAGTGTCTTTGAATCAAAATCTATCATTAACATTGAGGAAATAGATGGAACGAACAAGGCTGGGTGATGTTCTTAGACTTCTGGTCTTGCACAAAGTTGTAATTAACTCCATAGAATGTAAGAAATTCACATACAAGATAAATATTAGTATGTCACTCATTCTCTGTGTGTGAGTGTGTGTGGGATGTTTGTTGTTTAGTTTCCCAACACTGGTTGGTAGAATATAGGTTCCTTCCCCGAGTCACTTGAGGAACAGCCTTGTGTGGCACTGACTTTATGTCTTGGGTTCCATGAATGAAAGGTGAACTGTGATGTCCCTCAGAGAACCATTGCAGATTTGGATGTCCTTGCTGAGAGTTTCATGTTTCTTCCATAGGTTGTGGTGTTCCTGAAATCTGCCATTCTTCCGAGAGGTGGTAAGCTTTTCAGTCACTAGAGAACCCTAAGCATTCCTTGGCTATAGCGTGTGTGTGCCTGTGTACTTCTCAGATCAAAGTGAAGTAATTTCTGTGTCGTTAGGAAGTGAATTCTTGTGGTCACCTTGAGGCTCTTGGCAGCCAGTGTGTGCTTTTGCGTGTTTTGTTCAAGTTAGAAACACTGTAGGCTGGAAGACAGCCCCAGGCCCTCACTCTGTGATATTTTGGGTCAGTTAAGGGAATACCCTCCCAGATGATGGGAGATGTAGTTCTGAGAAGGAAGTTGCCTCATCCAAGGTTCAGGGAGTTTTCCTGGCTTATTTACCTTCAAAGGGCTTGAGGTGTTTTTGTACTCACCAGGTGAAAGCCTTCCTGTCCTCCAAAGTGTGGGGTCCAGATTGGGAGTAGTTTGGAAGAAGTCAGAAATGTCATGCCAGTTGAACCTTGAATGATCTGAGGAGGGAACGTGGAGGAGAAAAGCAATTCCCAGATCACAAGTTCTTGCCAGGAAACTGCCACACAAATGGCTGGAGACTGAAGGGAGAGGGGCCATAGAGGCAGTGCTTACGTGGTCTGACCAATCAGGACAGACTTGGTTGTGATGTCACAGTGGGATCCCAGCCACTGCAACATACACATTCCCGAGGCAGCTCCTGCCTGGCCTCTTGCTATGGTAGCACAGCCAGCCAAGCATGGAGAAGCTGGAGGTAGGTGCCACTGTCTCGTGTGGAAGACTTCTCTTTTATTTGGGTCCTCGATATACGGGGCACACGTGGCCTGAGCACACGGGTGACCTGAGCATCCTAGGATCGGGTGATACCATGCCTCAGTAGAGATCTTCGTAAACTTTTTTGGTTTTGGTGGAACTGTTGGGACTGGTAATACTGGCGTTGAAACTCAATGCTTTTCACTTGCAAAGCAGTTGCTCTACCCTTTTAGCAACACCTCCTGTCAAAGTTCTATAAATCTTTAGATTAAAGAAGTACAGTGAACCCCGAAAAGAATACACAGAGCCAAACCATCCAACACCAATCACTATATTGTTTAGGAATGGATCGGTATGTGATAAAAAACCCATAGTAATGTACCTGAAATTTGGGCTGTTTGCCCGTGACGTATACCTGCATTTCTCTCACCTCAGCAGGTAGAAACAGGAGGATCGCAGTTCAAAGCCAGCTCTTGCAAATATTTTCCACAAGCCTCTGTTGAAAATACTCAACGCACAGAAGGTGTGCTGGAGTGGTATGGTTTTTCTTTTTTTAAATATTGTTTATTGAGTACTGTTGTACTGGGTATATGTTGTTACATTTACAAAAGTTTTTTACACTATGTCATAGTTAAAATCATCCCTTCCATCATTTTCCTTTATTATCTCCCTCCCTATTCCTGGAATAGTTTCACAGGTCTCATGTTTCCATTTTCATACATGAGTACACAATATTTCCATCCTATTCACCCTCACAACCATTTACTAATAATCCTCCCTGCTCCCAATGTAACTGACCGCGAGACAAGACCAGGTTTCCTTTCTTGTGTTGTGTTTTTTATTAGTTTATATGTTTGTGTTTGGTGGGACTGGGTCTGTTTTCTTCTTTTGAAAAAAAATGATATTTTTTTGTTTAAGATAGGTCTATAGGGAGTTTCACTGTGACATTTCCATGTACATACGTCTTATGATCCTAATTGTTTCATCCCTTCCTGTTGTCCTTTTTACTTTATTCCCCTTCCATTTTTGATGGATAGAAAATACATTCACATTCTTAACTTCGTTCTTTTAAATGTTCTCCCTCCCATTAGGGACTCCCCGTCAGATTGAGTTGTTTTTCATAGCACTCTTTGTATATTTATTGGGCCTGTATTCTACATCTGAGAGAAAACATGCAGTGTTTGGTTTCAGAACCTGGCTAATTTCACTTAAGATAATCTCCATTTCCATCCATTTCTCTGCAAAGGATAAAATCTCATTCTTTATTGTGGCTGAATCAAATTCCATTGAAAATTCTTGTTTTTCTAATTTACAGATAAAAAGAAAGTTATGCAGTGACACAGATTATCAGGAAATTACCACATGGTTTCTGTTCAACTGGAATTTCAGATTCCACAAACTCAGGTGAGTTAAGGAGCATGTTTGATCAGAGATCTTTCTCTGTGAGATAAACAACTCCCATACCCCCGCTTCTAGCAGTGACTGAGTTGAGGACGAGTTCATGAGCCCTGGGTCCCTTAGCATGTATGTATCATTGAAGCCTTTTTTGTCAGCACCCCAGCAAATGCACTGGTAGGATTTTTGCAGAGGCCATAGATGCTTTATTGCAGGGCAGATGTCAAGATGCCCCTGGGCTTTCAGTGTAAGCCCCTGAGTTTATGGAGCCCTCTTGGATGCCACCAGTAGTTAGCAGATGGGCCTGTCATCTTCCATGTGTTAGTTACCTATATGTGTGTAACAAATTCCTCCAACTTTTAGCATAGTAAACAAGAAAACATAATTCACTCATTTTCTGTGGCTCAGGCATTTGGGAAGTGCCCAGTTGAGCAAAAGTGACCCAAAATGTTAGTAGAATAGGAGAAGCCAAACTGACCTTATATGTCATTTAGACCAACCTTCTTATTTGATAGGGAAATGTATGCAGAGAGTTTGAATGATTACCTGTGCTGGTGCAGCTATTTTCAGAGGTGTTTGGAGCACAGGGCTCTGTTCCTCACATCTGCTGTTGGGTGATGTGAGTGTGATGTCAGTGCTACAACGTTTGTGAGGAGGTATGAGGTCATGAGAAGTAACATGCATAGTCAGTCATTTGGGTGTTAGTTTGTGGGAAAACTGGCCGATTAAGTTTGGTTGTGTAACTTCTGTCTGTGAAGGTCAGTGAAATGAACACAATGATTAAAAACACTTTTTTTCCATTCCTGAGTTTTAACAAACTTACTGTAGTGGGGGTACATTGTGACTTTTGCCAAAGTTCTTATAATATGCCATAGTTGAATTCATCCCTCCACATTCTCCTTTATTCTCTCTCACCGTATTCCTGGAATAGTTTCATCACGTCTCGTTTTTCCATTTTCATACATGAGTATATAATATTTATACCATATCCTACACCCTTTCCTTATATCCTCACCCCTCCCACAAGTAACAACTCCCTATACAGGACCTATTTTCCATTTCTGTTACCAAAAATCCCTTTTTGTGTTTATTTTGTTTTAGTGTGGGGGGCAGAACTGGGGCTTGAACTCAGGGACTCTACCTTGAGGCAGTTCACCAGCCCTTTTTTTGTGATAGGTGTTTTTGAGACAGGGTCTTGCAAACTATTTGCCCAAGCTGTGTTTGAACCAAGATCTTCCTTATCTCTCCCTTCTGAGTCACAGGGACTGCGGGTGTGAGCCACTGGTGACCCGCACGTTTTTGTTTGTTTAATTGAGATAGCTATACGGGATGTTTCATTGTGACATTTGCTCATACATATATAGCTCTATGCATATATATATATGTACACGTTATAACACAAATTGGGTCATTCCCTCGATTTTTTGCTTTTCTACTTTATTCTCCTTCTTATGGTAGTTTCAAATTTTTTAAAATTCTGCATTCCTCTACAGAAAGTACAACAACCATATTGACCTGGTTAACCTCCTCCTTTTACCCTCTCTCTCTCATAAATGAGCTCCCCTTAGACCTGTTGTTCATACTACTGCTTGTATGTGTGTCAGGTCTCTAGTGCATGTGTGAGAAAAAACATGTGGCCTTTGGTTTACCCAACCTGACTAATTTAACTTAAGGTGATGTTCTCTAGTTCCATCCATTTACCTGCAAGCAACAAAATTTCATGCTTATTTAAGGCTGAATAAAATTCCATTGTGTGTAAATGCCACAGTTTTGGATCCATGTATCAGTTGTGAGGCATCTTGGCTGTTTACATATGTTAGCTGTTGTGAGTAATGCTGCAGTAAACACGGATGTGCAGGTGTCTGTATTGTTACCTGGCTTGCATTCATTCAGGTATATCCCTATGAATGATAATGCTGGATCACACAGCAATTCTACTTTGAGTTTCGAGAAGCCTCCATATTGTTTTCCACAGTTGTTGTACTAATTTGCATTCCCACTAACTGCATATGAGGGTTCCTTTTTTTTAGACATCCTTGAAAACATTAGTTGTTTGTATTCTTGATAGCCATTACAATGGGAGTGGTTTGGAATCTTGGTATGGTTTTCATTTTTGTTTTCTTTCTGACGAGCGATGGTGAGCATTTCTTTATGTAGTTGTAGGTCCTTTGGACTTCTGCCTTGGAACAAGCTCTGTTAAGTTCATTTGTGTATTTCTTCATTGGGTCACTGATTTTTACGGGAATTTAGTTTTTGAGTATATTCTCGGTATTAATTTCAGTCAGATGTATACCTGGCAATGATTTCCCCATTCTGGAGCCTTGGTTTCTGCTTCTATTCCTCACCACGTCATCTCAAGGTGTGGTTCTAGTGAACTGGCAAGGGAGGAAAAGGTTCCATGGAGGCACAGCACAGACACCTGTTGATCTGATATAAATTCTTCTCTGGTCTGCAGAGTACATCAAAGCACAGGCAGTGAAGGTTGGAAGGAATTCACCTCATTCACCGGTGTTTCCAGGTGTTCATAAGTATGGGTTCTGCTGAAAGGTACTTTTTTTTGATGAAAGCCCAGAAATTGACTTACACAAAGTAGTTAATATTCATGGGTCACATTCATTGTGTGGGTGTGTTTGTGTGTGGGGCCGCATGTGCGGTTGAAAATAGTTCCTGGATCATTGTCCGTGGATGCTGTGTTCCTAATAATACCAGTCAGGAATGCTCCTTCGGAAGGCAGTAATTTTGGGTTTTTCTCTGTGTTGTTACTCCCTAGGTAAACTGTAATCAATTCACTGAGGAGGAAAGATTCAGGGATCCTTGAATATGTACAGGGTATGTGAGGCTATCGTGATGCATATATGTATGTGCCTCGTTACCCTGCTAGAAGTGATTTGAGTTCAAGTGATGGCTTCAGACACTGACTCTCGATTAGCCTTTAGTTGTTCCTTGGCATAATGGTGGTAGTATGTCTTCCTTCCAAGGACAATGTTGGAAGTGATGTCACTTCTTGGGTTTTTCTAAGTTTGATCCTTCCTAAAGTGCTTAAAGTGTCGCCTCAGTAGGGTAACGCCAGGATTTCAGCCTTTGCAGATAACATTCGACTTGCGTTGTATAGAGGCCAGGCTCCTGGGTGTCTGTGTCTACCTTTCTGTGTGCCTTTCTTGTGTGTATGTGTCTGTCTTTGTCTGTGTGCTTAATATTTCTCATTTGTTCATGTATTAATTTCTTTGCTATTTGTCATAAATTCTCATATTACCAATTGTTTCACACTCTTTGAGTGTATCCGCTGCTTAGGCATGCAGAAGTGTCTTTGAATCAAAATCTATCATTAACATTGAGGAAATAGATGGAACGAACAAGGCTGGGTGATGTTCTTAGACTTCTGGTCTTGCACAAAGTTGTAATTAACTCCATAGAATGTAAGAAATTCACATACAAGATAAATATTAGTATGTCACTCATTCTCTGTGTGTGAGTGTGTGTGGGATGTTTGTTGTTTAGTTTCCCAACACTGGTTGGTAGAATATAGGTTCCTTCCCCGAGTCACTTGAGGAACAGCCTTGTGTGGCACTGACTTTATGTCTTGGGTTCCATGAATGAAAGGTGAACTGTGATGTCCCTCAGAGAACCATTGCAGATTTGGATGTCCTTGCTGAGAGTTTCATGTTTCTTCCATAGGTTGTGGTGTTCCTGAAATCTGCCATTCTTCCGAGAGGTGGTAAGCTTTTCAGTCACTAGAGAACCCTAAGCATTCCTTGGCTATAGCGTGTGTGTGCCTGTGTACTTCTCAGATCAAAGTGAAGTAATTTCTGTGTCGTTAGGAAGTGAATTCTTGTGGTCACCTTGAGGCTCTTGGCAGCCAGTGTGTGCTTTTGCGTGTTTTGTTCAAGTTAGGAACACTGTAGGCTGGAAGACAGCCCCAGGCCCTCACTCTGTGATATTTTGGGTCAGTTAAGGGAATACCCTCCCAGATGATGGGAGATGTAGTTCTGAGAAGGAAGTTGCCTCATCCAAGGTTCAGGGAGTTTTCCTGGCTTATTTACCTTCAAAGGGCTTGAGGTGTTTGTGTACTCACCAGGTGAAAGCCTTCCTGTCCTCCAAAGTGTGGGGTCCAGATTGGGAGTAGTTTGGAAGAAGTCAGAAATGTCATGCCAGTTGAACCTTGAATGATCTGAGGAGGGAACGTGGAGGAGAAAAGCAATTCCCAGATCACAAGTTCTTGCCAGGAAACTGCCACACAAATGGCTGGAGACTGAAGGGAGAGGGGCCATAGAGGCAGTGCTTACGTGGTCTGACCAATCAGGACAGACTTGGTTGTGATGTCACAGTGGGATCCCAGCCACTGCAACATACACATTCCCGAGGCAGCTCCTGCCTGGCCTCTTGCTATGGTAGCACAGCCAGCCAAGCATGGAGAAGCTGGAGGTAGGTGCCACTGTCTCGTGTGGAAGACTTCTCTTTTATTTGGGTCCTCGATATACGGGGCACACGTGGCCTGAGCACACGGGTGACCTGAGCATCCTAGGATCGGGTGATACCATGCCTCAGTAGAGATCTTCGTAAACTTTTTTGGTTTTGGTGGAACTGTTGGGACTGGTAATACTGGCGTTGAAACTCAATGCTTTTCACTTGCAAAGCAGTTGCTCTACCCTTTTAGCAACACCTCCTGTCAAAGTTCTATAAATCTTTAGATTAAAGAAGTACAGTGAACCCCGAAAAGAATACACAGAGCCAAACCATCCAACACCAATCACTATATTGTTTAGGAATGGATCGGTATGTGATAAAAAACCCATAGTAATGTACCTGAAATTTGGGCTGTTTGCCCGTGACGTATACCTGCATTTCTCTCACCTCAGCAGGTAGAAACAGGAGGATCGCAGTTCAAAGCCAGCTCTTGCAAATATTTTCCACAAGCCTCTGTTGAAAATACTCAACGCACAGAAGGTGTGCTGGAGTGGTATGGTTTTTCTTTTTTTAAATATTGTTTATTGAGTACTGTTGTACTGGGTATATGTTGTTACATTTACAAAAGTTTTTTACACTATGTCATAGTTAAAATCATCCCTTCCATCATTTTCCTTTATTATCTCCCTCCCTATTCCTGGAATAGTTTCACAGGTCTCATGTTTCCATTTTCATACATGAGTACACAATATTTCCATCCTATTCACCCTCACAACCATTTACTAATAATCCTCCCTGCTCCCAATGTAACTGACCGCGAGACAAGACCAGGTTTCCTTTCTTGTGTTGTGTTTTTTATTAGTTTATATGTTTGTGTTTGGTGGGACTGGGTCTGTTTTCTTCTTTTGAAAAAAAATGATATTTTTTTGTTTAAGATAGGTCTATAGGGAGTTTCACTGTGACATTTCCATGTACATACGTCTTATGATCCTAATTGTTTCATCCCTTCCTGTTGTCCTTTTTACTTTATTCCCCTTCCATTTTTGATGTATAGAAAATACATTCACATTCTTAACTTCGTTCTTTTAAATGTTCTCCCTCCCATTAGGGACTCCCCGTCAGATTGAGTTGTTTTTCATAGCACTCTTTGTATATTTATTGGGCCTGTATTCTACATCTGAGAGAAAACATGCAGTGTTTGGTTTCAGAACCTGGCTAATTTCACTTAAGATAATCTCCATTTCCATCCATTTCTCTGCAAAGGATAAAATCTCATTCTTTATTGTGGCTGAATCAAATTCCATTGAAAATTCTTGTTTTTCTAATTTACAGATAAAAAGAAAGTTATGCAGTGACACAGATTATCAGGAAATTACCACATGGTTTCTGTTCAACTGGAATTTCAGATTCCACAAACTCAGGTGAGTTAAGGAGCATGTTTGATCAGAGATCTTTCTCTGTGAGATAAACAACTCCCCTACCCCCGCTTCTAGCAGTGACTGAGTTGAGGACGAGTTCATGAGCCCTGGGTCCCTTAGCATGTAGGTATCATTGAAGCATTTTTTGTCAGCACCCCAGCAAATGCACTGGTAGGATTTTTGCAGAGGCCATAGATGCTTTATTGCAGGGCAGATGTCAAGATGCCCCTGGGCTTTCAGTGTAAGCCCCTGAGTTTATGGAGCCCTCTTGGATGCCACCAGTAGTTAGCAGATGGGCCTGTCATCTTCCATGTGTTAGTTACCTATATGTGTGTAACAAATTCCTCCAACTTTTAGCATAGTAAACAAGAAAACATAATTCACTCATTTTCTGTGGCTCAGGCATTTGGGAAGTGCCCAGTTGAGCAAAAGTGACCGAAAATGTTAGTAGAATAGGAGAAGCCAAACTGACCTTATATGTCATTTAGACCAACCTTCTTATTTGATAGGGAAATGTATGCAGAGAGTTTGAATGATTACCTGTGCTGGTGCAGCTATTTTCAGAGGTGTTTGGAGCACAGGGCTCTGTTCCTCACATCTGCTGTTGGGTGATGTGAGTGTGATGTCAGTGCTGTAATGTTTGTGAGGAGGTATGAGGTCATGAGAACTAACATGCATAGTCAGTCATTTGGGTGTTAGTTTGTGGGAAAACTGGCCGATTAAGTTTGGTTGTGTAACTTCTGTCTGTGAAGGTCAGTGAAATGAACACAATGATTAAAAACACTTTTTTTCCATTCCTGAGTTTTAACAAACTTACTGTAGTGGGGGTACATTGTGACTTTTGCCAAAGTTCTTATAATATGCCATAGTTGAATTCATCCCTCCATGTTCTCCTTTATTCTCTCTCACCGTATTCCTGGAATAGTTTCATCACGTCTCGTTTTTCCATTTTCATACATGAGTATATAATATTTATACCATATCCTACACCCTTTCCTTATATCCTCACCCCTCCCACAAGTAACAACTCCCTATACAGGACCTATTTTCCATTTCTGTTACCAAAAATCCCTTTTTGTGTTTATTTTGTTTTAGTGTGGGGGGCAGAACTGGGGCTTGAACTCAGGGACTCTACCTTGAGGCAGTTCACCAGCCCTTTTTTTGTGATAGGTGTTTTTGAGACAGGGTCTTGCAAACTATTTGCCCAAGCTGTGTTTGAACCAAGATCTTCCTTATCTCTCCCTTCTGAGTCACAGGGACTGCGGGTGTGAGCCACTGGTGACCCGCACGTTTTTGTTTGTTTAATTGAGATAGCTATACGGGATGTTTCATTGTGACATTTGCTCATACATATATAGCTCTATGCATATATATATATGTACACGTTATAACACAAATTGGGTCATTCCCTCGATTTTTTGCTTTTCTACTTTATTCTCCTTCTTATGGTAGTTTCAAAAGTTTTTAAAATTCTGCATTCCTCTACAGAAAGTACAACAACCATATTGACCTGGTTAACCTCCTCCTTTTACCCTCTCTCTCTCATAAATGAGCTCCCCTTAGACCTGTTGTTCATACTACTGCTTGTATGTGTGTCAGGTCTCTAGTGCATGTGTGAGAAAAAACATGTGGCCTTTGGTTTCCCCAACCTGACTAATTTAACTTAAGGTGATGTTCTCTAGTTCCATCCATTTACCTGCAAACAACAAAATTTCATGCTTATTTAAGGCTGAATAAAATTCCATTGTGTGTAAATGCCACAGTTTTGGATCCATGTATCAGTTGTGAGGCATCTTGGCCGTTTACATATGTTAGCTGTTGTGAGTAATGCTGCAGTAAACACGGATGTGCAGGTGTCTGTATTGTTACCTGGCTTGCATTCATTCAGGTATATCCCTATGAATGATAATGCTGGATCACACAGCAATTCTACTTTGAGTTTCGAGAAGCCTCCATATTGTTTTCCACAGTTGTTGTACTAATTTGCATTCCCACTAACTGCATATGAGGGTTCCTTTTTTTTAGACATCCTTGAAAACATTAGCTGTTTGTATTCTTGATAGCCATTACAGTGGGAGTGGTTTGGAATCTTGGTATGGTTTTAATTTTTGTTTTCTTTCTGACGAGCGATGGTGAGCATTTCTTTATGTAGTTGTAGGTCCTTTGGACTTCTGCCTTGGAACAAGCTCTGTTAAGTTCATTCGTGTATTTCTTCATTGGGTCACTGATTTTTACGGGAATTTAGTTTTTGAGTATATTCTCGGTATTAATTTCAGTCAGATGTATACCTGGCAATGATTTCCCCATTCTGGAGCCTTGGTTTCTGCTTCTATTCCTCACCACGTCATCTCAAGGTGTGGTTCTAGTGGACTGGCAAGGGAGGAAAAGGTTCCATGGAGGCACAGCACAGACACCTGTTGATCTGATATTAATTCTTCTCTGGTCTGCAGAGTACATCAAAGCACAGGCAGTGAAGGTTGGAAGGAATTCACCTCATTCACCGGTGTTTCCAGGTGTTCATAAGTATGGGTTCTGCTGAAAGGTACTTTTTTTTGATGAAAGCCCAGAAATTGACTTACACAAAGTAGTTAATATTCATGGGTCACATTCATTGTGTGGGTGTGTTTGTGTGTGGGGCCGCATGTGCGGTTGAAAATAGTTCCTGGATCATTGTCCGTGGATGCTGTGTTCCTAATAATGCCAGTCAGGAATGCTCCTTCGGAAGGCAGTAATTTTGGGTTTTTCTCTGTGTTGTTACTCCCTAGGTAAACTGTAATCAATTCACTGAGGAGGAAAGATTCAGGGATCCTTGAATATGTGCAGGGTATGTGAGGCTATCACGATGCATATATGTATGTGCCTCGTTACCCTGCTAGAAGTGATTTGAGTTCAAGTGATGGCTTCAGACACTGACTCTCGATTAGCCTTTAGTTGTTCCTTGGCATAATGGTGGTAGTATGTCTTCCTTCCAAGGACAATGTTGGAAGTGATGTCACTTCTTGGGTTTTTCTAAGTTTGATCCTTCCTAAAGTGCTTAAAGTGTCGCCTCAGTAGGGTAACGCCAGGATTTCAGCCTTTGCAGATAACATTCGACTTGCGTTGAATAGAGGCCAGGTTCCTGGGTGTCTGTGTCTACCTTTCTGTGTGCCTTTCTTGTGTGTATGTGTCTGTCTTTGTCTGTGTGCTTAATATTTCTCATTTGTTCATGTATTAATTTCTTTGCGATTTGTCATAAATTCTCATATTACCAATTGTTTCACACTCTTTGAGTGTATCCGCTGCTTAGGCATGCAGAAGTGTCTTTGAATCAAAATCTATCATTAACGTGGAGGAAATAGATTGAACGAACAAGGCTGGGTGATGTTCTATGACTTCTGGTCTTGCACAAAGTTGTAATTAACTCCATAGAATGTAAGAAATTCACATACAAGATAAATATTAGTATGTCACTCATTCTCTGTGTGTGAGTGTGTGTGGGATGTTTGTTGTTTAGTTTCCCAACACTGGTTGGTAGAATATAGGTTCCTTCCCCGAGTCACTTGAGGAACAGCCTTGTGTGGCACTGACTTTATGTCTTGGGTTCCATGAATGAAAGGTGAACTGTGATGTCCCTCAGAGAACCATTGCAGATTTGGATGTCCTTGCTGAGAGTTTCATGTTTCTTCCATAGGTTGTGGTGTTCCTGAAATCTGCCATTCTTCCGAGAGGTGGTAAGCTTTTCAGTCACTAGAGAACCCTACCATTCCTTGGCTATAGCGTGTGTGTGCCTGTGTACTTCTCAGATCAAAGTGAAGTAATTTCTGTGTCGTTAGGAAGTGAATTCTTGTGGTCACCTTGAGGCTCTTGGCAGCCAGTGTGTGCTTTTGCGTGTTTTGTTCAAGTGAGGAACACTGTAGGCTGGAAGACAGCCCCAGGCCCTCACTCTGTGATATTTTGGGTCAGTTAAGGGAATACCCTCCCAGATGATGGGAGATGTAGTTCTGAGAAGGAAGTTGCCTCATCCAAGGTTCAGGGAGTTTTCCTGGCTTATTTACCTTCAAAGGGCTTGAGGTGTTTGTGTACTCACCAGGTGAAAGCCTTCCTGTCCTCCAAAGTGTGGGGTCCAGATTGGGAGTAGTTTGGAAGAAGTCAGAAATGTCATGCCAGTTGAACCTTGAATGATCTGAGGAGGGAACGTGGAGGAGAAAAGCAATTCCCAGATCACAAGTTCTTGCCAGGAAACTGCCACACAAATGGCTGGAGACTGAAGGGAGAGGGGCCATAGAGGCAGTGCTTACGTGGTCTGACCAATCAGGACAGACTTGGTTGTGATGTCACAGTGGGATCCCAGCCACTGCAACATACACATTCCCGAGGCAGCTCCTGCCTGGCCTCTTGCTATGGTAGCACAGCCAGCCAAGCATGGAGAAGCTGGAGGTAGGTGCCACTGTCTCGTGTGGAAGACTTCTCTTTTATTTGGGTCCTCGATATACGGGGCACACGTGGCCTGAGCACACGGGTGACCTGAGCATCCTAGGATCGGGTGATACCATGCCTCAGTAGAGATCTTCGTAAACTTTTTTGGTTTTGGTGGAACTGTTGGGACTGGTAATACTGGCGTTGAAACTCAATGCTTTTCACTTGCAAAGCAGTTGCTCTACCCTTTTAGCAACACCTCCTGTCAAAGTTCTATAAATCTTTAGATTAAAGAAGTACAGTGAACCCCGAAAAGAATACACAGAGCCAAACCATCCAACACCAATCACTATATTGTTTAGGAATGGATCGGTATGTGATAAAAAACCCATAGTAATGTACCTGAAATTTGGGCTGTTTGCCCGTGACGTATACCTGCATTTCTCTCACCTCAGCAGGTAGAAACAGGAGGATCGCAGTTCAAAGCCAGCTCTTTGAAATATTTTCCACAAGCCTCTGTTGAAAATACTCAACGCACAGAAGGTGTGTTGGAGTGGTATGGTTTTTCTTTTTTTAAATATTGTTTATTGAGTACTGTTGTACTGGGTATATGTTGTTACATTTACAAAAGTTTTTTACACTATGTCATAGTTAAAATCATCCCTTCCATCATTTTCCTTTATTATCTCCCTCCCTATTCCTGGAATAGTTTCACAGGTCTCATGTTTCCATTTTCATACATGAGTACACAATATTTCCATCCTATTCACCCTCACAACCATTTACTAATAATCCTCCCTGCTCCCAATGTAAGTAACCGCGAGACAAGACCAGGTTTCCTTTCTGGTGTTGTGTTTTTTATTAGTTTATATGTTTGTGTTTGGTGGGACTGGGTCTGTTTTCTCCTTTTGAAAAAAAATGATATTTTTTTGTTTAAGATAGGTCTATAGGGAGTTTCACTGTGACATTTCCATGTACATACGTCTTATGATCCTAATTGTTTCATCCCTTCCTGTTGTCCTTTTTACTTTATTCCCCTTCCATTTTTGATGTATAGAAAATACATTCACATTCTTAACTTCGTTCTTTTAAATGTTCTCCCTCCCATTAGGGACTCCCCGTCAGATTGAGTTGTTTTTCATAGCACTCTTTGTATATTTATTGGGCCTGTATTCTACATCTGAGAGAAAACATGCAGTGTTTGGTTTCAGAACCTGGCTAATTTCACTTAAGATAATCTCCATTTCCATCCATTTCTCTGCAAAGGATAAAATCTCATTCTTTATTGTGGCTGAATCAAATTCCATTGAAAATTCTTGTTTTTCTAATTTACAGATAAAAAGAAAGTTATGCAGTGACACAGATTATCAGGAAATTACCACATGGTTTCTGTTCAACTGGAATTTCAGATTCCACAAACTCAGGTGAGTTAAGGAGCATGTTTGATCAGAGATCTTTCTCTGTGAGATAAACAACTCCCATACCCCCGCTTCTAGCAGTGACTGAGTTGAGGACGAGTTCATGAGCCCTGGGTCCCTTAGCATGTAGGTATCATTGAAGCATTTTTTGTCAGCACCCCAGCAAATGCACTGGTAGGATTTTTGCAGAGGCCATAGATGCTTTATTGCAGGGCAGATGTCAAGATGCCCCTGGGCTTTCAGTGTAAGCCCCTGAGTTTATGGAGCCCTCTTGGATGCCACCAGTAGTTAGCAGATGGGCCTGTCATCTTCCATGTGTTAGTTACCTATATGTGTGTAACAAATTCCTCCAACTTTTAGCATAGTAAACAAGAAAACATAATTCACTCATTTTCTGTGGCTCAGGCATTTGGGAAGTGCCCAGTTGAGCAAAAGTGACCGAAAATGTTAGTAGAATAGGAGAAGCCAAACTGACCTTATATGTCATTTAGACCAACCTTCTTATTTGATAGGGAAATGTATGCAGAGAGTTTGAATGATTACCTGTGCTGGTGCAGCTATTTTCAGAGGTGTTTGGAGCACAGGGCTCTGTTCCTCACATCTGCTGTTGGGTGATGTGAGTGTGATGTCAGTGCTGTAATGTTTGTGAGGAGGTATGAGGTCATGAGAACTAACATGCATAGTCAGTCATTTGGGTGTTAGTTTGTGGGAAAACTGGCCGATTAAGTTTGGTTGTGTAACTTCTGTCTGTGAAGGTCAGTGAAATGAACACAATGATTAAAAACACTTTTTTTCCATTCCTGAGTTTTAACAAACTTACTGTAGTGGGGGTACATTGTGACTTTTGCCAAAGTTCTTATACTATGCCATAGTTGAATTCATCCCTCCACGTTCTCCTTTATTCTCTCTCACCGTATTCCTGGAATAGTTTCATCACGTCTCGTTTTTCCATTTTCATACATGAGTATATAATATTTATACCTTATCCTACACCCTTTCCTTATATCCTCACCCCTCCCACAAGTAACAACTCCCTATACAGGACCTATTTTCCATTTCTGTTACCAAAAATCCCTTTTTGTGTTTATTTTGTTTTAGTGTGGGGGGCAGAACTGGGGCTTGAACTCAGGGACTCTACCTTGAGGCAGTTCACCAGCCCTTTTTTTGTGATAGGTGTTTTTGAGACAGGGTCTTGCAAACTATTTGCCCAAGCTGTGTTTGAACCAAGATCTTCCTTATCTCTCCCTTCTGAGTCACAGGGACTGCGGGTGTGAGCCACTGGTGACCCGCACGTTTTTGTTTGTTTAATTGAGATAGCTATACGGGATGTTTCATTGTGACATTTGCTCATACATATATAGCTCTATGCATATATATATATGTACACGTTATAACACAAATTGGGTCATTCCCTCGATTTTTTGCTTTTCTACTTTATTCTCCTTCTTATGGTAGTTTCAAAAGTTTTTAAAATTCTGCATTCCTCTACAGAAAGTACAACAACCATATTGACCTGGTTAACCTCCTCCTTTTACCCTCTCTCTCTCATAAATGAGCTCCCCTTAGACCTGTTGTTCATACTACTGCTTGTATGTGTGTCAGGTCTCTAGTGCATGTGTGAGAAAAAACATGTGGCCTTTGGTTTCCCCAACCTGACTAATTTAACTTAAGGTGATGTTCTCTAGTTCCATCCATTTACCTGCAAACAACAAAATTTCATGCTTATTTAAGGCTGAATAAAATTCCATTGTGTGTAAATGCCACAGTTTTGGATCCATGTATCAGTTGTGAGGCATCTTGGCCGTTTACATATGTTAGCTGTTGTGAGTAATGCTGCAGTAAACACGGATGTGCAGGTGTCTGTATTGTTACCTGGCTTGCATTCATTCAGGTATATCCCTATGAATGATAATGCTGGATCACACAGCAATTCTACTTTGAGTTTCGAGAAGCCTCCATATTGTTTTCCACAGTTGTTGTACTAATTTGCATTCCCACTAACTGCATATGAGGGTTCCTTTTTTTTAGACATACTTGAAAACATTAGCTGTTTGTATTCTTGATAGCCATTACAGTGGGAGTGGTTTGGAATCTTGGTATGGTTTTCATTTTTGTTTTCTTTCTGACGAGCGATGGTGAGCATTTCTTTATGTAGTTGTAGGTCCTTTGGACTTCTGCCTTGGAACAAGCTCTGTTAAGTTCATTCGTGTATTTCTTCATTGGGTCACTGATTTTTACGGGAATTTAGTTTTTGAGTATATTCTCGGTATTAATTTCAGTCAGATGTATACCTGGCAATGATTTCCCCATTCTGGAGCCTTGGTTTCTGCTTCTATTCCTCACCACGTCATCTCAAGGTGTGGTTCTAGTGGACTGGCAAGGGAGGAAAAGGTTCCATGGAGGCACAGCACAGACACCTGTTGATCTGATATTAATTCTTCTCTGGTCTGCAGAGTACATCAAAGCACAGGCAGTGAAGGTTGGAAGGAATTCACCTCATTCACCGGTGTTTCCAGGTGTTCATAAGTATGGGTTCTGCTGAAAGGTACTTTTTTTTGATGAAAGCCCAGAAATTGACTTACACAAAGTAGTTAATATTCATGGGTCACATTCATTGTGTGGGTGTGTTTGTGTGTGGGGCCGCATGTGCGGTTGAAAATAGTTCCTGGATCATTGTCCGTGGATGCTGTGTTCCTAATAATGCCAGTCAGGAATGCTCCTTCGGAAGGCAGTAATTTTGGGTTTTTCTCTGTGTTGTTACTCCCTAGGTAAACTGTAATCAATTCACTGAGGAGGAAAGATTCAGGGATCCTTGAATATGTGCAGGGTATGTGAGGCTATCACGATGCATATATGTATGTGCCTCGTTACCCTGCTAGAAGTGATTTGAGTTCAAGTGATGGCTTCAGACACTGACTCTCGATTAGCCTTTAGTTGTTCCTTGGCATAATGGTGGTAGTATGTCTTCCTTCCAAGGACAATGTTGGAAGTGATGTCACTTCTTGGGTTTTTCTAAGTTTGATCCTTCCTAAAGTGCTTAAAGTGTCGCCTCAGTAGGGTAACGCCAGGATTTCAGCCTTTGCAGATAACATTCGACTTGCGTTGAATAGAGGCCAGGTTCCTGGGTGTCTGTGTCTACCTTTCTGTGTGCCTTTCTTGTGTGTATGTGTCTGTCTTTGTCTGTGTGCTTAATATTTCTCATTTGTTCATGTATTAATTTCTTTGCTATTTGTCATAAATTCTCATATTACCAATTGTTTCACACTCTTTGAGTGTATCCGCTGCTTAGGCATGCAGAAGTGTCTTTGAATCAAAATCTATCATTAACGTGGAGGAAATAGATGGAACGAACAAGGCTGGGTGATGTTCTATGACTTCTGGTCTTGCACAAAGTTGTAATTAACTCCATAGAATGTAAGAAATTCACATTCAAGATAAATATTAGTATGTCACTCATTCTCTGTGTGTGAGTGTGTGTGGGATGTTTGTTGTTTAGTTTCCCAACACTGGTTGGTAGAATATAGGTTCCTTCCCCGAGTCACTTGAGGAACAGCCTTGTGTGGCACTGACTTTATGTCTTGGGTTCCATGAATGAAAGGTGAACTGTGATGTCCCTCAGAGAACCATTGCAGATTTGGATGTCCTTGCTGAGAGTTTCATGTTTCTTCCATAGGTTGTGGTGTTCCTGAAATCTGCCATTCTTCCGAGAGGTGGTAAGCTTTTCAGTCACTAGAGAACCCTAAGCATTCCTTGGCTATAGCGTGTGTGTGCCTGTGTACTTCTCAGATCAAAGTGAAGTAATTTCTGTGTCGTTAGGAAGTGAATTCTTGTGGTCACCTTGAGGCTCTTGGCAGCCAGTGTGTGCTTTTGCGTGTTTTGTTCAAGTGAGGAACACTGTAGGCTGGAAGACAGCCCCAGGCCCTCACTCTGTGATATTTTGGGTCAGTTAAGGGAATACCCTCCCAGATGATGGGAGATGTAGTTCTGAGAAGGAAGTTGCCTCATCCAAGGTTCAGGGAGTTTTCCTGGCTTATTTACCTTCAAAGGGCTTGAGGTGTTTGTGTACTCACCAGGTGAAAGCCTTCCTGTCCTCCAAAGTGTGGGGTCCAGATTGGGAGTAGTTTGGAAGAAGTCAGAAATGTCATGCCAGTTGAACCTTGAATGATCTGAGGAGGGAACGTGGAGGAGAAAAGCAATTCCCAGATCACAAGTTCTTGCCAGGAAACTGCCACACAAATGGCTGGAGACTGAAGGGAGAGGGGCCATAGAGGCAGTGCTTACGTGGTCTGACCAATCAGGACAGACTTGGTTGTGATGTCACAGTGGGATCCCAGCCACTGCAACATACACATTCCCGAGGCAGCTCCTGCCTGGCCTCTTGCTATGGTAGCACAGCCAGCCAAGCATGGAGAAGCTGGAGGTAGGTGCCACTGTCTCGTGTGGAAGACTTCTCTTTTATTTGGGTCCTCGATATACGGGGCACACATGGCCTGAGCACACGGGTGACCTGAGCATCCTAGGATCGGGTGATACCATGCCTCAGTAGAGATCTTCGTAAACTTTTTTGGTTTTGGTGGAACTGTTGGGACTGGTAATACTGGCGTTGAAACTCAATGCTTTTCACTTGCAAAGCAGTTGCTCTACCCTTTTAGCAACACCTCCTGTCAAAGTTCTATAAATCTTTAGATTAAAGAAGTACAGTGAACCCCGAAAAGAATAAACAGAGCCAAACCATCCAACACCAATCACTATATTGTTTAGGAATGGATCGGTATGTGATAAAAAACCCATAGTAATGTACCTGAAATTTGGGCTGTTTGCCCGTGACGTATACCTGCATTTCTCTCACCTCAGCAGGTAGAAACAGGAGGATCGCAGTTCAAAGCCAGCTCTTGCAAATATTTTCCACAAGCCTCTGTTGAAAATACTCAACGCACAGAAGGTGTGCTGGAGTGGTATGGTTTTTCTTTTTTTAAATATTGTTTATTGAGTACTGTTGTACTGGGTATATGTTGTTACATTTACAAAAGTTTTTTACACTATGTCATAGTTAAAATCATCCCTTCCATCATTTTCCTTTATTATCTCCCTCCCTATTCCTGGAATAGTTTCACAGGTCTCATGTTTCCATTTTCATACATGAGTACACAATATTTCCATCCTATTCACCCTCACAACCATTTACTAATAATCCTCCCTGCTCCCAATGTAACTGACCGCGAGACAAGACCAGGTTTCCTTTCTTGTGTTGTGTTTTTTATTAGTTTATATGTTTGTGTTTGGTGGGACTGGGTCTGTTTTCTTCTTTTGAAAAAAAATGATATTTTTTTGTTTAAGATCGTCTATAGGGAGTTTCACTGTGACATTTCCATGTACATACGTCTTATGATCCTAATTGTTTCATCCCTTCCTGTTGTCCTTTTTACTTTATTCCCCTTCCATTTTTGATGTATAGAAAATACATTCACATTCTTAACTTCGTTCTTTTAAATGTTCTCCCTCCCATTAGGGACTCCCCGTCAGATTGAGTTGTTTTTCATAGCACTCTTTGTATATTTATTGGGCCTGTATTCTACATCTGAGAGAAAACATGCAGTGTTTGGTTTCAGAACCTGGCTAATTCCACTTAAGATAATCTCCATTTCCATCCATTTCTCTGCAAAGGATAAAATCTCATTCTTTATTGTGGCTGAATCAAATTCCATTGAAAATTCTTGTTTTTCTAATTTACAGATAAAAAGAAAGTTATGCAGTGACACAGATTATCAGGAAATTACCACATGGTTTCTGTTCAACTGGAATTTCAGATTCCACAAACTCAGGTGAGTTAAGGAGCATGTTTGATCAGAGATCTTTCTCTGTGAGATAAACAACTCCCATACCCCCGCTTCTAGCAGTGACTGAGTTGAGGACGAGTTCATGAGCCCTGGGTCCCTTAGCATGTAGGTATCATTGAAGCATTTTTTGTCAGCACCCCAGCAAATGCACTGGTAGGATTTTTGCAGAGGCCATAGATGCTTTATTGCAGGGCAGATGTCAAGATGCCCCTGGGCTTTCAGTGTAAGCCCCTGAGTTTATGGAGCCCTCTTGGATGCCACCAGTAGTTAGCAGATGGGCCTGTCATCTTCCATGTGTTAGTTACCTATATGTGTGTAACAAATTCCTCCAACTTTTAGCATAGTAAACAAGAAAACATAATTCACTCATTTTCTGTGGGTCAGGCATTTGGGAAGTGCCCAGTTGAGCAAAAGTGACCGAAAATGTTAGTAGAATAGGAGAAGCCAAACTGACCTTATATGTCATTTAGACCAACCTTCTTATTTGATAGGGAAATGTATGCAGAGAGTTTGAATGATTACCTGTGCTGGTGCAGCTATTTTCAGAGGTGTTTGGAGCACAGGGCTCTGTTCCTCACATCTGCTGTTGGGTGATGTGAGTGTGATGTCAGTGCTACAACGTTTGTGAGGAGGTATGAGGTCATGAGAAGTAACATGCATAGTCAGTCATTTGGGTGTTAGTTTGTGGGAAAACTGGCCGATTAAGTTTGGTTGTGTAACTTCTGTCTGTGAAGGTCAGTGAAATGAACACAATGATTAAAAACACTTTTTTTCCATTCCTGAGTTTTAACAAACTTACTGTAGTGGGGGTACATTGTGACTTTTGCCAAAGTTCTTATAATATGCCATAGTTGAATTCATCCCTCCACATTCTCCTTTATTCTCTCTCACCGTATTCCTGGAATAGTTTCATCACGTCTCGTTTTTCCATTTTCATACATGAGTATATAATATTTATACCATATCCTACACCCTTTCCTTATATCCTCACCCCTCCCACAAGTAACAACTCCCTATACAGGACCTATTTTCCATTTCTGTTACCAAAAATCCCTTTTTGTGTTTATTTTGTTTTAGTGTGGGGGGCAGAACTGGGGCTTGAACTCAGGGACTCTACCTTGAGGCAGTTCACCAGCCCTTTTTTTGTGATAGGTGTTTTTGAGACAGGGTCTTGCAAACTATTTGCCCAAGCTGTGTTTGAACCAAGATCTTCCTTATCTCTCCCTTCTGAGTCACAGGGACTGCGGGTGTGAGCCACTGGTGACCCGCACGTTTTTGTTTGTTTAATTGAGATAGCTATACGGGATGTTTCATTGTGACATTTGCTCATACATATATAGCTCTATGCATATATATATATGTACACGTTATAACACAAATTGGGTCATTCCCTCGATATTTTGCTTTTCTACTTTATTCTCCTTCTTATGGTAGTTTCAAATTTTTTAAAATTCTGCATTCCTCTACAGAAAGTACAACAACCATATTGACCTGGTTAACCTCCTCCTTTTACCCTCTCTCTCTCATAAATGAGCTCCCCTTAGACCTGTTGTTCATACTACTGCTTGTATGTGTGTCAGGTCTCTAGTGCATGTGTGAGAAAAAACATGTGGCCTTTGGTTTCCCCAACCTGACTAATTTAACTTAAGGTGATGTTCTCTAGTTCCATCCATTTACCTGCAAACAACAAAATTTCATGCTTATTTAAGGCTGAATAAAATTCCATTGTGTGTAAATGCCACAGTTTTGGATCCATGTATCAGTTGTGAGGCATCTTGGCCGTTTACATATGTTAGCTGTTGTGAGTAATGCTGCAGTAAACACGGATGTGCAGGTGTCTGTATTGTTACCTGGCTTGCATTCATTCAGGTATATCCCTATGAATGATAATGCTGGATCACACAGCAATTCTACTTTGAGTTTCGAGAAGCCTCCATATTGTTTTCCACAGTTGTTGTACTAATTTGCATTCCCACTAACTGCATATGAGGGTTCCTTTTTTTTAGACATCCTTGAAAACATTAGTTGTTTGTATTCTTGATAGCCATTACAATGGGAGTGGTTTGGAATCTTGGTATGGTTTTCATTTTTGTTTTCTTTCTGACGAGCGATGGTGAGCATTTCTTTATGTAGTTGTAGGTCCTTTGGACTTCTGCCTTGGAACAAGCTCTGTTAAGTTCATTCGTGTATTTCTTCATTGGGTCACTGATTTTTACGGGAATTTAGTTTTTGAGTATATTCTCGGTATTAATTTCAGTCAGATGTATACCTGGCAATGATTTCCCCATTCTGGAGCCTTGGTTTCTGCTTCTATTCCTCACCACGTCATCTCAAGGTGTAGTTCTAGTGGACTGGCAAGGGAGGAAAAGGTTCCATGGAGGCACAGCACAGACACCTGTTGATCTGATATTAATTCTTCTCTGGTCTGCAGAGTACATCAAAGCACAGGCAGTGAAGGTTGGAAGGAATTCACCTCATTCACCGGTGTTTCCAGGTGTTCATAAGTATGGGTTCTGCTGAAAGGTACTTTTTTTTGATGAAAGCCCAGAAATTGACTTACACAAAGTAGTTAATATTCATGGGTCACATTCATTGTGTGGGTGTGTTTGTGTGTGGGGCCGCATGTGCGGTTGAAAATAGTTCCTGGATCATTGTCCGTGGATGCTGTGTTCCTAATAATGCCAGTCAGGAATGCTCCTTCGGAAGGCAGTAATTTTGGGTTTTTCTCTGTGTTGTTACTCCCTAGGTAAACTGTAATCAATTCACTGAGGAGGAAAGATTCAGGGATCCTTGAATATGTGCAGGGTATGTGAGGCTATCACGATGCATATATGTATGTGCCTCGTTACCCTGCTAGAAGTGATTTGAGTTCAAGTGATGGCTTCAGACACTGACTCTCGATTAGCCTTTAGTTGTTCCTTGGCATAATGGTGGTAGTATGTCTTCCTTCCAAGGACAATGTTGGAAGTGATGTCACTTCTTGGGTTTTTCTAAGTTTGATCCTTCCTAAAGTGCTTAAAGTGTCGCCTCAGTAGGGTAACGCCAGGATTTCAGCCTTTGCAGATAACATTCGACTTGCGTTGAATAGAGGCCAGGTTCCTGGGTGTCTGTGTCTACCTTTCTGTGTGCCTTTCTTGTGTGTATGTGTCTGTCTTTGTCTGTGTGCTTAATATTTCTCATTTGTTCATGTATTAATTTCTTTGCTATTTGTCATAAATTCTCATATTACCAATTGTTTCACACTCTTTGAGTGTATCCGCTGCTTAGGCATGCAGAAGTGTCTTTGAATCAAAATCTATCATTAACGTGGAGGAAATAGATGGAACGAACCAGGCTGGGTGATGTTCTATGACTTCTGGTCTTGCACAAAGTTGTAATTAACTCCATAGAATGTAAGAAATTCACATACAAGATAAATATTAGTATGTCACTCATTCTCTGTGTGTGAGTGTGTGTGGGATGTTTGTTGTTTAGTTTCCCAACACTGGTTGGTAGAATATAGGTTCCTTCCCCAAGTCACTTGAGGAACAGCCTTGTGTGGCACTGACTTTATGTCTTGGGTTCCATGAATGAAAGGTGAACTGTGATGTCCCTCAGAGAACCATTGCAGATTTGGATGTCCTTCCTGAGAGTTTCATGTTTATTCCATAGGTTGTGGTGTTCCTGAAATCTGCCATTCTTCCGAGAGGTGGTAAGCATTTCAGTCACTAGAGAACCCTAAGCATTCCTTGGCTATAGCGTGTGTGTGCCTGTGTACTTCTCAGATCAAAGTGAAGTAATTTCTGTGTCGTTAGGAAGTGAATTCTTGTGGTCACCTTGAGGCTCTTGGCAGCCAGTGTGTGCTTTTGCGTGTTTTGTTCAAGTTAGGAACACTGTAGGCTGGAAGGCAGCCCCAGGCCCTCACTCTGTGATATTTTGGGTCAGTTAAGGGAATACCCTCCCAGATGATGGGAGATGTAGTTCTGAGAAGGAAGTTGCCTCATCCAAGGTTCAGGGAGTTTTCCTGGCTTATTTACCTTCAAAGGGCTTGAGGTGTTTGTGTACTCACCAGGTGAAAGCCTTCCTGTCCTCCAAAGTGTGGGGTCCAGATTGGGAGTAGTTTGGAAGAAGTCAGAAATGTCATGCCAGTTGAACCTTGAATGATCTGAGGAGGGAACGTGGAGGAGAAAAGCAATTCCCAGATCACAAGTTCTTGCCAGGAAACTGCCACACAAATGGCTGGAGACTGAAGGGAGAGGGGCCATAGAGGCAGTGCTTACGTGGTCTGACCAATCAGGACAGACTTGGTTGTGATGTCACAGTGGGATCCCAGCCACTGCAACATACACATTCCCGAGGCAGCTCCTGCCTGGCCTCTTGCTATGGTAGCACAGCCAGCCAAGCATGGAGAAGCTGGAGGTAGGTGCCACTGTCTCGTGTGGAAGACTTCTCTTTTATTTGGGTCCTCGATATACGGGGCACACGTGGCCTGAGCACACGGGTGACCTGAGCATCCTAGGATCGGGTGATACCATGCCTCAGTAGAGATCTTCGTAAACTTTTTTGGTTTTGGTGGAACTGTTGGGACTGGTAATACTGGCGTTGAAACTCAATGCTTTTCACTTGCAAAGCAGTTGCTCTACCCTTTTAGCAACACCTCCTGTCAAAGTTCTATAAATCTTTAGATTAAAGAAGTACAGTGAACCCCGAAAAGAATAAACAGAGCCAAACCATCCAACACCAATCACTATATTGTTTAGGAATGGATCGGTATGTGATAAAAAACCCATAGTAATGTACCTGAAATTTGGGCTGTTTGCCCGTGACGTATACCTGCATTTCTCTCACCTCAGCAGGTAGAAACAGGAGGATCGCAGTTCAAAGCCAGCTCTTTGAAATATTTTCCACAAGCCTCTGTTGAAAATACTCAACGCACAGAAGGTGTGCTGGAGTGGTATGGTTTTTCTTTTTTTAAATATTGTTTATTGAGTACTGTTGTACTGGGTATATGTTGTTACATTTACAAAAGTTTTTTACACTATGTCATAGTTAAAATCATCCCTTCCATCATTTTCCTTTATTATCTCCCTCCCTATTCCTGGAATAGTTTCACAGGTCTCATGTTTCCATTTTCATACATGAGTACACAATATTTCCATCCTATTCACCCTCACAACCATTTACTAATAATCCTCCCTGCTCCCAATGTAACTGACCGCGAGACAAGACCAGGTTTCCTTTCTTGTGTTGTGTTTTTTATTAGTTTATATGTTTGTGTTTGGTGGGACTGGGTCTGTTTTCTTCTTTTGAAAAAAAATGATATTTTTTTGTTTAAGATAGGTCTATAGGGAGTTTCACTGTGACATTTCCATGTACATACGTCTTATGATCCTAATTGTTTCATCCCTTCCTGTTGTCCTTTTTACTTTATTCCCCTTCCATTTTTGATGTATAGAAAATACATTCACATTCTTAACTTCGTTCTTTTAAATGTTCTCCCTCCCATTAGGGACTCCCCGTCAGATTGAGTTGTTTTTCATAGCACTCTTTGTATATTTATTGGGCCTGTATTCTACATCTGAGAGAAAACATGCAGTGTTTGGTTTCAGAACCTGGCTAATTTCACTTAAGATAATCTTCATTTCCATCCATTTCTCTGCAAAGGATAAAATCTCATTCTTTATTGTGGCTGAATCAAATTCCATTGAAAATTCTTGTTTTTCTAATTTACAGATAAAAAGAAAGTTATGCAGTGACACAGATTATCAGGAAATTACCACATGGTTTCTGTTCAACTGGAATTTCAGATTCCACAAACTCAGGTGAGTTAAGGAGCATGTTTGATCAGAGATCTTTCTCTGTGAGATAAACAACTCCCATACCCCCGCTTCTAGCAGTGACTGAGTTGAGGACGAGTTCATGAGCCCTGGGTCCCTTAGCATGTAGGTATCATTGAAGCATTTTTTGTCAGCACCCCAGCAAATGCACTGGTAGGATTTTTGCAGAGGCCATAGATGCTTTATTGCAGGGCAGATGTCAAGATGCCCCTGGGCTTTCAGTGTAAGCCCCTGAGTTTATGGAGCCCTCTTGGATGCCACCAGTAGTTAGCAGATGGGCCTGTCATCTTCCATGTGTTAGTTACCTATATGTGTGTAACAAATTTCTCCAACTTTTAGCGTAGTAAACAAGAAAACATAATTCACTCATTTTCTGTGGGTCAGGCATTTGGGAAGTGCCCAGTTGAGCAAAAGTGACCGAAAATGTTAGTAGAATAGGAGAAGCCAAACTGACCTTATATGTCATTTAGACCAACCTTCTTATTTGATAGGGAAATGTATGCAGAGAGTTTGAATGATTACCTGTGCTGGTGCAGCTATTTTCAGAGGTGTTTGGAGCACAGGGCTCTGTTCCTCACATCTGCTGTTGGGTGATGTGAGTGTGATGTCAGTGCTATAATGTTTGTGAGGAGGTATGAGGTCATGAGAACTAACGTGCATAGTCAGTCATTTGGGTGTTAGTTTGTGGGAAAACTGGCCGATTAAGTTTGGTTGTGTAACTTCTGTCTGTGAAGGTCAGTGAAATGAACACAATGATTAAAAACACTTTTTTTCCATTCCTGAGTTTTAACAAACTTACTGTAGTGGGAGTACATTGTGACTTTTGCCAAAGTTCTTATACTATGCCATAGTTGAATTCATCCCTCCACGTTCTCCTTTATTCTCTCTCACCGTATTCCTGGAATAGTTTCATCACGTCTCGTTTTTCCATTTTCATACATGAGTATATAATATTTATACCATATCCTACACCCTTTCCTTATATCCTCACCCCTCCCACAAGTAACAACTCCCTATACAGGACCTATTTTCCATTTCTGTTACCAAAAATCCCTTTTTGTGTTTATTTTGTTTTAGTGTGGGGGGCAGAACTGGGGCTTGAACTCAGGGACTCTACCTTGAGGCAGTTCACCAGCCCTTTTTTTGTGATAGGTGTTTTTGAGACAGGGTCTTGCAAACTATTTGCCCAAGCTGTGTTTGAACCAAGATCTTCCTTATCTCTCCCTTCTGAGTCACAGGGACTGCGGGTGTGAGCCACTGGTGACCCGCACGTTTTTGTTTGTTTAATTGAGATAGCTATACGGGATGTTTCATTGTGACATTTGCTCATACATATATAGCTCTATGCATATATATATATGTACACGTTATAACACAAATTGGGTCATTCCCTCGATTTTTTGCTTTTCTACTTTATTCTCCTTCTTATGGTAGTTTCAAAAGTTTTTAAAATTCTGCATTCCTCTACAGAAAGTACAACAACCATATTGACCTGGTTAACCTCCTCCTTTTACCCTCTCTCTCTCATAAATGAGCCTCCCTTAGACCTGTTGTTCATACTACTGCTTGTATGTGTGTCAGGTCTCTAGTGCATGTGTGAGAAAAAACATGTGGCCTTTGGTTTCCCCAACCTGACTAATTTAACTTAAGGTGATGTTCTCTAGTTCCATCCATTTACCTGCAAACAACAAAATTTCATGCTTATTTAAGGCTGAATAAAATTCCATTGTGTGTAAATGCCACAGTTTTGGATCCATGTATCAGTTGTGAGGCATCTTGGCCGTTTACATATGTTAGCTGTTGTGAGTAATGCTGCAGTAAACACGGATGTGCAGGTGTCTGTATTGTTACCTGGCTTGCATTCATTCAGGTATATCCCTATGAATGATAATGCTGGATCACACAGCAATTCTACTTTGAGTTTCGAGAAGCCTCCATATTGTTTTCCACAGTTTTTGTACTAATTTGCATTCCCACTAACTGCATATGAGGGTTCCTTTTTTTTAGACATCCTTGAAAACATTAGTTGTTTGTATTCTTGATAGCCATTACAATGGGAGTGGTTTGGAATCTTGGTATGGTTTTCATTTTTGAATTCTTTCAGACGAGCGATGGTGAGCATTTCTTTATGTAGTTGTAGGTCCTTTGGACTTCTGCCTTGGAACAAGCTCTGTTAAGTGCATTCGTGTATTTCTTCATTGGGTCACTGATTTTTACGGGAATTTAGTTTTTGAGTATATTCTCGGTATTAATTTCAGTCAGATGTATACCTGGCAAAGATTTCCCCTTCTGGAGCCTTGGTTTCTGCTTCTATTCCTCACCACGTCATCTCAAGGTGTGGTTCTAGTGGACTGGCAAGGGAGGAAAAGGTTCCATGGAGGCACAGCACAGACACCTGTTGATCTGATATAAATTCTTCTCTGGTCTGCAGAGTACATCAAAGCACAGGCAGTGAAGGTTGGAAGGAATTCACCTCATTCACCGGTGTTTCCAGGTGTTCATAAGTATGGGTTCTGCTGAAAGGTACTTTTTTTTGATGAAAGCCCAGAAATTGACTTACACAAAGTAGTTAATATTCATGGGTCACATTCATTGTGTGGGTGTGTTTGTGTGTGGGGCCGCATGTGCGGTTGAAAATAGTTCCTGTATCATTGTCCGTGGATGCTGTGTTCCTAATAATGCCAGTCAGGAATGCTCCTTCGGAAGGCAGTAATTTTGGGTTTTTCTCTGTGTTGTTACTCCCTAGGTAAACTGTAATCAATTCACTGAGGAGGAAAGATTCAGGGATCCTTGAATATGTGCAGGGTATGTGAGGCTATCACGATGCATATATGTATGTGCCTCGTTACCCTGCTAGAAGTGATTTGAGTTCAAGTGATGGCTTCAGACACTGACTCTCGATTAGCCTTTAGTTGTTCCTTGGCATAATGGTGGTAGTATGTCTTCCTTCCAAGGACAATGTTGGAAGTGATGTCACTTCTTGGGTTTTTCTAAGTTTGATCCTTCCTAAAGTGCTTAAAGTGTCGCCTCAGTAGGGTAACGCCAGGATTTCAGCCTTTGCAGATAACATTCGACTTGCGTTGAATAGAGGCCAGGTTCCTGGGTGTCTGTGTCTACCTTTCTGTGTGCCTTTCTTGTGTGTATGTGTCTGTCTTTGTCTGTGTGCTTAATATTTCTCATTTGTTCATGTGTGAATTTCTTTGCTATTTGTCATAAATTCTCATATTACCAATTGTTTCACACTCTTTGAGTGTATCCGCTGCTTAGGCATGCAGAAGTGTCTTTGAATCAAAATCTATCATTAACGTGGAGGAAATAGATGGAACGAACAAGGCTGGGTGATTTTCTATGACTTCTGGTCTTGCACAAAGTTGTAATTAACTCCATAGAATGTAAGAAATTCACATACAAGATAAATATTAGTATGTCACTCATTCTCTGTGTGTGAGTGTGTGTGGGATGTTTGTTGTTTAGTTTCCCAACACTGGTTGGTAGAATATAGGTTCCTTCCCCAAGTCACTTGAGGAACAGCCTTGTGTGGCACTGACTTTATGTCTTCGGTTCCATGAATGAAAGGTGAACTGTGATGTCCCTCAGAGAACCATTGCAGATTTGGATGTCCTTCCTGAGAGTTTCATGTTTATTCCATAGGTTGTGGTGTTCCTGAAATCTGCCATTCTTCCGAGAGGTGGTAAGCATTTCAGTCACTAGAGAACCCTAAGCATTCCTTGGCTATAGCGTGTGTGTGCCTGTGTACTTCTCAGATCAAAGTGAAGTAATTTCTGTGTCGTTAGGAAGTGAATTCTTGTGGTGACCTTGAGGCTCTTGGCAGCCAGTGTGTGCTTTTGCGTGTTTTGTTCAAGTTAGGAACACTGTAGGCTGGAAGACAGCCCCAGGCCCTCACTCTGTGATATTTTGGGTCAGTTAAGGGAATACCCTCCCAGATGATGGGAGATGTAGTTCTGAGAAGGAAGTTGCCTCATCCAAGGTTCAGGGAGTTTTCCTGGCTTATTTACCTTCAAAGGGCTTGAGGTGTTTGTGTACTCACCAGGTGAAAGCCTTCCTGTCCTCCAAAGTGTGGGGTCCAGATTGGGAGTAGTATGGAAGAAGTCAGAAATGTCATGCCACTTGAACCTTGAATGATCTGAGGAGGGAACGTGGAGGAGAAAAGCAATTCCCAGATCACAAGTTCTTGCCAGGAAACTGCCACACAAATGGCTGGAGACTGAAGGGAGAGGGGCCATAGAGGCAGTGCTTACGTGGTCTGACCAATCAGGACAGACTTGGTTGTGATGTCACAGTGGGATCCCAGCCACTGCAACATACACATTCCCGAGGCAGCTCCTGCCTGGCCTCTTGCTATGGTAGCGCAGCCAGCCGAGCATGGAGAAGCTGGAGGTAGGTGCCACTGTCTCGTGTGGAAGACTTCTCTTTTATTTGGGTCCTCGATATACGGGGCACACGTGGCCTGAGCACACGGGTGACCTGAGCATCCTAGGATCGGGTGATACCATGCCTCAGTAGAGATCTTCGTAAACTTTTTTGGTTTTGGTGGAACTGTTGGGACTGGTAATACTGGCGTTGAAACTCAATGCTTTTCACTTGCAAAGCAGTTGCTCTACCCTTTTAGCAACACCTCCTGTCAAAGTTCTATAAATCTTTAGATTAAAGAAGTACAGTGAACCCCGAAAAGAATAAACAGAGCCAAACCATCCAACACCAATCACTATATTGTTTAGGAATGGATCGGTATGTGATAAAAAACCCATAGTAATGTACCTGAAATTTGGGCTGTTTGCCCGTGACGTATACCTGCATTTCTCTCACCTCAGCAGGTAGAAACAGGAGGATCGCAGTTCAAAGCCAGCTCTTGCAAATATTTTCCACAAGCCTCTGTTGAAAATACTCAACGCACAGAAGGTGTGCTGGAGTGGTATGGTTTTTCTTTTTTTAAATATTGTTTATTGAGTACTGTTGTACTGGGTATATGTTGTTACATTTACAAAAGTTTTTTACACTATGTCATAGTTAAAATCATCCCTTCCATCATTTTCCTTTATTATCTCCCTCCCTATTCCTGGAATAGTTTCACAGGTCTCATGTTTCCATTTTCATACATGAGTACACAATATTTCCATCCTATTCACCCTCACAACCATTTACTAATAATCCTCCCTGCTCCCAATGTAACTGACCGTGAGACAAGACCAGGTTTCCTTTCTTGTGTTGTGTTTTTTATTAGTTTATATGTTTGTGTTTGGTGGGACTGGGTCTGTTTTCTTCTTTTGAAAAAAAATGATATTTTTTTGTTTAAGATAGGTCTATAGGGAGTTTCACTGTGACATTTCCATGTACATACGTCTTATGATCCTAATTGTTTCATCCCTTCCTGTTGTCCTTTTTACTTTATTCCCCTTCCATTTTTGATGTATAGAAAATACATTCACATTCTTAACTTCGTTCTTTTAAATGTTCTCCCTCCCATTAGGGACTCCCCGTCAGATTGAGTTGTTTTTCATAGCACTCTTTGTATATTTATTGGGCCTGTATTCTACATCTGAGAGAAAACATGCAGTGTTTGGTTTCAGAACCTGGCTAATTTCACTTAAGATAATCTCCATTTCCATCCATTTCTCTGCAAAGGATAAAATCTCATTCTTTATTGTGGCTGAATGAAATTCCATTGAAAATTCTTGTTTTTCTAATTTACAGATAAAAAGAAAGTTATGCAGTGACACAGATTATCAGGAAATTACCACATGGTTTCTGTTCAACTGGAATTTCAGATTCCACAAACTCAGGTGAGTTAAGGAGCATGTTTGATCAGAGATCTTTCTCTGTGAGATAAACAACTCCCATACCCCCGCTTCTAGCAGTGACTGAGTTGAGGACGAGTTCATGAGCCCTGGGTCCCTTAGCATGTAGGTATCATTGAAGCATTTTTTGTCAGCACCCCAGCAAATGCACTGGTAGGATTTTTGCAGAGGCCATAGATGCTTTATTGCAGGGCAGATGTCAAGATGCCCCTGGGCTTTCAGTGTAAGCCCCTGAGTTTATGGAGCCCTCTTGGATGCCACCAGTAGTTAGCAGATGGGCCTGTCATCTTCCATGTGTTAGTTACCTATATGTGTGTAACAAATTCCTCCAACTTTTAGCATAGTAAACAAGAAAACATAATTCACTCATTTTCTGTGGCTCAGGCATTTGGGAAGTGCCCAGTTGAGCAAAAGTGACCGAAAATGTTAGTAGAATAGGAGAAGCCAAACTGACCTTATATGTCATTTAGACCAACCTTCTTATTTGATAGGGAAATGTATGCAGAGAGTTTGAATGATTACCTGTGCTGGTGCAGCTATTTTCAGAGGTGTTTGGAGCACAGGGCTCTGTTCCTCACATCTGCTGTTGGGTGATGTGAGTGTGATGTCAGTGCTGTAATGTTTGTGAGGAGGTATGAGGTCATGAGAACTAACATGCATAGTCAGTCATTTGGGTGTTAGTTTGTGGGAAAACTGGCCGATTAAGTTTGGTTGTGTAACTTCTGTCTGTGAAGGTCAGTGAAATGAACACAATGATTAAAAACACTTTTTTTCCATTCCTGAGTTTTAACAAACTTACTGTAGTGGGGGTACATTGTGACTTTTGCCAAAGTTCTTATAATATGCCATAGTTGAATTCATCCCTCCACGTTCTCCTTTATTCTCTCTCACCGTATTCCTGGAATAGTTTCATCACGTCTCGTTTTTCCATTTTCATACATGAGTATATAATATTTATACCATATCCTACACCCTTTCCTTATATCCTCACCCCTCCCACAAGTAACAACTCCCTATACAGGACCTATTTTCCATTTCTGTTACCAAAAATCCCTTTTTGTGTTTATTTTGTTTTAGTGTGGGGGGCAGAACTGGGGCTTGAACTCAGGGACTCTACCTTGAGGCAGTTCACCAGCCCTTTTTTTGTGATAGGTGTTTTTGAGACAGGGTCTTGCAAACTATTTGCCCAAGCTGTGTTTGAACCAAGATCTTCCTTATCTCTCCCTTCTGAGTCACAGGGACTGCGGGTGTGAGCCACTGGTGACCCGCACGTTTTTGTTTGTTTAATTGAGATAGCTATACGGGATGTTTCATTGTGACATTTGCTCATACATATATAGCTCTATGCATATATATATATGTACACGTTATAACACAAATTGGGTCATTCCCTCGATTTTTTGCTTTTCTACTTTATTCTCCTTCTTATGGTAGTTTCAAAAGTTTTTAAAATTCTGCATTCCTCTACAGAAAGTACAACAACCATATTGACCTGGTTAACCTCCTCCTTTTACCCTCTCTCTCTCATAAATGAGCTCCCCTTAGACCTGTTGTTCATACTACTGCTTGTATGTGTGTCAGGTCTCTAGTGCATGTGTGAGAAAAAACATGTGGCCTTTGGTTTCCCCAACCTGACTAATTTAACTTAAGGTGATGTTCTCTAGTTCCATCCATTTACCTGCAAACAACAAAATTTCATGCTTATTTAAGGCTGAATAAAATTCCATTGTGTGTAAATGCCACAGTTTTGGATCCATGTATCAGTTGTGAGGCATCTTGGCCGTTTACATATGTTAGCTGTTGTGAGTAATGCTGCAGTAAACACGGATGTGCAGGTGTCTGTATTGTTACCTGGCTTGCATTCATTCAGGTATATCCCTATGAATGATAATGCTGGATCACACAGCAATTCTACTTTGAGTTTCGAGAAGCCTCCATATTGTTTTCCACAGTTGTTGTACTAATTTGCATTCCCACTAACTGCATATGAGGGTTCCTTTTTTTTAGACATCCTTGAAAACATTAGTTGTTTGTATTCTTGATAGCCATTACAATGGGAGTGGTTTGGAATCTTGGTATGGTTTTCATTTTTGTTTTCTTTCTGACGAGCGATGGTGAGCATTTCTTTATGTAGTTGTAGGTCCTTTGGACTTCTGCCTTGGAACAAGCTCTGTTAAGTTCATTCGTGTATTTCTTCATTGGGTCACTGATTTTTACGGGAATTTAGTTTTTGAGTATATTCTCGGTATTAATTTCAGTCAGATGTATACCTGGCAATGATTTCCCCATTCTGGAGCCTTGGTTTCTGCTTCTATTCCTCACCACGTCATCTCAAGGTGTGGTTCTAGTGGACTGGCAAGGGAGGAAAAGGTTCCATGGAGGCACAGCACAGACACCTGTTGATCTGATATAAATTCTTCTCTGGTCTGCAGAGTACATCAAAGCACAGGCAGTGAAGGTTGGAAGGAATTCACCTCATTCACCGGTGTTTCCAGGTGTTCATAAGTATGGGTTCTGCTGAAAGGTACTTTTTTTTTGATGAAAGCCCAGAAATTGACTTCCACAAAGTAGTTAATATTCATGGGTCACATTCATTGTATGGGTGTGTTTGTGTGTGGGGCCGCATGTGCGGTTGAAAATAGTTCCTGGATCATTGTCCGTGGATGCTGTGTTCCTAATAATGCCAGTCAGGAATGCTCCTTCGGAAGGCAGTAATTTTGGGTTTTTCTCTGTGTTATTACTCCCTAGGTAAACTGTAATCAATTCACTGAGGAGGAAAGATTCAGGGATCCTTGAATATGTGCAGGGTATGTGAGGCTATCACGATGCATATATGTATGTGCCTCGTTACCCTGCTAGAAGTGATTTGAGTTCAAGTGATGGCTTCAGACACTGACTCTCGATTAGCCTTTAGTTGTTCCTTGGCATAATGGTGGTAGTATGTCTTCCTTCCAAGGACAATGTTGGAAGTGATGTCACTTCTTGGGTTTTTCTAAGTTTGATCCTTCCTAAAGTGCTTAAAGTGTCGCCTCAGTAGGGTAACGCCAGGATTTCAGCCTTTGCAGATAACATTCGACTTGCGTTGAATAGAGGCCAGGTTCCTGGGTGTCTGTGTCTACCTTTCTGTGTGCCTTTCTTGTGTGTATGTGTCTGTCTTTGTCTGTGTGCTTAATATTTCTCATTTGTTCATGTGTGAATTTCTTTGCTATTTGTCATAAATTCTCATATTACCAATTGTTTCACACTCTTTGAGTGTATCCGCTGCTTAGGCATGCAGAAGTGTCTTTGAATCAAAATCTATCATTAACGTGGAGGAAATAGATGGAACGAACAAGGCTGGGTGATTTTCTATGACTTCTGGTCTTGCACAAAGTTGTAATTAACTCCATAGAATGTAAGAAATTCACATACAAGATAAATATTAGTATGTCACTCATTCTCTGTGTGTGAGTGTGTGTGGGATGTTTGTTGTTTAGTTTCCCAACACTGGTTGGTAGAATATAGGTTCCTTCCCCAAGTCACTTGAGGAACAGCCTTGTGTGGCACTGACTTTATGTCTTCGGTTCCATGAATGAAAGGTGAACTGTGATGTCCCTCAGAGAACCATTGCAGATTTGGATGTCCTTCCTGAGAGTTTCATGTTTATTCCATAGGTTGTGGTGTTCCTGAAATCTGCCATTCTTCCGAGAGGTGGTAAGCATTTCAGTCACTAGAGAACCCTAAGCATTCCTTGGCTATAGCGTGTGTGTGCCTGTGTACTTCTCAGATCAAAGTGAAGTAATTTCTGTGTCGTTAGGAAGTGAATTCTTGTGGTGACCTTGAGGCTCTTGGCAGCCAGTGTGTGCTTTTGCGTGTTTTGTTCAAGTTAGGAACACTGTAGGCTGGAAGACAGCCCCAGGCCCTCACTCTGTGATATTTTGGGTCAGTTAAGGGAATACCCTCCCAGATGATGGGAGATGTAGTTCTGAGAAGGAAGTTGCCTCATCCAAGGTTCAGGGAGTTTTCCTGGCTTATTTACCTTCAAAGGGCTTGAGGTGTTTGTGTACTCACCAGGTGAAAGCCTTCCTGTCCTCCAAAGTGTGGGGTCCAGATTGGGAGTAGTATGGAAGAAGTCAGAAATGTCATGCCACTTGAACCTTGAATGATCTGAGGAGGGAACGTGGAGGAGAAAAGCAATTCCCAGATCACAAGTTCTTGCCAGGAAACTGCCACACAAATGGCTGGAGACTGAAGGGAGAGGGGCCATAGAGGCAGTGCTTACGTGGTCTGACCAATCAGGACAGACTTGGTTGTGATGTCACAGTGGGATCCCAGCCACTGCAACATACACATTCCCGAGGCAGCTCCTGCCTGGCCTCTTGCTATGGTAGCGCAGCCAGCCAAGCATGGAGAAGCTGGAGGTAGGTGCCACTGTCTCGTGTGGAAGACTTCTCTTTTATTTGGGTCCTCGATATACGGGGCACACGTGGCCTGAGCACACGGGTGACCTGAGCATCCTAGGATCGGGTGATACCATTCCTCAGTAGAGATCTTCGTAAACTTTTTTGGTTTTGGTGGAACTGTTGGGACTGGTAATACTGGCGTTGAAACTCAATGCTTTTCACTTGCAAAGCAGTTGCTCTACCCTTTTAGCAACACCTCCTGTCAAAGTTCTATAAATCTTTAGATTAAAGAAGTACAGTGAACCCCGAAAAGAATAAACAGAGCCAAACCATCCAACACCAATCACTATATTGTTTAGGAATGGATCGGTATGTGATAAAAAACCCATAGTAATGTACCTGAAATTTGGGCTGTTTGCCCGTGACGTATACCTGCATTTCTCTCACCTCAGCAGGTAGAAACAGGAGGATCGCAGTTCAAAGCCAGCTCTTTGAAATATTTTCCACAAGCCTCTGTTGAAAATACTCAACGCACAGAAGGTGTGCTGGAGTGGTATGGTTTTTCTTTTTTGAAATATTGTTTATTGAGTACTGTTGTACTGGGTATATGTTGTTACATTTACAAAAGTTTTTTACACTATGTCATAGTTAAAATCATCCCTTCCATCATTTTCCTTTATTATCTCCCTCCCTATTCCTGGAATAGTTTCACAGGTCTCATGTTTGCATTTTCATACATGAGTACACAATATTTCCATCCTATTCACCCTCACAACCATTTACTAATAATCCTCCCTGCTCCCAATGTAAGTAACCGCGAGACAAGACCAGGTTTCCTTTCTTGTGTTGTGTTTTTTATTAGTTTATATGTTTGTGTTTGGTGGGACTGGGTCTGTTTTCTTCTTTTGAAAAAAAATGATATTTTTTTGTTTAAGATAGGTCTATAGGGAGTTTCACTGTGACATTTCCATGTACATACGTCTTATGATCCTAATTGTTTCATCCCTTCCTGTTGTCCTTTTTACTTTATTCCCCTTCCATTTTTGATGGATAGAAAATACATTCACATTCTTAACTTCGTTCTTTTAAATGTTCTCCCTCCCATTAGGGACTCCCCGTCAGATTGAGTTGTTTTTCATAGCACTCTTTGTATATTTATTGGGCCTGTATTCTACATCTGAGAGAAAACATGCAGTGTTTGGTTTCAGAACCTGGCTAATTTCACTTAAGATAATCTCCATTTCCATCCATTTCTCTGCAAAGGATAAAATCTCATTCTTTATTGTGGCTGAATCAAATTCCATTGAAAATTCTTGTTTTTCTAATTTACAGATAAAAAGAAAGTTATGCAGTGACACAGATTATCAGGAAATTACCACATGGTTTCTGTTCAACTGGAATTTCAGATTCCACAAACTCAGGTGAGTTAAGGAGCATGTTTGATCAGAGATCTTTCTCTGTGAGATAAACAACTCCCATACCCCCGCTTCTAGCAGTGACTGAGTTGAGGACGAGTTCATGAGCCCTGGGTCCCTTAGCATGTATGTATCATTGAAGCCTTTTTTGTCAGCACCCCAGCAAATGCACTGGTAGGATTTTTGCAGAGGCCATAGATGCTTTATTGCAGGGCAGATGTCAAGATGCCCCTGGGCTTTCAGTGTAAGCCCCTGAGTTTATGGAGCCCTCTTGGATGCCACCAGTAGTTAGCAGATGGGCCTGTCATCTTCCATGTGTTAGTTACCTATATGTGTGTAACAAATTCCTCCAACTTTTAGCATAGTAAACAAGAAAACATAATTCACTCATTTTCTGTGGCTCAGGCATTTGGGAAGTGCCCAGTTGAGCAAAAGTGACCGAAAATGTTAGTAGAATAGGAGAAGCCAAACTGACCTTATATGTCATTTAGACCAACCTTCTTATTTGATAGGGAAATGTATGCAGAGAGTTTGAATGATTACCTGTGCTGGTGCAGCTATTTTCAGAGGTGTTTGGAGCACAGGGCTCTGTTCCTCACATCTGCTGTTGGGTGATGTGAGTGTGATGTCAGTGCTACAACGTTTGTGAGGAGGTATGAGGTCATGAGAAGTAACATGCATAGTCAGTCATTTGGGTGTTAGTTTGTGGGAAAACTGGCCGATTAAGTTTGGTTGTGTAACTTCTGTCTGTGAAGGTCAGTGAAATGAACACAATGATTAAAAACACTTTTTTTCCATTCCTGAGTTTTAACAAACTTACTGTAGTGGGGGTACATTGTGACTTTTGCCAAAGTTCTTATAATATGCCATAGTTGAATTCATCCCTCCACATTCTCCTTTATTCTCTCTCACCGTATTCCTGGAATAGTTTCATCACGTCTCGTTTTTCCATTTTCATACATGAGTATATAATATTTATACCATATCCTACACCCTTTCCTTATATCCTCACCCCTCCCACAAGTAACAACTCCCTATACAGGACCTATTTTCCATTTCTGTTACCAAAAATCCCTTTTTGTGTTTATTTTGTTTTAGTGTGGGGGGCAGAACTGGGGCTTGAACTCAGGGACTCTACCTTGAGGCAGTTCACCAGCCCTTTTTTTGTGATAGGTGTTTTTGAGACAGGGTCTTGCAAACTATTTGCCCAAGCTGTGTTTGAACCAAGATCTTCCTTATCTCTCCCTTCTGAGTCACAGGGACTGCGGGTGTGAGCCACTGGTGACCCGCACGTTTTTGTTTGTTTAATTGAGATAGCTATACGGGATGTTTCATTGTGACATTTGCTCATACATATATAGCTCTATGCATATATATATATGTACACGTTATAACACAAATTGGGTCATTCCCTCGATTTTTTGCTTTTCTACTTTATTCTCCTTCTTATGGTAGTTTCAAATTTTTTAAAATTCTGCATTCCTCTACAGAAAGTACAACAACCATATTGACCTGGTTAACCTCCTCCTTTTACCCTCTCTCTCTCATAAATGAGCTCCCCTTAGACCTGTTGTTCATACTACTGCTTGTATGTGTGTCAGGTCTCTAGTGCATGTGTGAGAAAAAACATGTGGCCTTTGGTTTCCCCAACCTGACTAATTTAACTTAAGGTGATGTTCTCTAGTTCCATCCATTTACCTGCAAGCAACAAAATTTCATGCTTATTTAAGGCTGAATAAAATTCCATTGTGTGTAAATGCCACAGTTTTGGATCCATGTATCAGTTGTGAGGCATCTTGGCTGTTTACATATGTTAGCTGTTGTGAGTAATGCTGCAGTAAACACGGATGTGCAGGTGTCTGTATTGTTACCTGGCTTGCATTCATTCAGGTATATCCCTATGAATGATAATGCTGGATCACACAGCAATTCTACTTTGAGTTTCGAGAAGCCTCCATATTGTTTTCCACAGTTGTTGTACTAATTTGCATTCCCACTAACTGCATATGAGGGTTCCTTTTTTTTAGACATCCTTGAAAACATTAGTTGTTTGTATTCTTGATAGCCATTACAATGGGAGTGGTTTGGAATCTTGGTATGGTTTTCATTTTTGTTTTCTTTCTGACGAGCGATGGTGAGCATTTCTTTATGTAGTTGTAGGTCCTTTGGACTTCTGCCTTGGAACAAGCTCTGTTAAGTTCATTTGTGTATTTCTTCATTGGGTCACTGATTTTTACGGGAATTTAGTTTTTGAGTATATTCTCGGTATTAATTTCAGTCAGATGTATACCTGGCAATGATTTCCCCATTCTGGAGCCTTGGTTTCTGCTTCTATTCCTCACCACGTCATCTCAAGGTGTGGTTCTAGTGGACTGGCAAGGGAGGAAAAGGTTCCATGGAGGCACAGCACAGACACCTGTTGATCTGATATAAATTCTTCTCTGGTCTGCAGAGTACATCAAAGCACAGGCAGTGAAGGTTGGAAGGAATTCACCTCATTCACCGGTGTTTCCAGGTGTTCATAAGTATGGGTTCTGCTGAAAGGTACTTTTTTTTGATGAAAGCCCAGAAATTGACTTACACAAAGTAGTTAATATTCATGGGTCACATTCATTGTGTGGGTGTGTTTGTGTGTGGGGCCGCATGTGCGGTTGAAAATAGTTCCTGGATCATTGTCCGTGGATGCTGTGTTCCTAATAATGCCAGTCAGGAATGCTCCTTCGGAAGGCAGTAATTTTGGGTTTTTCTCTGTGTTGTTACTCCCTAGGTAAACTGTAATCAATTCACTGAGGAGGAAAGATTCAGGGATCCTTGAATATGTACAGGGTATGTGAGGCTATCGTGATGCATATATGTATGTGCCTCGTTACCCTGCTAGAAGTGATTTGAGTTCAAGTGATGGCTTCAGACACTGACTCTCGATTAGCCTTTAGTTGTTCCTTGGCATAATGGTGGTAGTATGTCTTCCTTCCAAGGACAATGTTGGAAGTGATGTCACTTCTTGGGTTTTTCTAAGTTTGATCCTTCCTAAAGTGCTTAAAGTGTCGCCTCAGTAGGGTAACGCCAGGATTTCAGCCTTTGCAGATAACATTCGACTTGCGTTGTATAGAGGCCAGGCTCCTGGGTGTCTGTGTCTACCTTTCTGTGTGCCTTTCTTGTGTGTATGTGTCTGTCTTTGTCTGTGTGCTTAATATTTCTCATTTGTTCATGTATTAATTTCTTTGCTATTTGTCATAAATTCTCATATTACCAATTGTTTCACACTCTTTGAGTGTATCCGCTGCTTAGGCATGCAGAAGTGTCTTTGAATCAAAATCTATCATTAACATTGAGGAAATAGATGGAACGAACAAGGCTGGGTGATGTTCTTAGACTTCTGGTCTTGCACAAAGTTGTAATTAACTCCATAGAATGTAAGAAATTCACATACAAGATAAATATTAGTATGTCACTCATTCTCTGTGTGTGAGTGTGTGTGGGATGTTTGTTGTTTAGTTTCCCAACACTGGTTGGTAGAATATAGGTTCCTTCCCCAAGTCACTTGAGGAAAAGCCTTGTGTGGCACTGACTTTATGTCTTGGGTTCCATGAATGAAAGGTGAACTGTGATGTCCCTCAGAGAACCATTGCAGATTTGAATGTCCTTCCTGAGAGTTTCATGTTTATTCCATAGGTTGTGGTGTTCCTGAAATCTGCCATTCTTCCGAGAGGTGGTAAGCATTTCAGTCACTAGAGAACCCTAAGCATTCCTTGGCTATAGCGTGTGTGTGCCTGTGTACTTCTCAGATCAAAGTGAAGTAATTTCTGTGTCGTTAGGAAGTGAATTCTTGTGGTGACCTTGAGGCTCTTGGCAGCCAGTGTGTGCTTTTGCGTGTTTTGTTCAAGTTAGGAACACTGTAGGCTGGAAGGCAGCCCCAGGCCCTCACTCTGTGATATTTTGGGTCAGTTAAGGGAATACCCTCCCAGATGATGGGAGATGTTGTTCTGAGAAGGAAGTTGCCTCATCCAAGGTTCAGGGAGTTTTCCTGGCTTATTTACCTTCAAAGGGCTTGAGGTGTTTGTGTACTCACCAGGTGAAAGCCTTCCTGTCCTCCAAAGTGTGGGGTCCAGATTGGGAGTAGTTTGGAAGAAGTCAGAAATGTCATGCCAGTTGAACCTTGAATGATCTGAGGAGGGAACGTGGAGGAGAAAAGCAATTCCCAGATCACAAGTTCTTGCCAGGAAACTGCCACACAAATGGCTGGAGACTGAAGGGAGAGGGGCCATAGAGTCAGTGCTTACGTGGTCTGACCAATCAGGACAGACTTGGTTGTGATGTCACAGTGGGATCCCAGCCACTGCAACATACACATTCCCGAGGCAGCTCCTGCCTGGCCTCTTGCTATGGTAGCACAGCCAGCCAAGCATGGAGAAGCTGGAGGTAGGTGCCACTGTCTCGTGTGGAAGACTTCTCTTTTATTTGGGTCCTCGATATACGGGGCACACGTGGCCTGAGCACACGGGTGACCTGAGCATCCTAGGATCGGGTGATACCATGCCTCAGTAGAGATCTTCGTAAACTTTTTTGGTTTTGGTGGAACTGTTGGGACTGGTAATACTGGCGTTGAAACTCAATGCTTTTCACTTGCAAAGCAGTTGCTCTACCCTTTTAGCAACACCTCCTGTCAAAGTTCTATAAATCTTTAGATTAAAGAAGTACAGTGAACCCCGAAAAGAATAAACAGAGCCAAACCATCCAACACCAATCACTATATTGTTTAGGAATGGATCGGTATGTGATAAAAAACCCATAGTAATGTACCTGAAATTTGGGCTGTTTGCCCGTGACGTATACCTGCATTTCTCTCACCTCAGCAGGTAGAAACAGGAGGATCGCAGTTCAAAGCCAGCTCTTGCAAATATTTTCCACAAGCCTCTGTTGAAAATACTCAACGCACAGAAGGTGTGCTGGAGTGGTATGGTTTTTCTTTTTTTAAATATTGTTTATTGAGTACTGTTGTACTGGGTATATGTTGTTACATTTACAAAAGTTTTTTACACTATGTCATAGTTAAAATCATCCCTTCCATCATTTTCCTTTATTATCTCCCTCCCTATTCCTGGAATAGTTTCACAGGTCTCATGTTTCCATTTTCATACATGAGTACACAATATTTCCATCCTATTCACCCTCACAACCATTTACTAATAATCCTCCCTGCTCCCAATGTAACTGACCGCGAGACAAGACCATGTTTCCTTTCTTGTGTTGTGTTTTTTATTAGTTTATATGTTTGTGTTTGGTGGGACTGGGTCTGTTTTCTTCTTTTGAAAAAAAATGATATTTTTTTGTTTAAGATCGTCTATAGGGAGTTTCACTGTGACATTTCCATGTACATACGTCTTATGATCCTAATTGTTTCATCCCTTCCTGTTGTCCTTTTTACTTTATTCCCCTTCCATTTTTGATGTATAGAAAATACATTCACATTCTTAACTTCGTTCTTTTAAATGTTCTCCCTCCCATTAGGGACTCCCCGTCAGATTGAGTTGTTTTTCATAGCACTCTTTGTATATTTATTGGGCCTGTATTCTACATCTGAGAGAAAACATGCAGTGTTTGGTTTCAGAACCTGGCTAATTTCACTTAAGATAATCTCCATTTCCATCCATTTCTCTGCAAAGGATAAAATCTCATTCTTTATTGTGGCTGAATCAAATTCCATTGAAAATTCTTGTTTTTCTAATTTACAGATAAAAAGAAAGTTATGCAGTGACACAGATTATCAGGAAATTACCACATGGTTTCTGTTCAACTGGAATTTCAGATTCCACAAACTCAGGTGAGTTAAGGAGCATGTTTGATCAGAGATCTTTCTCTGTGAGATAAACAACTCCCATACCCCCGCTTCTAGCAGTGACTGAGTTGAGGACGAGTTCATGAGCCCTGGGTCCCTTAGCATGTATGTATCATTGAAGCATTTTTTGTCAGCACCCCAGCAAATGCACTGGTAGGATTTTTGCAGAGGCCATAGATGCTTTATTGCAGGGCAGATGTCAAGATGCCCCTGGGCTTTCAGTGTAAGCCCCTGAGTTTATGGAGCCCTCTTGGATGCCACCAGTAGTTAGCAGATGGGCCTGTCATCTTCCATGTGTTAGTTACCTATATGTGTGTAACAAATTCCTCCAACTTTTAGCATAGTAAACAAGAAAACATAATTCACTCATTTTCTGTGGGTCAGGCATTTGGGAAGTGCCCAGTTGAGCAAAAGTGACCGAAAATGTTAGTAGAATAGGAGAAGCCAAACTGACCTTATATGTCATTTAGACCAACCTTCTTATTTGATAGGGAAATGTATGCAGAGAGTTTGAATGATTACCTGTGCTGGTGCAGCTATTTTCAGAGGTGTTTGGAGCACAGGGCTCTGTTCCTCACATCTGCTGTTGGGTGATGTGAGTGTGATGTCAGTGCTACAACGTTTGTGAGGAGGTATGAGGTCATGAGAAGTAACATGCATAGTCAGTCATTTGGGTGTTAGTTTGTGGGAAAACTGGCCGATTAAGTTTGGTTGTGTAACTTCTGTCTGTGAAGGTCAGTGAAATGAACACAATGATTAAAAACACTTTTTTTCCATTCCTGAGTTTTAACAAACTTACTGTAGTGGGGGTACATTGTGACTTTTGCCAAAGTTCTTATAATATGCCATAGTTGAATTCATCCCTCCACATTCTCCTTTATTCTCTCTCACCGTATTCCTGGAATAGTTTCATCACGTCTCGTTTTTCCATTTTCATACATGAGTATATAATATTTATACCATATCCTACACCCTTTCCTTATATCCTCACCCCTCCCACAAGTAACAACTCCCTATACAGGACCTATTTTCCATTTCTGTTACCAAAAATCCCTTTTTGTGTTTATTTTGTTTTAGTGTGGGGGGCAGAACTGGGGCTTGAACTCAGGGACTCTACCTTGAGGCAGTTCACCAGCCCTTTTTTTGTGATAGGTGTTTTTGAGACAGGGTCTTGCAAACTATTTGCCCAAGCTGTGTTTGAACCAAGATCTTCCTTATCTCTCCCTTCTGAGTCACAGGGACTGCGGGTGTGAGCCACTGGTGACCCGCACGTTTTTGTTTGTTTAATTGAGATAGCTATACGGGATGTTTCATTGTGACATTTGCTCATACATATATAGCTCTATGCATATATATATATGTACACGTTATAACACAAATTGGGTCATTCCCTCGATATTTTGCTTTTCTACTTTATTCTCCTTCTTATGGTAGTTTCAAATTTTTTAAAATTCTGCATTCCTCTACAGAAAGTACAACAACCATATTGACCTGGTTAACCTCCTCCTTTTACCCTCTCTCTCTCATAAATGAGCTCCCCTTAGACCTGTTGTTCATACTACTGCTTGTATGTGTGTCAGGTCTCTAGTGCATGTGTGAGAAAAAACATGTGGCCTTTGGTTTCCCCAACCTGACTAATTTAACTTAAGGTGATGTTCTCTAGTTCCATCCATTTACCTGCAAACAACAAAATTTCATGCTTATTTAAGGCTGAATAAAATTCCATTGTGTGTAAATGCCACAGTTTTGGATCCATGTATCAGTTGTGAGGCATCTTGGCCGTTTACATATGTTAGCTGTTGTGAGTAATGCTGCAGTAAACACGGATGTGCAGGTGTCTGTATTGTTACCTGGCTTGCATTCATTCAGGTATATCCCTATGAATGATAATGCTGGATCACACAGCAATTCTACTTTGAGTTTCGAGAAGCCTCCATATTGTTTTCCACAGTTGTTGTACTAATTTGCATTCCCACTAACTGCATATGAGGGTTCCTTTTTTTTAGACATCCTTGAAAACATTAGTTGTTTGTATTCTTGATAGCCATTACAATGGGAGTGGTTTGGAATCTTGGTATGGTTTTCATTTTTGTTTTCTTTCTGACGAGCGATGGTGAGCATTTCTTTATGTAGTTGTAGGTCCTTTGGACTTCTGCCTTGGAACAAGCTCTGTTAAGTTCATTCGTGTATTTCTTCATTGGGTCACTGATTTTTACGGGAATTTAGTTTTTGAGTATATTCTCGGTATTAATTTCAGTCAGATGTATACCTGGCAATGATTTCCCCATTCTGGAGCCTTGGTTTCTGCTTCTATTCCTCACCACGTCATCTCAAGGTGTAGTTCTAGTGGACTGGCAAGGGAGGAAAAGGTTCCATGGAGGCACAGCACAGACACCTGTTGATCTGATATTAATTCTTCTCTGGTCTGCAGAGTACATCAAAGCACAGGCAGTGAAGGTTGGAAGGAATTCACCTCATTCACCGGTGTTTCCAGGTGTTCATAAGTATGGGTTCTGCTGAAAGGTACTTTTTTTTGATGAAAGCCCAGAAATTGACTTACACAAAGTAGTTAATATTCATGGGTCACATTCATTGTGTGGGTGTGTTTGTGTGTGGGGCCGCATGTGCGGTTGAAAATAGTTCCTGGATCATTGTCCGTGGATGCTGTGTTCCTAATAATGCCAGTCAGGAATGCTCCTTCGGAAGGCAGTAATTTTGGGTTTTTCTCTGTGTTGTTACTCCCTAGGTAAACTGTAATCAATTCACTGAGGAGGAAAGATTCAGGGATCCTTGAATATGTGCAGGGTATGTGAGGCTATCACGATGCATATATGTATGTGCCTCGTTACCCTGCTAGAAGTGATTTGAGTTCAAGTGATGGCTTCAGACACTGACTCTCGATTAGCCTTTAGTTGTTCCTTGGCATAATGGTGGTAGTATGTCTTCCTTCCAAGGACAATGTTGGAAGTGATGTCACTTCTTGGGTTTTTCTAAGTTTGATCCTTCCTAAAGTGCTTAAAGTGTCGCCTCAGTAGGGTAACGCCAGGATTTCAGCCTTTGCAGATAACATTCGACTTGCGTTGAATAGAGGCCAGGTTCCTGGGTGTCTGTGTCTACCTTTCTGTGTGCCTTTCTTGTGTGTATGTGTCTGTCTTTGTCTGTGTGCTTAATATTTCTCATTTGTTCATGTATTAATTTCTTTGCTATTTGTCATAAATTCTCATATTACCAATTGTTTCACACTCTTTGAGTGTATCCGCTGCTTAGGCATGCAGAAGTGTCTTTGAATCAAAATCTATCATTAACGTGGAGGAAATAGATGGAACGAACCAGGCTGGGTGATGTTCTATGACTTCTGGTCTTGCACAAAGTTGTAATTAACTCCATAGAATGTAAGAAATTCACATACAAGATAAATATTAGTATGTCACTCATTCTCTGTGTGTGAGTGTGTGTGGGATGTTTGTTGTTTAGTTTCCCAACACTGGTTGGTAGAATATAGGTTCCTTCCCCAAGTCACTTGAGGAACAGCCTTGTGTGGCACTGACTTTATGTCTTGGGTTCCATGAATGAAAGGTGAACTGTGATGTCCCTCAGAGAACCATTGCAGATTTGGATGTCCTTCCTGAGAGTTTCATGTTTATTCCATAGGTTGTGGTGTTCCTGAAATCTGCCATTCTTCCGAGAGGTGGTAAGCATTTCAGTCACTAGAGAACCCTAAGCATTCCTTGGCTATAGCGTGTGTGTGCCTGTGTACTTCTCAGATCAAAGTGAAGTAATTTCTGTGTCGTTAGGAAGTGAATTCTTGTGGTCACCTTGAGGCTCTTGGCAGCCAGTGTGTGCTTTTGCGTGTTTTGTTCAAGTTAGGAACACTGTAGGCTGGAAGGCAGCCCCAGGCCCTCACTCTGTGATATTTTGGGTCAGTTAAGGGAATACCCTCCCAGATGATGGGAGATGTAGTTCTGAGAAGGAAGTTGCCTCATCCAAGGTTCAGGGAGTTTTCCTGGCTTATTTACCTTCAAAGGGCTTGAGGTGTTTGTGTACTCACCAGGTGAAAGCCTTCCTGTCCTCCAAAGTGTGGGGTCCAGATTGGGAGTAGTTTGGAAGAAGTCAGAAATGTCATGCCAGTTGAACCTTGAATGATCTGAGGAGGGAACGTGGAGGAGAAAAGCAATTCCCAGATCACAAGTTCTTGCCAGGAAACTGCCACACAAATGGCTGGAGACTGAAGGGAGAGGGGCCATAGAGGCAGTGCTTACGTGGTCTGACCAATCAGGACAGACTTGGTTGTGATGTCACAGTGGGATCCCAGCCACTGCAACATACACATTCCCGAGGCAGCTCCTGCCTGGCCTCTTGCTATGGTAGCACAGCCAGCCAAGCATGGAGAAGCTGGAGGTAGGTGCCACTGTCTCGTGTGGAAGACTTCTCTTTTATTTGGGTCCTCGATATACGGGGCACACGTGGCCTGAGCACACGGGTGACCTGAGCATCCTAGGATCGGGTTATACCATGCCTCAGTAGAGATCTTCGTAAACTTTTTTGGTTTTGGTGGAACTGTTGGGACTGGTAATACTGGCGTTGAAACTCAATGCTTTTCACTTGCAAAGCAGTTGCTCTACCCTTTTAGCAACACCTCCTGTCAAAGTTCTATAAATCTTTAGATTAAAGAAGTACAGTGAACCCCGAAAAGAATAAACAGAGCCAAACCATCCAACACCAATCACTATATTGTTTAGGAATGGATCGGTATGTGATAAAAAACCCATAGTAATGTACCTGAAATTTGGGCTGTTTGCCCGTGACGTATACCTGCATTTCTCTCACCTCAGCAGGTAGAAACAGGAGGATCGCAGTTCAAAGCCAGCTCTTGCAAATATTTTCCACAAGCCTCTGTTGAAAATACTCAACGCACAGAAGGTGTGCTGGAGTGGTATGGTTTTTCTTTTTTTAAATATTGTTTATTGAGTACTGTTGTACTGGGTATATGTTGTTACATTTACAAAAGTTTTTTACACTATGTCATAGTTAAAATCATCCCTTCCATCATTTTCCTTTATTATCTCCCTCCCTATTCCTGGAATAGTTTCACAGGTCTCATGTTTCCATTTTCATACATGAGTACACAATATTTCCATCCTATTCACCCTCACAACCATTTACTAATAATCCTCCCTGCTCCCAATGTAACTGACCGCGAGACAAGACCAGGTTTCCTTTCTTGTGTTGTGTTTTTTATTAGTTTATATGTTTGTGTTTGGTGGGACTGGGTCTGTTTTCTTCTTTTGAAAAAAAATGATATTTTTTTGTTTAAGATAGGTCTATAGGGAGTTTCACTGTGACATTTCCATGTACATACGTCTTATGATCCTAATTGTTTCATCCCTTCCTGTTGTCCTTTTTACTTTATTCCCCTTCCATTTTTGATGTATAGAAAATACATTCACATTCTTAACTTCGTTCTTTTAAATGTTCTCCCTCCCATTAGGGACTCCCCGTCAGATTGAGTTGTTTTTCATAGCACTCTTTGTATATTTATTGGGCCTGTATTCTACATCTGAGAGAAAACATGCAGTGTTTGGTTTCAGAACCTGGCTAATTTCACTTAAGATAATCTCCATTTCCATCCATTTCTCTGCAAAGGATAAAATCTCATTCTTTATTGTGGCTGAATCAAATTCCATTTAAAATTCTTGTTTTTCTAATTTACAGATAAAAAGAAAGTTATGCAGTGACACAGATTATCAGGAAATTACCACATGGTTTCTGTTCAACTGGAATTTCAGATTCCACAAACTCAGGTGAGTTAAGGAGCATGTTTGATCAGAGATCTTTCTCTGTGAGATAAACAACTCCCATACCCCCGCTTCTAGCAGTGACTGAGTTGAGGACGAGTTCATGAGCCCTGGGTCCCTTAGCATGTAGGTATCATTGAAGCATTTTTTGTCAGCACCCCAGCAAATGCACTGGTAGGATTTTTGCAGAGGCCATAGATGCTTTATTGCAGGGCAGATGTCAAGATGCCCCTGGGCTTTCATTGTAAGCCCCTGAGTTTATGGAGCCCTCTTGGATGCCACCAGTAGTTAGCAGATGGGCCTGTCATCTTCCATGTGTTAGTTACCTATATGTGTGTAACAAATTTCTCCAACTTTTAGCGTAGTAAACAAGAAAACATAATTCACTCATTTTCTGTGGGTCAGGCATTTGGGAAGTGCCCAGTTGAGCAAAAGTGACCGAAAATGTTAGTAGAATAGGAGAAGCCAAACTGACCTTATATGTCATTTAGACCAACCTTCTTATTTGATAGGGAAATGTATGCAGAGAGTTTGAATGATTACCTGTGCTGGTGCAGCTATTTTCAGAGGTGTTTGGAGCACAGGGCTCTGTTCCTCACATCTGCTGTTGGGTGATGTGAGTGTGATGTCAGTGCTATAATGTTTGTGAGGAGGTATGAGGTCATGAGAACTAACGTGCATAGTCAGTCATTTGGGTGTTAGTTTGTGGGAAAACTGGCCGATTAAGTTTGGTTGTGTAACTTCTGTCTGTGAAGGTCAGTGAAATGAACACAATGATTAAAAACACTTTTTTTCCATTCCTGAGTTTTAACAAACTTACTGTAGTGGGAGTACATTGTGACTTTTGCCAAAGTTCTTATACTATGCCATAGTTGAATTCATCCCTCCACGTTCTCCTTTATTCTCTCTCACCGTATTCCTGGAATAGTTTCATCACGTCTCGTTTTTCCATTTTCATACATGAGTATATAATATTTATACCATATCCTACACCCTTTCCTTATATCCTCACCCCTCCCACAAGTAACAACTCCCTATACAGGACCTATTTTCCATTTCTGTTACCAAAAATCCCTTTTTGTGTTTATTTTGTTTTAGTGTGGGGGGCAGAACTGGGGCTTGAACTCAGGGACTCTACCTTGAGGCAGTTCACCAGCCCTTTTTTTGTGATAGGTGTTTTTGAGACAGGGTCTTGCAAACTATTTGCCCAAGCTGTGTTTGAACCAAGATCTTCCTTATCTCTCCCTTCTGAGTCACAGGGACTGCGGGTGTGAGCCACTGGTGACCCGCACGTTTTTGTTTGTTTAATTGAGATAGCTATACGGGATGTTTCATTGTGACATTTGCTCATACATATATAGCTCTATGCATATATATATATGTACACGTTATAACACAAATTGGGTCATTCCCTCGATTTTTTGCTTTTCTACTTTATTCTCCTTCTTATGGTAGTTTCAAAAGTTTTTAAAATTCTGCATTCCTCTACAGAAAGTACAACAACCATATTGACCTGGTTAACCTCCTCCTTTTACCCTCTCTCTCTCATAAATGAGCTCCCCTTAGACCTGTTGTTCATACTACTGCTTGTATGTGTGTCAGGTCTCTAGTGCATGTGTGAGAAAAAACATGTGGCCTTTGGTTTCCCCAACCTGACTAATTTAACTTAAGGTGATGTTCTCTAGTTCCATCCATTTACCTGCAAACAACAAAATTTCATGCTTATTTAAGGCTGAATAAAATTCCATTGTGTGTAAATGCCACAGTTTTGGATCCATGTATCAGTTGTGAGGCATCTTGGCCGTTTACATATGTTAGCTGTTGTGAGTAATGCTGCAGTAAACACGGATGTGCAGGTGTCTGTATTGTTACCTGGCTTGCATTCATTCAGGTATATCCCTATGAATGATAATGCTGGATCACACAGCAATTCTACTTTGAGTTTCGAGAAGCCTCCATATTGTTTTCCACAGTTGTTGTACTAATTTGCATTCCCACTAACTGCATATGAGGGTTCCTTTTTTTTAGACATCCTTGAAAACATTAGTTGTTTGTATTCTTGATAGCCATTACAATGGGAGTGGTTTGGAATCTTGGTATGGTTTTCATTTTTGTTTTCTTTCTGACGAGCGATGGTGAGCATTTCTTTATGTAGTTGTAGGTCCTTTGGACTTCTGCCTTGGAACAAGCTCTGTTAAGTTCATTCGTGTATTTCTTCATTGGGTCACTGATTTTTACGGGAATTTAGTTTTTGAGTATATTCTCGGTATTAATTTCAGTCAGATGTATACCTGGCAATGATTTCCCCATTCTGGAGCCTTGGTTTCTGCTTCTATTCCTCACCACGTCATCTCAAGGTGTGGTTCTAGTGGACTGGCAAGGGAGGAAAAGGTTCCATGGAGGCACAGCACAGACACCTGTTGATCTGATATAAATTCTTCTCTGGTCTGCAGAGTACATCAAAGCACAGGCAGTGAAGGTTGGAAGGAATTCACCTCATTCACCGGTGTTTCCAGGTGTTCATAAGTATGGGTTCTGCTGAAAGGTACTTTTTTTTTGATGAAAGCCCAGAAATTGACTTCCACAAAGTAGTTAATATTCATGGGTCACATTCATTGTATGGGTGTGTTTGTGTGTGGGGCCACATGTGCGGTTGAAAATAGTTCCTGGATCATTGTCCGTGGATGCTGTGTTCCTAATAATGCCAGTCAGGAATGCTCCTTCGGAAGGCAGTAATTTTGGGTTTTTCTCTGTGTTGTTACTCCCTAGGTAAACTGTAATCAATTCACTGAGGAGGAAAGATTCAGGGATCCTTGAATATGTGCAGGGTATGTGAGGCTATCACGATGCATATATGTATGTGCCTCGTTACCCTGCTAGAAGTGATTTGAGTTCAAGTGATGGCTTCAGACACTGACTCTCGATTAGCCTTTAGTTGTTCCTTGGCATAATGGTGGTAGTATGTCTTCCTTCCAAGGACAATGTTGGAAGTGATGTCACTTCTTGGGTTTTTCTAAGTTTGATCCTTCCTAAAGTGCTTAAAGTGTCGCCTCAGTAGGGTAACGCCAGGATTTCAGCCTTTGCAGATAACATTCGACTTGCGTTGAATAGAGGCCAGGTTCCTGGGTGTCTGTGTCTACCTTTCTGTGTGCCTTTCTTGTGTGTATGTGTCTGTCTTTGTCTGTGTGCTTAATATTTCTCATTTGTTCATGTGTGAATTTCTTTGCTATTTGTCATAAATTCTCATATTACCAATTGTTTCACACTCTTTGAGTGTATCCGCTGCTTAGGCATGCAGAAGTGTCTTTGAATCAAAATCTATCATTAACGTGGAGGAAATAGATGGAACGAACAAGGCTGGGTGATTTTCTATGACTTCTGGTCTTGCACAAAGTTGTAATTAACTCCATAGAATGTAAGAAATTCACATACAAGATAAATATTAGTATGTCACTCATTCTCTGTGTGTGAGTGTGTGTGGGATGTTTGTTGTTTAGTTTCCCAACACTGGTTGGTAGAATATAGGTTCCTTCCCCAAGTCACTTGAGGAACAGCCTTGTGTGGCACTGACTTTATGTCTTCGGTTCCATGAATGAAAGGTGAACTGTGATGTCCCTCAGAGAACCATTGCAGATTTGGATGTCCTTCCTGAGAGTTTCATGTTTATTCCATAGGTTGTGGTGTTCCTGAAATCTGCCATTCTTCCGAGAGGTGGTAAGCATTTCAGTCACTAGAGAACCCTAAGCATTCCTTGGCTATAGCGTGTGTGTGCCTGTGTACTTCTCAGATCAAAGTGAAGTAATTTCTGTGTCGTTAGGAAGTGAATTCTTGTGGTGACCTTGAGGCTCTTGGCAGCCAGTGTGTGCTTTTGCGTGTTTTGTTCAAGTTAGGAACACTGTAGGCTGGAAGACAGCCCCAGGCCCTCACTCTGTGATATTTTGGGTCAGTTAAGGGAATACCCTCCCAGATGATGGGAGATGTAGTTCTGAGAAGGAAGTTGCCTCATCCAAGGTTCAGGGAGTTTTCCTGGCTTATTTACCTTCAAAGGGCTTGAGGTGTTTGTGTACTCACCAGGTGAAAGCCTTCCTGTCCTCCAAAGTGTGGGGTCCAGATTGGGAGTAGTATGGAAGAAGTCAGAAATGTCATGCCACTTGAACCTTGAATGATCTGAGGAGGGAACGTGGAGGAGAAAAGCAATTCCCAGATCACAAGTTCTTGCCAGGAAACTGCCACACAAATGGCTGGAGACTGAAGGGAGAGGGGCCATAGAGGCAGTGCTTACGTGGTCTGACCAATCAGGACAGACTTGGTTGTGATGTCACAGTGGGATCCCAGCCACTGCAACATACACATTCCCGAGGCAGCTCCTGCCTGGCCTCTTGCTATGGTAGCGCAGCCAGCCAAGCATGGAGAAGCTGGAGGTAGGTGCCACTGTCTCGTGTGGAAGACTTCTCTTTTATTTGGGTCCTCGATATACGGGGCACACGTGGCCTGAGCACACGGGTGACCTGAGCATCCTAGGATCGGGTGATACCATTCCTCAGTAGAGATCTTCGTAAACTTTTTTGGTTTTGGTGGAACTGTTGGGACTGGTAATACTGGCGTTGAAACTCAATGCTTTTCACTTGCAAAGCAGTTGCTCTACCCTTTTAGCAACACCTCCTGTCAAAGTTCTATAAATCTTTAGATTAAAGAAGTACAGTGAACCCCGAAAAGAATAAACAGAGCCAAACCATCCAACACCAATCACTATATTGTTTAGGAATGGATCGGTATGTGATAAAAAACCCATAGTAATGTACCTGAAATTTGGGCTGTTTGCCCGTGACGTATACCTGCATTTCTCTCACCTCAGCAGGTAGAAACAGGAGGATCGCAGTTCAAAGCCAGCTCTTTGAAATATTTTCCACAAGCCTCTGTTGAAAATACTCAACGCACAGAAGGTGTGCTGGAGTGGTATGGTTTTTCTTTTTTGAAATATTGTTTATTGAGTACTGTTGTACTGGGTATATGTTGTTACATTTACAAAAGTTTTTTACACTATGTCATAGTTAAAATCATCCCTTCCATCATTTTCCTTTATTATCTCCCTCCCTATTCCTGGAATAGTTTCACAGGTCTCATGTTTGCATTTTCATACATGAGTACACAATATTTCCATCCTATTCACCCTCACAACCATTTACTAATAATCCTCCCTGCTCCCAATGTAAGTAACCGCGAGACAAGACCAGGTTTCCTTTCTTGTGTTGTGTTTTTTATTAGTTTATATGTTTGTGTTTGGTGGGACTGGGTCTGTTTTCTTCTTTTGAAAAAAAATGATATTTTTTTGTTTAAGATAGGTCTATAGGGAGTTTCACTGTGACATTTCCATGTACATACGTCTTATGATCCTAATTGTTTCATCCCTTCCTGTTGTCCTTTTTACTTTATTCCCCTTCCATTTTTGATGGATAGAAAATACATTCACATTCTTAACTTCGTTCTTTTAAATGTTCTCCCTCCCATTAGGGACTCCCCGTCAGATTGAGTTGTTTTTCATAGCACTCTTTGTATATTTATTGGGCCTGTATTCTACATCTGAGAGAAAACATGCAGTGTTTGGTTTCAGAACCTGGCTAATTTCACTTAAGATAATCTCCATTTCCATCCATTTCTCTGCAAAGGATAAAATCTCATTCTTTATTGTGGCTGAATCAAATTCCATTGAAAATTCTTGTTTTTCTAATTTACAGATAAAAAGAAAGTTATGCAGTGACACAGATTATCAGGAAATTACCACATGGTTTCTGTTCAACTGGAATTTCAGATTCCACAAACTCAGGTGAGTTAAGGAGCATGTTTGATCAGAGATCTTTCTCTGTGAGATAAACAACTCCCATACCCCCGCTTCTAGCAGTGACTGAGTTGAGGACGAGTTCATGAGCCCTGGGTCCCTTAGCATGTATGTATCATTGAAGCCTTTTTTGTCAGCACCCCAGCAAATGCACTGGTAGGATTTTTGCAGAGGCCATAGATGCTTTATTGCAGGGCAGATGTCAAGATGCCCCTGGGCTTTCAGTGTAAGCCCCTGAGTTTATGGAGCCCTCTTGGATGCCACCAGTAGTTAGCAGATGGGCCTGTCATCTTCCATGTGTTAGTTACCTATATGTGTGTAACAAATTCCTCCAACTTTTAGCATAGTAAACAAGAAAACATAATTCACTCATTTTCTGTGGCTCAGGCATTTGGGAAGTGCCCAGTTGAGCAAAAGTGACCCAAAATGTTAGTAGAATAGGAGAAGCCAAACTGACCTTATATGTCATTTAGACCAACCTTCTTATTTGATAGGGAAATGTATGCAGAGAGTTTGAATGATTACCTGTGCTGGTGCAGCTATTTTCAGAGGTGTTTGGAGCACAGGGCTCTGTTCCTCACATCTGCTGTTGGGTGATGTGAGTGTGATGTCAGTGCTACAACGTTTGTGAGGAGGTATGAGGTCATGAGAAGTAACGTGCATAGTCAGTCATTTGGGTGTTAGTTTGTGGGAAAACTGGCCGATTAAGTTTGGTTGTGTAACTTCTGTCTGTGAAGGTCAGTGAAATGAACACAATGATTAAAAACACTTTTTTTCCATTCCTGAGTTTTAACAAACTTACTGTAGTGGGGGTACATTGTGACTTTTGCCAAAGTTCTTATAATATGCCATAGTTGAATTCATCCCTCCACATTCTCCTTTATTCTCTCTCACCGTATTCCTGGAATAGTTTCATCACGTCTCGTTTTTCCATTTTCATACATGAGTATATAATATTTATACCATATCCTACACCCTTTCCTTATATCCTCACCCCTCCCACAAGTAACAACTCCCTATACAGGACCTATTTTCCATTTCTGTTACCAAAAATCCCTTTTTGTGTTTATTTTGTTTTAGTGTGGGGGGCAGAACTGGGGCTTGAACTCAGGGACTCTACCTTGAGGCAGTTCACCAGCCCTTTTTTTGTGATAGGTGTTTTTGAGACAGGGTCTTGCAAACTATTTGCCCAAGCTGTGTTTGAACCAAGATCTTCCTTATCTCTCCCTTCTGAGTCACAGGGACTGCGGGTGTGAGCCACTGGTGACCCGCACGTTTTTGTTTGTTTAATTGAGATAGCTATACGGGATGTTTCATTGTGACATTTGCTCATACATATATAGCTCTATGCATATATATATATGTACACGTTATAACACAAATTGGGTCATTCCCTCGATTTTTTGCTTTTCTACTTTATTCTCCTTCTTATGGTAGTTTCAAATTTTTTAAAATTCTGCATTCCTCTACAGAAAGTACAACAACCATATTGACCTGGTTAACCTCCTCCTTTTACCCTCTCTCTCTCATAAATGAGCTCCCCTTAGACCTGTTGTTCATACTACTGCTTGTATGTGTGTCAGGTCTCTAGTGCATGTGTGAGAAAAAACATGTGGCCTTTGGTTTCCCCAACCTGACTAATTTAACTTAAGGTGATGTTCTCTAGTTCCATCCATTTACCTGCAAGCAACAAAATTTCATGCTTATTTAAGGCTGAATAAAATTCCATTGTGTGTAAATGCCACAGTTTTGGATCCATGTATCAGTTGTGAGGCATCTTGGCTGTTTACATATGTTAGCTGTTGTGAGTAATGCTGCAGTAAACACGGATGTGCAGGTGTCTGTATTGTTACCTGGCTTGCATTCATTCAGGTATATCCCTATGAATGATAATGCTGGATCACACAGCAATTCTACTTTGAGTTTCGAGAAGCCTCCATATTGTTTTCCACAGTTGTTGTACTAATTTGCATTCCCACTAACTGCATATGAGGGTTCCTTTTTTTTAGACATCCTTGAAAACATTAGTTGTTTGTATTCTTGATAGCCATTACAATGGGAGTGGTTTGGAATCTTGGTATGGTTTTCATTTTTGTTTTCTTTCTGACGAGCGATGGTGAGCATTTCTTTATGTAGTTGTAGGTCCTTTGGACTTCTGCCTTGGAACAAGCTCTGTTAAGTTCATTTGTGTATTTCTTCATTGGGTCACTGATTTTTACGGGAATTTAGTTTTTGAGTATATTCTCGGTATTAATTTCAGTCAGATGTATACCTGGCAATGATTTCCCCATTCTGGAGCCTTGGTTTCTGCTTCTATTCCTCACCACGTCATCTCAAGGTGTGGTTCTAGTGGACTGGCAAGGGAGGAAAAGGTTCCATGGAGGCACAGCACAGACACCTGTTGATCTGATATAAATTCTTCTCTGGTCTGCAGAGTACATCAAAGCACAGGCAGTGAAGGTTGGAAGGAATTCACCTCATTCACCGGTGTTTCCAGGTGTTCATAAGTATGGGTTCTGCTGAAAGGTACTTTTTTTTGATGAAAGCCCAGAAATTGACTTACACAAAGTAGTTAATATTCATGGGTCACATTCATTGTGTGGGTGTGTTTGTGTGTGGGGCCGCATGTGCGGTTGAAAATAGTTCCTGGATCATTGTCCGTGGATGCTGTGTTCCTAATAATGCCAGTCAGGAATGCTCCTTCGGAAGGCAGTAATTTTGGGTTTTTCTCTGTGTTGTTACTCCCTAGGTAAACTGTAATCAATTCACTGAGGAGGAAAGATTCAGGGATCCTTGAATATGTACAGGGTATGTGAGGCTATCGTGATGCATATATGTATGTGCCTCGTTACCCTGCTAGAAGTGATTTGAGTTCAAGTGATGGCTTCAGACACTGACTCTCGATTAGCCTTTAGTTGTTCCTTGGCATAATGGTGGTAGTATGTCTTCCTTCCAAGGACAATGTTGGAAGTGATGTCACTTCTTGGGTTTTTCTAAGTTTGATCCTTCCTAAAGTGCTTAAAGTGTCGCCTCAGTAGGGTAACGCCAGGATTTCAGCCTTTGCAGATAACATTCGACTTGCGTTGTATAGAGGCCAGGCTCCTGGGTGTCTGTGTCTACCTTTCTGTGTGCCTTTCTTGTGTGTATGTGTCTGTCTTTGTCTGTGTGCTTAATATTTCTCATTTGTTCATGTATTAATTTCTTTGCTATTTGTCATAAATTCTCATATTACCAATTGTTTCACACTCTTTGAGTGTATCCGCTGCTTAGGCATGCAGAAGTGTCTTTGAATCAAAATCTATCATTAACATTGAGGAAATAGATGGAACGAACAAGGCTGGGTGATGTTCTTAGACTTCTGGTCTTGCACAAAGTTGTAATTAACTCCATAGAATGTAAGAAATTCACATACAAGATAAATATTAGTATGTCACTCATTCTCTGTGTGTGAGTGTGTGTGGGATGTTTGTTGTTTAGTTTCCCAACACTGGTTGGTAGAATATAGGTTCCTTCCCCAAGTCACTTGAGGAAAAGCCTTGTGTGGCACTGACTTTATGTCTTGGGTTCCATGAATGAAAGGTGAACTGTGATGTCCCTCAGAGAACCATTGCAGATTTGAATGTCCTTCCTGAGAGTTTCATGTTTATTCCATAGGTTGTGGTGTTCCTGAAATCTGCCATTCTTCCGAGAGGTGGTAAGCATTTCAGTCACTAGAGAACCCTAAGCATTCCTTGGCTATAGCGTGTGTGTGCCTGTGTACTTCTCAGATCAAAGTGAAGTAATTTCTGTGTCGTTAGGAAGTGAATTCTTGTGGTCACCTTGAGGCTCTTGGCAGCCAGTGTGTGCTTTTGCGTGTTTTGTTCAAGTTAGGAACACTGTAGGCTGGAAGACAGCCCCAGGCCCTCACTCTGTGATATTTTGGGTCAGTTAAGGGAATACCCTCCCAGATGATGGGAGATGTTGTTCTGAGAAGGAAGTTGCCTCATCCAAGGTTCAGGGAGTTTTCCTGGCTTATTTACCTTCAAAGGGCTTGAGGTGTTTGTGTACTCACCAGGTGAAAGCCTTCCTGTCCTCCAAAGTGTGGGGTCCAGATTGGGAGTAGTTTGGAAGAAGTCAGAAATGTCATGCCAGTTGAACCTTGAATGATCTGAGGAGGGAACGTGGAGGAGAAAAGCAATTCCCAGATCACAAGTTCTTGCCAGGAAACTGCCACACAAATGGCTGGAGACTGAAGGGAGAGGGGCCATAGAGGCAGTGCTTACGTGGTCTGACCAATCAGGACAGACTTGGTTGTGATGTCACAGTGGGATCCCAGCCACTGCAACATACACATTCCTGAGGCAGCTCCTGCCTGGCCTCTTGCTATGGTAGCACAGCCAGCCAAGCATGGAGAAGCTGGAGGTAGGTGCCACTGTCTCGTGTGGAAGACTTCTCTTTTATTTGGGTCCTCGATATACGGGGCACACGTGGCCTGAGCACACGGGTGACCTGAGCATCCTAGGATCGGGTGATACCATGCCTCAGTAGAGATCTTCGTAAACTTTTTTGGTTTTGGTGGAACTGTTGGGACTGGTAATACTGGCGTTGAAACTCAATGCTTTTCACTTGCAAAGCAGTTGCTCTACCCTTTTAGCAACACCTCCTGTCAAAGTTCTATAAATCTTTAGATTAAAGAAGTACAGTGAACCCCGAAAAGAATAAACAGAGCCAAACCATCCAACACCAATCACTATATTGTTTAGGAATGGATCGGTATGTGATAAAAAACCCATAGTAATGTACCTGAAATTTGGGCTGTTTGCCCGTGACGTATACCTGCATTTCTCTCACCTCAGCAGGTAGAAACAGGAGGATCGCAGTTCAAAGCCAGCTCTTGCAAATATTTTCCACAAGCCTCTGTTGAAAATACTCAACGCACAGAAGGTGTGCTGGAGTGGTATGGTTTTTCTTTTTTTAAATATTGTTTATTGAGTACTGTTGTACTGGGTATATGTTGTTACATTTACAAAAGTTTTTTACACTATGTCATAGTTAAAATCATCCCTTCCATCATTTTCCTTTATTATCTCCCTCCCTATTCCTGGAATAGTTTCACAGGTCTCATGTTTCCATTTTCATACATGAGTACACAATATTTCCATCCTATTCACCCTCACAACCATTTACTAATAATCCTCCCTGCTCCCAATGTAACTGACCGTGAGACAAGACCAGGTTTCCTTTCTTGTGTTGTGTTTTTTATTAGTTTATATGTTTGTGTTTGGTGGGACTGGGTCTGTTTTCTTCTTTTGAAAAAAAATGATATTTTTTTGTTTAAGATAGGTCTATAGGGAGTTTCACTGTGACATTTCCATGTACATACGTCTTATGATCCTAATTGTTTCATCCCTTCCTGTTGTCCTTTTTACTTTATTCCCCTTCCATTTTTGATGTATAGAAAATACATTCACATTCTTAACTTCGTTCTTTTAAATGTTCTCCCTCCCATTAGGGACTCCCCGTCAGATTGAGTTGTTTTTCATAGCACTCTTTGTATATTTATTGGGCCTGTATTCTACATCTGAGAGAAAACATGCAGTGTTTGGTTTCAGAACCTGGCTAATTTCACTTAAGATAATCTCCATTTCCATCCATTTCTCTGCAAAGGATAAAATCTCATTCTTTATTGTGGCTGAATCAAATTCCATTGAAAATTCTTGTTTTTCTAATTTACAGATAAAAAGAAAGTTATGCAGTGACACAGATTATCAGGAAATTACCACATGGTTTCTGTTCAACTGGAATTTCAGATTCCACAAACTCAGGTGAGTTAAGGAGCATGTTTGATCAGAGATCTTTCTCTGTGAGATAAACAACTCCCATACCCCCGCTTCTAGCAGTGACTGAGTTGAGGACGAGTTCATGAGCCCTGGGTCCCTTAGCATGTAGGTATCATTGAAGCATTTTTTGTCAGCACCCCAGCAAATGCACTGGTAGGATTTTTGCAGAGGCCATAGATGCTTTATTGCAGGGCAGATGTCAAGATGCCCCTGGGCTTTCAGTGTAAGCCCCTGAGTTTATGGAGCCCTCTTGGATGCCACCAGTAGTTAGCAGATGGGCCTGTCATCTTCCATGTGTTAGTTACCTATATGTGTGTAACAAATTCCTCCAACTTTTAGCATAGTAAACAAGAAAACATAATTCACTCATTTTCTGTGGCTCAGGCATTTGGGAAGTGCCCAGTTGAGCAAAAGTGACCGAAAATGTTAGTAGAATAGGAGAAGCCAAACTGACCTTATATGTCATTTAGACCAACCTTCTTATTTGATAGGGAAATGTATGCAGAGAGTTTGAATGATTACCTGTGCTGGTGCAGCTATTTTCAGAGGTGTTTGGAGCACAGGGCTCTGTTCCTCACATCTGCTGTTGGGTGATGTGAGTGTGATGTCAGTGCTGTAATGTTTGTGAGGAGGTATGAGGTCATGAGAACTAACATGCATAGTCAGTCATTTGGGTGTTAGTTTGTGGGAAAACTGGCCGATTAAGTTTGGTTGTGTAACTTCTGTCTGTGAAGGTCAGTGAAATGAACACAATGATTAAAAACACTTTTTTTCCATTCCTGAGTTTTAACAAACTTACTGTAGTGGGGGTACATTGTGACTTTTGCCAAAGTTCTTATAATATGCCATAGTTGAATTCATCCCTCCACGTTCTCCTTTATTCTCTCTCACCGTATTCCTGGAATAGTTTCATCACGTCTCGTTTTTCCATTTTCATACATGAGTATATAATATTTATACCATATCCTACACCCTTTCCTTATATCCTCACCCCTCCCACAAGTAACAACTCCCTATACAGGACCTATTTTCCATTTCTGTTACCAAAAATCCCTTTTTGTGTTTATTTTGTTTTAGTGTGGGGGGCAGAACTGGGGCTTGAACTCAGGGACTCTACCTTGAGGCAGTTCACCAGCCCTTTTTTTGTGATAGGTGTTTTTGAGACAGGGTCTTGCAAACTATTTGCCCAAGCTGTGTTTGAACCAAGATCTTCCTTATCTCTCCCTTCTGAGTCACAGGGACTGCGGGTGTGAGCCACTGGTGACCCGCACGTTTTTGTTTGTTTAATTGAGATAGCTATACGGGATGTTTCATTGTGACATTTGCTCATACATATATAGCTCTATGCATATATATATATGTACACGTTATAACACAAATTGGGTCATTCCCTCGATTTTTTGCTTTTCTACTTTATTCTCCTTCTTATGGTAGTTTCAAAAGTTTTTAAAATTCTGCATTCCTCTACAGAAAGTACAACAACCATATTGACCTGGTTAACCTCCTCCTTTTACCCTCTCTCTCTCATAAATGAGCTCCCCTTAGACCTGTTGTTCATACTACTGCTTGTATGTGTGTCAGGTCTCTAGTGCATGTGTGAGAAAAAACATGTGGCCTTTGGTTTCCCCAACCTGACTAATTTAACTTAAGGTGATGTTCTCTAGTTCCATCCATTTACCTGCAAACAACAAAATTTCATGCTTATTTAAGGCTGAATAAAATTCCATTGTGTGTAAATGCCACAGTTTTGGATCCATGTATCAGTTGTGAGGCATCTTGGCCGTTTACATATGTTAGCTGTTGTGAGTAATGCTGCAGTAAACACGGATGTGCAGGTGTCTGTATTGTTACCTGGCTTGCATTCATTCAGGTATATCCCTATGAATGATAATGCTGGATCACACAGCAATTCTACTTTGAGTTTCGAGAAGCCTCCATATTGTTTTCCACAGTTGTTGTACTAATTTGCATTCCCACTAACTGCATATGAGGGTTCCTTTTTTTTAGACATCCTTGAAAACATTAGTTGTTTGTATTCTTGATAGCCATTACAATGGGAGTGGTTTGGAATCTTGGTATGGTTTTCATTTTTGTTTTCTTTCTGACGAGCGATGGTGAGCATTTCTTTATGTAGTTGTAGGTCCTTTGGACTTCTGCCTTGGAACAAGCTCTGTTAAGTTCATTCGTGTATTTCTTCATTGGGTCACTGATTTTTACGGGAATTTAGTTTTTGAGTATATTCTCGGTATTAATTTCAGTCAGATGTATACCTGGCAATGATTTCCCCATTCTGGAGCCTTGGTTTCTGCTTCTATTCCTCACCACGTCATCTCAAGGTGTGGTTCTAGTGGACTGGCAAGGGAGGAAAAGGTTCCATGGAGGCACAGCACAGACACCTGTTGATCTGATATAAATTCTTCTCTGGTCTGCAGAGTACATCAAAGCACAGGCAGTGAAGGTTGGAAGGAATTCACCTCATTCACCGGTGTTTCCAGGTGTTCATAAGTATGGGTTCTGCTGAAAGGTACTTTTTTTTTGATGAAAGCCCAGAAATTGACTTCCACAAAGTAGTTAATATTCATGGGTCACATTCATTGTGTGGGTGTGTTTGTGTGTGGGGCCGCATGTGCGGTTGAAAATAGTTCCTGGATCATTGTCCGTGGATGCTGTGTTCCGAATAATGCCAGTCAGGAATGCTCCTTCGGAAGGCAGTAATTTTGGGTTTTTCTCTGTGTTGTTACTCCCTAGGTAAACTGTAATCAATTCACTGAGGAGGAAAGATTCAGGGATCCTTGAATATGTGCAGGGTATGTGAGGCTATCACGATGCATATATGTATGTGCCTCGTTACCCTGCTAGAAGTGATTTGAGTTCAAGTGATGGCTTCAGACACTGACTCTCGATTAGCCTTTAGTTGTTCCTTGGCATAATGGTGGTAGTATGTCTTCCTTCCAAGGACAATGTTGGAAGTGATGTCACTTCTTGGGTTTTTCTAAGTTTGATCCTTCCTAAAGTGCTTAAAGTGTCGCCTCAGTAGGGTAACGCCAGGATTTCAGCCTTTGCAGATAACATTCGACTTGCGTTGAATAGAGGCCAGGTTCCTGGGTGTCTGTGTCTACCTTTCTGTGTGCCTTTCTTGTGTGTATGTGTCTGTCTTTGTCTGTGTGCTTAATATTTCTCATTTGTTCATGTATTAATTTCTTTGCTATTTGTCATAAATTCTCATATTACCAATTGTTTCACACTCTTTGAGTGTATCTGCTGCTTAGGCATGCAGAAGTGTCTTTGAATCAAAATCTATCATTAACGTGGAGGAAATAGATTGAACGAACAAGGCTGGGTGATGTTCTATGACTTCTGGTTTTGCACAAAGTTGTAATTAACTCCATAGAATGTAAGAAATTCACATACAAGATAAATATTAGTATGTCACTCATTCTCTGTGTGTGAGTGTGTGTGGGATGTTTGTTGTTTAGTTTCCCAACACTGGTTGGTAGAATATAGGTTCCTTCCCCGAGTCACTTGAGGAACAGCCTTGTGTGGCACTGACTTTATGTCTTCGGTTCCATGAATGAAAGGTGAACTGTGATGTCCCTCAGAGAACCATTGCAGATTTGGATGTCCTTGCTGAGAGTTTCATGTTTCTTCCATAGGTTGTGGTGTTCCTGAAATCTGCCATTCTTCCGAGAGGTGGTAAGCTTTTCAGTCACTAGAGAACCCTAAGCATTCCTTGGCTATAGCGTGTGTGTGCCTGTGTACTTCTCAGATCAAAGTGAAGTAATTTCTGTGTCGTTAGGAAGTGAATTCTTGTGGTGACCTTGAGGCTCTTGGCAGCCAGTGTGTGCTTTTGCGTGTTTTGTTCAAGTTAGGAACACTGTAGGCTGGAAGACAGCCCCAGGCCCTCACTCTGTGATATTTTGGGTCAGTTAAGGGAATACCCTCCCAGATGATGGGAGATGTAGTTCTGAGAAGGAAGTTGCCTCATCCAAGGTTCAGGGAGTTTTCCTGGCTTATTTACCTTCAAAGGGCTTGAGGTGTTTGTGTACTCACCAGGTGAAAGCCTTCCTGTCCTCCAAAGTGTGGGGTCCAGATTGGGAGTAGTTTGGAAGAAGTCAGAAATGTCATGCCAGTTGAACCTTGAATGATCTGAGGAGGGAACGTGGAGGAGAAAAGCAATTCCCAGATCACAAGTTCTTGCCAGGAAACTGCCACACAAATGGCTGGAGACTGAAGGGAGAGGGGCCATAGAGGCAGTGCTTACGTGGTCTGACCAATCAGGACAGACTTGGTTGTGATGTCACAGTGGGATCCCAGCCACTGCAACATACACATTCCCGAGGCAGCTCCTGCCTGGCCTCTTGCTATGGTAGCACAGCCAGCCAAGCATGGAGAAGCTGGAGGTAGGTGCCACTGTCTCGTGTGGAAGACTTCTCTTTTATTTGGGTCCTCGATATACGGGGCACACGTGGCCTGAGCACACGGGTGACCTGAGCATCCTAGGATCGGGTGATACCATGCCTCAGTAGAGATCTTCGTAAACTTTTTTGGTTTTGGTGGAACTGTTGGGACTGGTAATACTGGCGTTGAAACTCAATGCTTTTCACTTGCAAAGCAGTTGCTCTACCCTTTTAGCAACACCTCCTGTCAAAGTTCTATAAATCTTTAGATTAAAGAAGTACAGTGAACCCCGAAAAGAATAAACAGAGCCAAACCATCCAACACCAATCACTATATTGTTTAGGAATGGATCGGTATGTGATAAAAAACCCATAGTAATGTACCTGAAATTTGGGCTGTTTGCCCGTGACGTATACCTGCATTTCTCTCACCTCAGCAGGTAGAAACAGGAGGATCGCAGTTCAAAGCCAGCTCTTTGAAATATTTTCCACAAGCCTCTGTTGAAAATACTCAACGCACAGAAGGTGTGCTGGAGTGGTATGGTTTTTCTTTTTTTAAATATTGTTTATTGAGTACTGTTGTACTGGGTATATGTTGTTACATTTACAAAAGTTTTTTACACTATGTCATAGTTAAAATCATCCCTTCCATCATTTTCCTTTATTATCTCCCTCCCTATTCCTGGAATAGTTTCACAGGTCTCATGTTTCCATTTTCATACATGAGTACACAATATTTCCATCCTATTCACCCTCACAACCATTTACTAATAATCCTCCCTGCTCCCAATGTAACTGACCGCGAGACAAGACCAGGTTTCCTTTCTTGTGTTGTGTTTTTTATTAGTTTATATGTTTGTGTTTGGTGGGACTGGGTCTGTTTTCTTCTTTTGAAAAAAAATGATATTTTTTTGTTTAAGATAGGTCTATAGGGAGTTTCACTGTGACATTTCCATGTACATACGTCTTATGATCCTAATTGTTTCATCCCTTCCTGTTGTCCTTTTTACTTTATTCCCCTTCCATTTTTGATGTATAGAAAATACATTCACATTCTTAACTTCGTTCTTTTAAATGTTCTCCCTCCCATTAGGGACTCCCCGTCAGATTGAGTTGTTTTTCATAGCACTCTTTGTATATTTATTGGGCCTGTATTCTACATCTGAGAGAAAACATGCAGTGTTTGGTTTCAGAACCTGGCTAATTTCACTTAAGATAATCTCCATTTCCATCCATTTCTCTGCAAAGGATAAAATCTCATTCTTTATTGTGGCTGAATCAAATTCCATTGAAAATTCTTGTTTTTCTAATTTACAGATAAAAAGAAAGTTATGCAGTGACACAGATTATCAGGAAATTACCACATGGTTTCTGTTCAACTGGAATTTCAGATTCCACAAACTCAGGTGAGTTAAGGAGCATGTTTGATCAGAGATCTTTCTCTGTGAGATAAACAACTCCCATACCCCCGCTTCTAGCAGTGACTGAGTTGAGGACGAGTTCATGAGCCCTGGGTCCCTTAGCATGTAGGTATCATTGAAGCATTTTTTGTCAGCACCCCAGCAAATGCACTGGTAGGATTTTTGCAGAGGCCATAGATGCTTTATTGCAGGGCAGATGTCAAGATGCCCCTGGGCTTTCAGTGTAAGCCCCTGAGTTTATGGAGCCCTCTTGGATGCCACCAGTAGTTAGCAGATGGGCCTGTCATCTTCCATGTGTTAGTTACCTATATGTGTGTAACAAATTTCTCCAACTTTTAGCGTAGTAAACAAGAAAACATAATTCACTCATTTTCTGTGGGTCAGGCATTTGGGAAGTGCCCAGTTGAGCAAAAGTGACCGAAAATGTTAGTAGAATAGGAGAAGCCAAACTGACCTTATATGTCATTTAGACCAACCTTCTTATTTGATAGGGAAATGTATGCAGAGAGTTTGAATGATTACCTGTGCTGGTGCAGCTATTTTCAGAGGTGTTTGGAGCACAGGGCTCTGTTCCTCACATCTGCTGTTGGGTGATGTGAGTGTGATGTCAGTGCTATAATGTTTGTGAGGAGGTATGAGGTCATGAGAACTAACGTGCATAGTCAGTCATTTGGGTGTTAGTTTGTGGGAAAACTGGCCGATTAAGTTTGGTTGTGTAACTTCTGTCTGTGAAGGTCAGTGAAATGAACACAATGATTAAAAACACTTTTTTTCCATTCCTGAGTTTTAACAAACTTACTGTAGTGGGAGTACATTGTGACTTTTGCCAAAGTTCTTATACTATGCCATAGTTGAATTCATCCCTCCACGTTCTCCTTTATTCTCTCTCACCGTATTCCTGGAATAGTTTCATCACGTCTCGTTTTTCCATTTTCATACATGAGTATATAATATTTATACCATATCCTACACCCTTTCCTTATATCCTCACCCCTCCCACAAGTAACAACTCCCTATACAGGACCTATTTTCCATTTCTGTTACCAAAAATCCCTTTTTGTGTTTATTTTGTTTTAGTGTGGGGGGCAGAACTGGGGCTTGAACTCAGGGACTCTACCTTGAGGCAGTTCACCAGCCCTTTTTTTGTGATAGGTGTTTTTGAGACAGGGTCTTGCAAACTATTTGCCCAAGCTGTGTTTGAACCAAGATCTTCCTTATCTCTCCCTTCTGAGTCACAGGGACTGCGGGTGTGAGCCACTGGTGACCCGCACGTTTTTGTTTGTTTAATTGAGATAGCTATACGGGATGTTTCATTGTGACATTTGCTCATACATATATAGCTCTATGCATATATATATATGTACACGTTATAACACAAATTGGGTCATTCCCTCGATTTTTTGCTTTTCTACTTTATTCTCCTTCTTATGGTAGTTTCAAAAGTTTTTAAAATTCTGCATTCCTCTACAGAAAGTACAACAACCATATTGACCTGGTTAACCTCCTCCTTTTACCCTCTCTCTCTCATAAATGAGCTCCCCTTAGACCTGTTGTTCATACTACTGCTTGTATGTGTGTCAGGTCTCTAGTGCATGTGTGAGAAAAAACATGTGGCCTTTGGTTTCCCCAACCTGACTAATTTAACTTAAGGTGATGTTCTCTAGTTCCATCCATTTACCTGCAAACAACAAAATTTCATGCTTATTTAAGGCTGAATAAAATTCCATTGTGTGTAAATGCCACAGTTTTGGATCCATGTATCAGTTGTGAGGCATCTTGGCCGTTTACATATGTTAGCTGTTGTGAGTAATGCTGCAGTAAACACGGATGTGCAGGTGTCTGTATTGTTACCTGGCTTGCATTCATTCAGGTATATCCCTATGAATGATAATGCTGGATCACACAGCAATTCTACTTTGAGTTTCGAGAAGCCTCCATATTGTTTTCCACAGTTGTTGTACTAATTTGCATTCCCACTAACTGCATATGAGGGTTCCTTTTTTTTAGACATCCTTGAAAACATTAGTTGTTTGTATTCTTGATAGCCATTACAATGGGAGTGGTTTGGAATCTTGGTATGGTTTTCATTTTTGTTTTCTTTCTGACGAGCGATGGTGAGCATTTCTTTATGTAGTTGTAGGTCCTTTGGACTTCTGCCTTGGAACAAGCTCTGTTAAGTTCATTCGTGTATTTCTTCATTGGGTCACTGATTTTTACGGGAATTTAGTTTTTGAGTATATTCTCGGTATTAATTTCAGTCAGATGTATACCTGGCAATGATTTCCCCATTCTGGAGCCTTGGTTTCTGCTTCTATTCCTCACCACGTCATCTCAAGGTGTGGTTCTAGTGGACTGGCAAGGGAGGAAAAGGTTCCATGGAGGCACAGCACAGACACCTGTTGATCTGATATAAATTCTTCTCTGGTCTGCAGAGTACATCAAAGCACAGGCAGTGAAGGTTGGAAGGAATTCACCTCATTCACCGGTGTTTCCAGGTGTTCATAAGTATGGGTTCTGCTGAAAGGTACTTTTTTTTTGATGAAAGCCCAGAAATTGACTTCCACAAAGTAGTTAATATTCATGGGTCACATTCATTGTGTGGGTGTGTTTGCGTGTGGGGCCGCATGTGCGGTTGAAAATAGTTCCTGGATCATTGTCCGTGGATGCTGTGTTCCGAATAATGCCAGTCAGGAATGCTCCTTCGGAAGGCAGTAATTTTGGGTTTTTCTCTGTGTTGTTACTCCCTAGGTAAACTGTAATCAATTCACTGAGGAGGAAAGATTCAGGGATCCTTGAATATGTGCAGGGTATGTGAGGCTATCACGATGCATATATGTATGTGCCTCGTTACCCTGCTAGAAGTGATTTGAGTTCAAGTGATGGCTTCAGACACTGACTCTCGATTAGCCTTTAGTTGTTCCTTGGCATAATGGTGGTAGTATGTCTTCCTTCCAAGGACAATGTTGGAACTGATGTCACTTCTTGGGTTTTTCTAAGTTTGATCCTTCCTAAAGTGCTTAAAGTGTCGCCTCAGTAGGGTAACGCCAGGATTTCAGCCTTTGCAGATAACATTCGACTTGCGTTGAATAGAGGCCAGGTTCCTGGGTGTCTGTGTCTACCTTTCTGTGTGCGTTTCTTGTGTGTATGTGTCTGTCTTTGTCTGTGTGCTTAATATTTCTCATTTGTTCATGTATTAATTTCTTTGCTATTTGTCATAAATTCTCATATTACCAATTGTTTCACACTCTTTGAGTGTATCCGCTGCTTAGGCATGCAGAAGTGTCTTTGAATCAAAATCTATCATTAACGTGGAGGAAATAGATTGAACGAACAAGGCTGGGTGATGTTCTATGACTTCTGGTTTTGCACAAAGTTGTAATTAACTCCATAGAATGTAAGAAATTCACATACAAGATAAATATTAGTATGTCACTCATTCTCTGTGTGTGAGTGTGTGTGGGATGTTTGTTGTTTAGTTTCCCAACACTGGTTGGTAGAATATAGGTTCCTTCCCCGAGTCACTTGAGGAACAGCCTTGTGTGGCACTGACTTTATGTCTTCGGTTCCATGAATGAAAGGTGAACTGTGATGTCCCTCAGAGAACCATTGCAGATTTGGATGTCCTTGCTGAGAGTTTCATGTTTCTTCCATAGGTTGTGGTGTTCCTGAAATCTGCCATTCTTCCGAGAGGTGGTAAGCTTTTCAGTCACTAGAGAACCCTAAGCATTCCTTGGCTATAGCGTGTGTGTGCCTGTGTACTTCTCAGATCAAAGTGAAGTAATTTCTGTGTCGTTAGGAAGTGAATTCTTGTGGTGACCTTGAGGCTCTTGGCAGCCAGTGTGTGCTTTTGCGTGTTTTGTTCAAGTTAGGAACACTGTAGGCTGGAAGACAGCCCCAGGCCCTCACTCTGTGATATTTTGGGTCAGTTAAGGGAATACCCTCCCAGATGATGGGAGATGTAGTTCTGAGAAGGAAGTTGCCTCATCCAAGGTTCAGGGAGTTTTCCTGGCTTATTTACCTTCAAAGGGCTTGAGGTGTTTGTGTACTCACGAGGTGAAAGCCTTCCTGTCCTCCAAAGTGTGGGGTCCAGATTGGGAGTAGTTTGGAAGAAGTCAGAAATGTCATGCCAGTTGAACCTTGAATGATCTGAGGAGGGAACGTGGAGGAGAAAAGCAATTCCCAGATCACAAGTTCTTGCCAGGAAACTGCCACACAAATGGCTGGAGACTGAAGGGAGAGGGGCCATAGAGGCAGTGCTTACGTGGTCTGACCAATCAGGACAGACTTGGTTGTGATGTCACAGTGGGATCCCAGCCACTGCAACATACACATTCCCGAGGCAGCTCCTGCCTGGCCTCTTGCTATGGTAGCACAGCCAGCCAAGCATGGAGAAGCTGGAGGTAGGTGCCACTGTCTCGTGTGGAAGACTTCTCTTTTATTTGGGTCCTCGATATACGGGGCACACGTGGCCTGAGCACACGGGTGACCTGAGCATCCTAGGATCGGGTGATACCATGCCTCAGTAGAGATCTTCGTAAACTTTTTTGGTTTTGGTGGAACTGTTGGGACTGGTAATACTGGCGTTGAAACTCAATGCTTTTCACTTGCAAAGCAGTTGCTCTACCCTTTTAGCAACACCTCCTGTCAAAGTTCTATAAATCTTTAGATTAAAGAAGTACAGTGAACCCCGAAAAGAATAAACAGAGCCAAACCATCCAACACCAATCACTATATTGTTTAGGAATGGATCGGTATGTGATAAAAAACCCATAGTAATGTACCTGAAATTTGGGCTGTTTGCCCGTGACGTATACCTGCATTTCTCTCACCTCAGCAGGTAGAAACAGGAGGATCGCAGTTCAAAGCCAGCTCTTTGAAATATTTTCCACAAGCCTCTGTTGAAAATACTCAACGCACAGAAGGTGTGCTGGAGTGGTATGGTTTTTCTTTTTTTAAATATTGTTTATTGAGTACTGTTGTACTGGGTATATGTTGTTACATTTACAAAAGTTTTTTACACTATGTCATAGTTAAAATCATCCCTTCCATCATTTTCCTTTATTATCTCCCTCCCTATTCCTGGAATAGTTTCACAGGTCTCATGTTTCTATTTTCATACAAGAGTACACAATATTTCCATCCTATTCACCCTCACAACCATTTACTAATAATCCTCCCTGCTCCCAATGTAAGTAACCGCGAGACAAGACCAGGTTTCCTTTCTTGTGTTGTGTTTTTTATTAGTTTATATGTTTGTGTTTGGTGGGACTGGGTCTGTTTTCTCCTTTTGAAAAAAAATGATATTTTTTTGTTTAAGATAGGTCTATAGGGAGTTTCACTGTGACATTTCCATGTACATACGTCTTATGATCCTAATTGTTTCATCCCTTCCTGTTGTCCTTTTTACTTTATTCCCCTTCCATTTTTGATGTATAGAAAATACATTCACATTCTTAACTTCGTTCTTTTAAATGTTCTCCCTCCCATTAGGGACTCCCCGTCAGATTGAGTTGTTTTTCATAGCACTCTTTGTATATTTATTGGGCCTGTATTCTACATCTGAGAGAAAACATGCAGTGTTTGGTTTCAGAACCTGGCTAATTTCACTTAAGATAATCTCCATTTCCATCCATTTCTCTGCAAAGGATAAAATCTCATTCTTTATTGTGGCTGAATCAAATTCCATTGAAAATTCTTGTTTTTCTAATTTACAGATAAAAAGAAAGTTATGCAGTGACACAGATTATCAGGAAATTACCACATGGTTTCTGTTCAACTGGAATTTCAGATTCCACAAACTCAGGTGAGTTAAGGAGCATGTTTGATCAGAGATCTTTCTCTGTGAGATAAACAACTCCCATACCCCCGCTTCTAGCAGTGACTGAGTTGAGGACGAGTTCATGAGCCCTGGGTCCCTTAGCATGTAGGTATCATTGAAGCATTTTTTGTCAGCACCCCAGCAAATGCACTGGTAGGATTTTTGCAGAGGCCATAGATGCTTTATTGCAGGGCAGATGTCAAGATGCCCCTGGGCTTTCAGTGTAAGCCCCTGAGTTTATGGAGCCCTCTTGGATGCCACCAGTAGTTAGCAGATGGGCCTGTCATCTTCCATGTGTTAGTTACCTATATGTGTGTAACAAATTCCTCCAACTTTTAGCATAGTAAACAAGAAAACATAATTCACTCATTTTCTGTGGCTCAGGCATTTGGGAAGTGCCCAGTTGAGCAAAAGTGACCCAAAATGTTAGTAGAATAGGAGAAGCCAAACTGACCTTATATGTCATTTAGACCAACCTTCTTATTTGATAGGGAAATGTATGCAGAGAGTTTGAATGATTACCTGTGCTGGTGCAGCTATTTTCAGAGGTGTTTGGAGCACAGGGCTCTGTTCCTCACATCTGCTGTTGGGTGATGTGAGTGTGATGTCAGTGCTACAACGTTTGTGAGGAGGTATGAGGTCATGAGAAGTAACATGCATAGTCAGTCATTTGGGTGTTAGTTTGTGGGAAAACTGGCCGATTAAGTTTGGTTGTGTAACTTCTGTCTGTGAAGGTCAGTGAAATGAACACAATGATTAAAAACACTTTTTTTCCATTCCTGAGTTTTAACAAACTTACTGTAGTGGGGGTACATTGTGACTTTTGCCAAAGTTCTTATAATATGCCATAGTTGAATTCATCCCTCCACATTCTCCTTTATTCTCTCTCACCGTATTCCTGGAATAGTTTCATCACGTCTCGTTTTTCCATTTTCATACATGAGTATATAATATTTATACCATATCCTACACCCTTTCCTTATATCCTCACCCCTCCCACAAGTAACAACTCCCTATACAGGACCTATTTTCCATTTCTGTTACCAAAAATCCCTTTTTGTGTTTATTTTGTTTTAGTGTGGGGGGCAGAACTGGGGCTTGAACTCAGGGACTCTACCTTGAGGCAGTTCACCAGCCCTTTTTTTGTGATAGGTGTTTTTGAGACAGGGTCTTGCAAACTATTTGCCCAAGCTGTGTTTGAACCAAGATCTTCCTTATCTCTCCCTTCTGAGTCACAGGGACTGCGGGTGTGAGCCACTGGTGACCCGCACGTTTTTGTTTGTTTAATTGAGATAGCTATACGGGATGTTTCATTGTGACATTTGCTCATACATATATAGCTCTATGCATATATATATATGTACACGTTATAACACAAATTGGGTCATTCCCTCGATTTTTTGCTTTTCTACTTTATTCTCCTTCTTATGGTAGTTTCAAAAGTTTTTAAAATTCTGCAATCCTCTACAGAAAGTACAACAACCATATTGACCTGGTTAACCTCCTCCTTTTACCCTCTCTCTCTCATAAATGAGCTCCCCTTAGACCTGTTGTTCATACTACTGCTTGTATGTGTGTCAGGTCTCTAGTGCATGTGTGAGAAAAAACATGTGGCCTTTGGTTTCCCCAACCTGACTAATTTAACTTAAGGTGATGTTCTCTAGTTCCATCCATTTACCTGCAAACAACAAAATTTCATGCTTATTTAAGGCTGAATAAAATTCCATTGTGTGTAAATGCCACAGTTTTGGATCCATGTATCAGTTGTGAGGCATCTTGGCCGTTTACATATGTTAGCTGTTGTGAGTAATGCTGCAGTAAACACGGATGTGCAGGTGTCTGTATTGTTACCTGGCTTGCATTCATTCAGGTATATCCCTATGAATGATAATGCTGGATCACACAGCAATTCTACTTTGAGTTTCGAAAAGCCTCCATATTGTTTTCCACAGTTGTTGTACTAATTTGCATTCCCACTAACTGCATATGAGGGTTCCTTTTTTTTAGACATCCTTGAAAACATTAGTTGTTTGTATTCTTGATAGCCATTACAATGGGAGTGGTTTGGAATCTTGGTATGGTTTTCATTTTTGAATTCTTTCTGACGAGCGATGGTGAGCATTTCTTTAGGTAGTTGTAGGTCCTTTGGACTTCTGCCTTGGAACAAGCTCTGTTAAGTGCATTCGTGTATTTCTTCATTGGGTCACTGATTTTTACGGGAATTTAGTTTTTGAGTATATTCTCGGTATTAATTTCAGTCAGATGTATACCTGGCAATGATTTCCCCATTCTGGAGCCTTGGTTTCTGCTTCTATTCCTCACCACGTCATCTCAAGGTGTGGTTCTAGTGGACTGGCAAGGGAGGAAAAGGTTCCATGGAGGCACAGCACAGACACCTGTTGATCTGATATTAATTCTTCTCTGGTCTGCAGAGTACATCAAAGCACAGGCAGTGAAGGTTGGAAGGAATTCACCTCATTCACCGGTGTTTCCAGGTGTTCATAAGTATGGGTTCTGCTGAAAGGTACTTTTTTTTGATGAAAGCCCAGAAATTGACTTACACAAAGTAGTTAATATTCATGGGTCACATTCATTGTGTGGGTGTGTTTGTGTGTGGGGCCGCATGTGCGGTTGAAAATAGTTCCTGGATCATTGTCCGTGGATGCTGTGTTCCTAATAATGCCAGTCAGGAATGCTCCTTCGGAAGGCAGTAATTTTGGGTTTTTCTCTGTGTTGTTACTCCCTAGGTAAACTGTAATCAATTCACTGAGGAGGAAAGATTCAGGGATCCTTGAATATGTGCAGGGTATGTGAGGCTATCACGATGCATATATGTATGTGCCTCGTTACCCTGCTAGAAGTGATTTGAGTTCAAGTGATGGCTTCAGACACTGACTCTCGATTAGCCTTTAGTTGTTCCTTGGCATAATGGTGGTAGTATGTCTTCCTTCCAAGGACAATGTTGGAAGTGATGTCACTTCTTGGGTTTTTCTAAGTTTGATCCTTCCTAAAGTGCTTAAAGTGTCGCCTCAGTAGGGTAACGCCAGGATTTCAGCCTTTGCAGATAACATTCGACTTGCGTTGAATAGAGGCCAGGTTCCTGGGTGTCTGTGTCTACCTTTCTGTGTGCCTTTCTTGTGTGTATGTGTCTGTCTTTGTCTGTGTGCTTAATATTTCTCATTTGTTCATGTGTGAATTTCTTTGCTATTTGTCATAAATTCTCATATTACCAATTGTTTCACACTCTTTGAGTGTATCCGCTGCTTAGGCATGCAGAAGTGTCTTTGAATCAAAATCTATCATTAACGTGGAGGAAATAGATGGAACGAACAAGGCTGGGTGATTTTCTATGACTTCTGGTCTTGCACAAAGTTGTAATTAACTCCATAGAATGTAAGAAATTCACATACAAGATAAATATTAGTATGTCACTCATTCTCTGTGTGTGAGTGTGTGTGGGATGTTTGTTGTTTAGTTTCCCAACACTGGTTGGTAGAATATAGGTTCCTTCCCCAAGTCACTTGAGGAACAGCCTTGTGTGGCACTGACTTTATGTCTTCGGTTCCATGAATGAAAGGTGAACTGTGATGTCCCTCAGAGAACCATTGCAGATTTGGATGTCCTTCCTGAGAGTTTCATGTTTATTCCATAGGTTGTGGTGTTCCTGAAATCTGCCATTCTTCCGAGAGGTGGTAAGCATTTCAGTCACTAGAGAACCCTAAGCATTCCTTGGCTATAGCGTGTGTGTGCCTGTGTACTTCTCAGATCAAAGTGAAGTAATTTCTGTGTCGTTAGGAAGTGAATTCTTGTGGTGACCTTGAGGCTCTTGGCAGCCAGTGTGTGCTTTTGCGTGTTTTGTTCAAGTTAGGAACACTGTAGGCTGGAAGACAGCCCCAGGCCCTCACTCTGTGATATTTTGGGTCAGTTAAGGGAATACCCTCCCAGATGATGGGAGATGTAGTTCTGAGAAGGAAGTTGCCTCATCCAAGGTTCAGGGAGTTTTCCTGGCTTATTTACCTTCAAAGGGCTTGAGGTGTTTGTGTACTCACCAGGTGAAAGCCTTCCTGTCCTCCAAAGTGTGGGGTCCAGATTGGGAGTAGTATGGAAGAAGTCAGAAATGTCATGCCACTTGAACCTTGAATGATCTGAGGAGGGAACGTGGAGGAGAAAAGCAATTCCCAGATCACAAGTTCTTGCCAGGAAACTGCCACACAAATGGCTGGAGACTGAAGGGAGAGGGGCCATAGAGGCAGTGCTTACGTGGTCTGACCAATCAGGACAGACTTGGTTGTGATGTCACAGTGGGATCCCAGCCACTGCAACATACACATTCCCGAGGCAGCTCCTGCCTGGCCTCTTGCTATGGTAGCGCAGCCAGCCAAGCATGGAGAAGCTGGAGGTAGGTGCCACTGTCTCGTGTGGAAGACTTCTCTTTTATTTGGGTCCTCGATATACGGGGCACACGTGGCCTGAGCACACGGGTGACCTGAGCATCCTAGGATCGGGTGATACCATTCCTCAGTAGAGATCTTCGTAAACTTTTTTGGTTTTGGTGGAACTGTTGGGACTGGTAATACTGGCGTTGAAACTCAATGCTTTTCACTTGCAAAGCAGTTGCTCTACCCTTTTAGCAACACCTCCTGTCAAAGTTCTATAAATCTTTAGATTAAAGAAGTACAGTGAACCCCGAAAAGAATAAACAGAGCCAAACCATCCAACACCAATCACTATATTGTTTAGGAATGGATCGGTATGTGATAAAAAACCCATAGTAATGTACCTGAAATTTGGGCTGTTTGCCCGTGACGTATACCTGCATTTCTCTCACCTCAGCAGGTAGAAACAGGAGGATCGCAGTTCAAAGCCAGCTCTTTGAAATATTTTCCACAAGCCTCTGTTGAAAATACTCAACGCACAGAAGGTGTGCTGGAGTGGTATGGTTTTTCTTTTTTGAAATATTGTTTATTGAGTACTGTTGTACTGGGTATATGTTGTTACATTTACAAAAGTTTTTTACACTATGTCATAGTTAAAATCATCCCTTCCATCATTTTCCTTTATTATCTCCCTCCCTATTCCTGGAATAGTTTCACAGGTCTCATGTTTGCATTTTCATACATGAGTACACAATATTTCCATCCTATTCACCCTCACAACCATTTACTAATAATCCTCCCTGCTCCCAATGTAAGTAACCGCGAGACAAGACCAGGTTTCCTTTCTTGTGTTGTGTTTTTTATTAGTTTATATGTTTGTGTTTGGTGGGACTGGGTCTGTTTTCTTCTTTTGAAAAAAAATGATATTTTTTTGTTTAAGATAGGTCTATAGGGAGTTTCACTGTGACATTTCCATGTACATACGTCTTATGATCCTAATTGTTTCATCCCTTCCTGTTGTCCTTTTTACTTTATTCCCCTTCCATTTTTGATGTATAGAAAATACATTCACATTCTTAACTTCGTTCTTTTAAATGTTCTCCCTCCCATTAGGGACTCCCCGTCAGATTGAGTTGTTTTTCATAGCACTCTTTGTATATTTATTGGGCCTGTATTCTACATCTGAGAGAAAACATGCAGTGTTTGGTTTCAGAACCTGGCTAATTTCACTTAAGATAATCTCCATTTCCATCCATTTCTCTGCAAAGGATAAAATCTCATTCTTTATTGTGGCTGAATCAAATTCCATTGAAAATTCTTGTTTTTCTAATTTACAGATAAAAAGAAAGTTATGCAGTGACACAGATTATCAGGAAATTACCACATGGTTTCTGTTCAACTGGAATTTCAGATTCCACAAACTCAGGTGAGTTAAGGAGCATGTTTGATCAGAGATCTTTCTCTGTGAGATAAACAACTCCCATACCCCCGCTTCTAGCAGTGACTGAGTTGAGGACGAGTTCATGAGCCCTGGGTCCCTTAGCATGTATGTATCATTGAAGCCTTTTTTGTCAGCACCCCAGCAAATGCACTGGTAGGATTTTTGCAGAGGCCATAGATGCTTTATTGCAGGGCAGATGTCAAGATGCCCCTGGGCTTTCAGTGTAAGCCCCTGAGTTTATGGAGCCCTCTTGGATGCCACCAGTAGTTAGCAGATGGGCCTGTCATCTTCCATGTGTTAGTTACCTATATGTGTGTAACAAATTCCTCCAACTTTTAGCATAGTAAACAAGAAAACATAATTCACTCATTTTCTGTGGCTCAGGCATTTGGGAAGTGCCCAGTTGAGCAAAAGTGACCCAAAATGTTAGTAGAATAGGAGAAGCCAAACTGACCTTATATGTCATTTAGACCAACCTTCTTATTTGATAGGGAAATGTATGCAGAGAGTTTGAATGATTACCTGTGCTGGTGCAGCTATTTTCAGAGGTGTTTGGAGCACAGGGCTCTGTTCCTCACATCTGCTGTTGGGTGATGTGAGTGTGATGTCAGTGCTACAACGTTTGTGAGGAGGTATGAGGTCATGAGAAGTAACATGCATAGTCAGTCATTTGGGTGTTAGTTTGTGGGAAAACTGGCCGATTAAGTTTGGTTGTGTAACTTCTGTCTGTGAAGGTCAGTGAAATGAACACAATGATTAAAAACACTTTTTTTCCATTCCTGAGTTTTAACAAACTTACTGTAGTGGGGGTACATTGTGACTTTTGCCAAAGTTCTTATAATATGCCATAGTTGAATTCATCCCTCCACATTCTCCTTTATTCTCTCTCACCGTATTCCTGGAATAGTTTCATCACGTCTCGTTTTTCCATTTTCATACATGAGTATATAATATTTATACCATATCCTACACCCTTTCCTTATATCCTCACCCCTCCCACAAGTAACAACTCCCTATACAGGACCTATTTTCCATTTCTGTTACCAAAAATCCCTTTTTGTGTTTATTTTGTTTTAGTGTGGGGGGCAGAACTGGGGCTTGAACTCAGGGACTCTACCTTGAGGCAGTTCACCAGCCCTTTTTTTGTGATAGGTGTTTTTGAGACAGGGTCTTGCAAACTATTTGCCCAAGCTGTGTTTGAACCAAGATCTTCCTTATCTCTCCCTTCTGAGTCACAGGGACTGCGGGTGTGAGCCACTGGTGACCCGCACGTTTTTGTTTGTTTAATTGAGATAGCTATACGGGATGTTTCATTGTGACATTTGCTCATACATATATAGCTCTATGCATATATATATATGTACACGTTATAACACAAATTGGGTCATTCCCTCGATTTTTTGCTTTTCTACTTTATTCTCCTTCTTATGGTAGTTTCAAATTTTTTAAAATTCTGCATTCCTCTACAGAAAGTACAACAACCATATTGACCTGGTTAACCTCCTCCTTTTACCCTCTCTCTCTCATAAATGAGCTCCCCTTAGACCTGTTGTTCATACTACTGCTTGTATGTGTGTCAGGTCTCTAGTGCATGTGTGAGAAAAAACATGTGGCCTTTGGTTTCCCCAACCTGACTAATTTAACTTAAGGTGATGTTCTCTAGTTCCATCCATTTACCTGCAAGCAACAAAATTTCATGCTTATTTAAGGCTGAATAAAATTCCATTGTGTGTAAATGCCACAGTTTTGGATCCATGTATCAGTTGTGAGGCATCTTGGCTGTTTACATATGTTAGCTGTTGTGAGTAATGCTGCAGTAAACACGGATGTGCAGGTGTCTGTATTGTTACCTGGCTTGCATTCATTCAGGTATATCCCTATGAATGATAATGCTGGATCACACAGCAATTCTACTTTGAGTTTCGAGAAGCCTCCATATTGTTTTCCACAGTTGTTGTACTAATTTGCATTCCCACTAACTGCATATGAGGGTTCCTTTTTTTTAGACATCCTTGAAAACATTAGTTGTTTGTATTCTTGATAGCCATTACAATGGGAGTGGTTTGGAATCTTGGTATGGTTTTCATTTTTGTTTTCTTTCTGACGAGCGATGGTGAGCATTTCTTTATGTAGTTGTAGGTCCTTTGGACTTCTGCCTTGGAACAAGCTCTGTTAAGTTCATTTGTGTATTTCTTCATTGGGTCACTGATTTTTACGGGAATTTAGTTTTTGAGTATATTCTCGGTATTAATTTCAGTCAGATGTATACCTGGCAATGATTTCCCCATTCTGGAGCCTTGGTTTCTGCTTCTATTCCTCACCACGTCATCTCAAGGTGTGGTTCTAGTGGACTGGCAAGGGAGGAAAAGGTTCCATGGAGGCACAGCACAGACACCTGTTGATCTGATATAAATTCTTCTCTGGTCTGCAGAGTACATCAAAGCACAGGCAGTGAAGGTTGGAAGGAATTCACCTCATTCACCGGTGTTTCCAGGTGTTCATAAGTATGGGTTCTGCTGAAAGGTACTTTTTTTTGATGAAAGCCCAGAAATTGACTTACACAAAGTAGTTAATATTCATGGGTCACATTCATTGTGTGGGTGTGTTTGTGTGTGGGGCCGCATGTGCGGTTGAAAATAGTTCCTGGATCATTGTCCGTGGATGCTGTGTTCCTAATAATGCCAGTCAGGAATGCTCCTTCGGAAGGCAGTAATTTTGGGTTTTTCTCTGTGTTGTTACTCCCTAGGTAAACTGTAATCAATTCACTGAGGAGGAAAGATTCAGGGATCCTTGAATATGTACAGGGTATGTGAGGCTATCGTGATGCATATATGTATGTGCCTCGTTACCCTGCTAGAAGTGATTTGAGTTCAAGTGATGGCTTCAGACACTGACTCTCGATTAGCCTTTAGTTGTTCCTTGGCATAATGGTGGTAGTATGTCTTCCTTCCAAGGACAATGTTGGAAGTGATGTCACTTCTTGGGTTTTTCTAAGTTTGATCCTTCCTAAAGTGCTTAAAGTGTCGCCTCAGTAGGGTAACGCCAGGATTTCAGCCTTTGCAGATAACATTCGACTTGCGTTGTATAGAGGCCAGGCTCCTGGGTGTCTGTGTCTACCTTTCTGTGTGCCTTTCTTGTGTGTATGTGTCTGTCTTTGTCTGTGTGCTTAATATTTCTCATTTGTTCATGTATTAATTTCTTTGCTATTTGTCATAAATTCTCATATTACCAATTGTTTCACACTCTTTGAGTGTATCCGCTGCTTAGGCATGCAGAAGTGTCTTTGAATCAAAATCTATCATTAACATTGAGGAAATAGATGGAACGAACAAGGCTGGGTGATGTTCTTAGACTTCTGGTCTTGCACAAAGTTGTAATTAACTCCATAGAATGTAAGAAATTCACATACAAGATAAATATTAGTATGTCACTCATTCTCTGTGTGTGAGTGTGTGTGGGATGTTTGTTGTTTAGTTTCCCAACACTGGTTGGTAGAATATAGGTTCCTTCCCCAAGTCACTTGAGGAAAAGCCTTGTGTGGCACTGACTTTATGTCTTGGGTTCCATGAATGAAAGGTGAACTGTGATGTCCCTCAGAGAACCATTGCAGATTTGAATGTCCTTCCTGAGAGTTTCATGTTTATTCCATAGGTTGTGGTGTTCCTGAAATCTGCCATTCTTCCGAGAGGTGGTAAGCATTTCAGTCACTAGAGAACCCTAAGCATTCCTTGGCTATAGCGTGTGTGTGCCTGTGTACTTCTCAGATCAAAGTGAAGTAATTTCTGTGTCGTTAGGAAGTGAATTCTTGTGGTGACCTTGAGGCTCTTGGCAGCCAGTGTGTGCTTTTGCGTGTTTTGTTCAAGTTAGGAACACTGTAGGCTGGAAGGCAGCCCCAGGCCCTCACTCTGTGATATTTTGGGTCAGTTAAGGGAATACCCTCCCAGATGATGGGAGATGTTGTTCTGAGAAGGAAGTTGCCTCATCCAAGGTTCAGGGAGTTTTCCTGGCTTATTTACCTTCAAAGGGCTTGAGGTGTTTGTGTACTCACCAGGTGAAAGCCTTCCTGTCCTCCAAAGTGTGGGGTCCAGATTGGGAGTAGTTTGGAAGAAGTCAGAAATGTCATGCCAGTTGAACCTTGAATGATCTGAGGAGGGAACGTGGAGGAGAAAAGCAATTCCCAGATCACAAGTTCTTGCCAGGAAACTGCCACACAAATGGCTGGAGACTGAAGGGAGAGGGGCCATAGAGTCAGTGCTTACGTGGTCTGACCAATCAGGACAGACTTGGTTGTGATGTCACAGTGGGATCCCAGCCACTGCAACATACACATTCCCGAGGCAGCTCCTGCCTGGCCTCTTGCTATGGTAGCACAGCCAGCCAAGCATGGAGAAGCTGGAGGTAGGTGCCACTGTCTCGTGTGGAAGACTTCTCTTTTATTTGGGTCCTCGATATACGGGGCACACGTGGCCTGAGCACACGGGTGACCTGAGCATCCTAGGATCGGGTGATACCATGCCTCAGTAGAGATCTTCGTAAACTTTTTTGGTTTTGGTGGAACTGTTGGGACTGGTAATACTGGCGTTGAAACTCAATGCTTTTCACTTGCAAAGCAGTTGCTCTACCCTTTTAGCAACACCTCCTGTCAAAGTTCTATAAATCTTTAGATTAAAGAAGTACAGTGAACCCCGAAAAGAATAAACAGAGCCAAACCATCCAACACCAATCACTATATTGTTTAGGAATGGATCGGTATGTGATAAAAAACCCATAGTAATGTACCTGAAATTTGGGCTGTTTGCCCGTGACGTATACCTGCATTTCTCTCACCTCAGCAGGTAGAAACAGGAGGATCGCAGTTCAAAGCCAGCTCTTGCAAATATTTTCCACAAGCCTCTGTTGAAAATACTCAACGCACAGAAGGTGTGCTGGAGTGGTATGGTTTTTCTTTTTTTAAATATTGTTTATTGAGTACTGTTGTACTGGGTATATGTTGTTACATTTACAAAAGTTTTTTACACTATGTCATAGTTAAAATCATCCCTTCCATCATTTTCCTTTATTATCTCCCTCCCTATTCCTGGAATAGTTTCACAGGTCTCATGTTTCCATTTTCATACATGAGTACACAATATTTCCATCCTATTCACCCTCACAACCATTTACTAATAATCCTCCCTGCTCCCAATGTAACTGACCGTGAGACAAGACCAGGTTTCCTTTCTTGTGTTGTGTTTTTTATTAGTTTATATGTTTGTGTTTGGTGGGACTGGGTCTGTTTTCTTCTTTTGAAAAAAAATGATATTTTTTTGTTTAAGATAGGTCTATAGGGAGTTTCACTGTGACATTTCCATGTACATACGTCTTATGATCCTAATTGTTTCATCCCTTCCTGTTGTCCTTTTTACTTTATTCCCCTTCCATTTTTGATGTATAGAAAATACATTCACCTTCTTAACTTCGTTCTTTTAAATGTTCTCCCTCCCATTAGGGACTCCCCGTCAGATTGAGTTGTTTTTCATAGCACTCTTTGTATATTTATTGGGCCTGTATTCTACATCTGAGAGAAAACATGCAGTGTTTGGTTTCAGAACCTGGCTAATTTCACTTAAGATAATCTCCATTTCCATCCATTTCTCTGCAAAGGATAAAATCTCATTCTTTATTGTGGCTGAATCAAATTCCATTGAAAATTCTTGTTTTTCTAATTTACAGATAAAAAGAAAGTTATGCAGTGACACAGATTATCAGGAAATTACCACATGGTTTCTGTTCAACTGGAATTTCAGATTCCACAAACTCAGGTGAGTTAAGGAGCATGTTTGATCAGAGATCTTTCTCTGTGAGATAAACAACTCCCATACCCCCGCTTCTAGCAGTGACTGAGTTGAGGACGAGTTCATGAGCCCTGGGTCCCTTAGCATGTAGGTATCATTGAAGCATTTTTTGTCAGCACCCCAGCAAATGCACTGGTAGGATTTTTGCAGAGGCCATAGATGCTTTATTGCAGGGCAGATGTCAAGATGCCCCTGGGCTTTCAGTGTAAGCCCCTGAGTTTATGGAGCCCTCTTGGATGCCACCAGTAGTTAGCAGATGGGCCTGTCATCTTCCATGTGTTAGTTACCTATATGTGTGTAACAAATTCCTCCAACTTTTAGCATAGTAAACAAGAAAACATAATTCACTCATTTTCTGTGGCTCAGGCATTTGGGAAGTGCCCAGTTGAGCAAAAGTGACCGAAAATGTTAGTAGAATAGGAGAAGCCAAACTGACCTTATATGTCATTTAGACCAACCTTCTTATTTGATAGGGAAATGTATGCAGAGAGTTTGAATGATTACCTGTGCTGGTGCAGCTATTTTCAGAGGTGTTTGGAGCACAGGGCTCTGTTCCTCACATCTGCTGTTGGGTGATGTGAGTGTGATGTCAGTGCTGTAATGTTTGTGAGGAGGTATGAGGTCATGAGAACTAACATGCATAGTCAGTCATTTGGGTGTTAGTTTGTGGGAAAACTGGCCGATTAAGTTTGGTTGTGTAACTTCTGTCTGTGAAGGTCAGTGAAATGAACACAATGATTAAAAACACTTTTTTTCCATTCCTGAGTTTTAACAAACTTACTGTAGTGGGGGTACATTGTGACTTTTGCCAAAGTTCTTATAATATGCCATAGTTGAATTCATCCCTCCACGTTCTCCTTTATTCTCTCTCACCGTATTCCTGGAATAGTTTCATCACGTCTCGTTTTTCCATTTTCATACATGAGTATATAATATTTATACCATATCCTACACCCTTTCCTTATATCCTCACCCCTCCCACAAGTAACAACTCCCTATACAGGACCTATTTTCCATTTCTGTTACCAAAAATCCCTTTTTGTGTTTATTTTGTTTTAGTGTGGGGGGCAGAACTGGGGCTTGAACTCAGGGACTCTACCTTGAGGCAGTTCACCAGCCCTTTTTTTGTGATAGGTGTTTTTGAGACAGGGTCTTGCAAACTATTTGCCCAAGCTGTGTTTGAACCAAGATCTTCCTTATCTCTCCCTTCTGAGTCACAGGGACTGCGGGTGTGAGCCACTGGTGACCCGCACGTTTTTGTTTGTTTAATTGAGATAGCTATACGGGATGTTTCATTGTGACATTTGCTCATACATATATAGCTCTATGCATATATATATATGTACACGTTATAACACAAATTGGGTCATTCCCTCGATTTTTTGCTTTTCTACTTTATTCTCCTTCTTATGGTAGTTTCAAAAGTTTTTAAAATTCTGCATTCCTCTACAGAAAGTACAACAACCATATTGACCTGGTTAACCTCCTCCTTTTACCCTCTCTCTCTCATAAATGAGCTCCCCTTAGACCTGTTGTTCATACTACTGCTTGTATGTGTGTCAGGTCTCTAGTGCATGTGTGAGAAAAAACATGTGGCCTTTGGTTTCCCCAACCTGACTAATTTAACTTAAGGTGATGTTCTCTAGTTCCATCCATTTACCTGCAAACAACAAAATTTCATGCTTATTTAAGGCTGAATAAAATTCCATTGTGTGTAAATGCCACAGTTTTGGATCCATGTATCAGTTGTGAGGCATCTTGGCCGTTTACATATGTTAGCTGTTGTGAGTAATGCTGCAGTAAACACGGATGTGCAGGTGTCTGTATTGTTACCTGGCTTGCATTCATTCAGGTATATCCCTATGAATGATAATGCTGGATCACACAGCAATTCTACTTTGAGTTTCGAGAAGCCTCCATATTGTTTTCCACAGTTGTTGTACTAATTTGCATTCCCACTAACTGCATATGAGGGTTCCTTTTTTTTAGACATCCTTGAAAACATTAGTTGTTTGTATTCTTGATAGCCATTACAATGGGAGTGGTTTGGAATCTTGGTATGGTTTTCATTTTTGTTTTCTTTCTGACGAGCGATGGTGAGCATTTCTTTATGTAGTTGTAGGTCCTTTGGACTTCTGCCTTGGAACAAGCTCTGTTAAGTTCATTCGTGTATTTCTTCATTGGGTCACTGATTTTTACGGGAATTTAGTTTTTGAGTATATTCTCGGTATTAATTTCAGTCAGATGTATACCTGGCAATGATTTCCCCATTCTGGAGCCTTGGTTTCTGCTTCTATTCCTCACCACGTCATCTCAAGGTGTGGTTCTAGTGGACTGGCAAGGGAGGAAAAGGTTCCATGGAGGCACAGCACAGACACCTGTTGATCTGATATAAATTCTTCTCTGGTCTGCAGAGTACATCAAAGCACAGGCAGTGAAGGTTGGAAGGAATTCACCTCATTCACCAGTGTTTCCAGGTGTTCATAAGTATGGGTTCTGCTGAAAGGTACTTTTTTTTTGATGAAAGCCCAGAAATTGACTTCCACAAAGTAGTTAATATTCATGGGTCACATTCATTGTGTGGGTGTGTTTGTGTGTGGGGCCGCATGTGCGGTTGAAAATAGTTCCTGGATCATTGTCCGTGGATGCTGTGTTCCGAATAATGCCAGTCAGGAATGCTCCTTCGGAAGGCAGTAATTTTGGGTTTTTCTCTGTGTTGTTACTCCCTAGGTAAACTGTAATCAATTCACTGAGGAGGAAAGATTCAGGGATCCTTGAATATGTGCAGGGTATGTGAGGCTATCACGATGCATATATGTATGTGCCTCGTTACCCTGCTAGAAGTGATTTGAGTTCAAGTGATGGCTTCAGACACTGACTCTCGATTAGCCTTTAGTTGTTCCTTGGCATAATGGTGGTAGTATGTCTTCCTTCCAAGGACAATGTTGGAAGTGATGTCACTTCTTGGGTTTTTCTAAGTTTGATCCTTCCTAAAGTGCTTAAAGTGTCGCCTCAGTAGGGTAACGCCAGGATTTCAGCCTTTGCAGATAACATTCGACTTGCGTTGAATAGAGGCCAGGTTCCTGGGTGTCTGTGTCTACCTTTCTGTGTGCGTTTCTTGTGTGTATGTGTCTGTCTTTGTCTGTGTGCTTAATATTTCTCATTTGTTCATGTATTAATTTCTTTGCTATTTGTCATAAATTCTCATATTACCAATTGTTTCACACTCTTTGAGTGTATCCGCTGCTTAGGCATGCAGAAGTGTCTTTGAATCAAAATCTATCATTAACGTGGAGGAAATAGATTGAACGAACAAGGCTGGGTGATGTTCTATGACTTCTGGTTTTGCACAAAGTTGTAATTAACTCCATAGAATGTAAGAAATTCACATACAAGATAAATATTAGTATGTCACTCATTCTCTGTGTGTGAGTGTGTGTGGGATGTTTGTTGTTTAGTTTCCCAACACTGGTTGGTAGAATATAGGTTCCTTCCCCGAGTCACTTGAGGAACAGCCTTGTGTGGCACTGACTTTATGTCTTCGGTTCCATGAATGAAAGGTGAACTGTGATGTCCCTCAGAGAACCATTGCAGATTTGGATGTCCTTGCTGAGAGTTTCATGTTTCTTCCATAGGTTGTGGTGTTCCTGAAATCTGCCATTCTTCCGAGAGGTGGTAAGCTTTTCAGTCACTAGAGAACCCTAAGCATTCCTTGGCTATAGCGTGTGTGTGCCTGTGTACTTCTCAGATCAAAGTGAAGTAATTTCTGTGTCGTTAGGAAGTGAATTCTTGTGGTCACCTTGAGGCTCTTGGCAGCCAGTGTGTGCTTTTGCGTGTTTTGTTCAAGTTAGGAACACTGTAGGCTGGAAGACAGCCCCAGGCCCTCACTCTGTGATATTTTGGGTCAGTTAAGGGAATACCCTCCCAGATGATGGGAGATGTTGTTCTGAGAAGGAAGTTGCCTCATCCAAGGTTCAGGGAGTTTTCCTGGCTTATTTACCTTCAAAGGGCTTGAGGTGTTTGTGTACTCACCAGGTGAAAGCCTTCCTGTCCTCCAAAGTGTGGGGTCCAGATTGGGAGTAGTTTGGAAGAAGTCAGAAATGTCATGCCAGTTGAACCTTGAATGATCTGAGGAGGGAACGTGGAGGAGAAAAGCAATTCCCAGATCACAAGTTCTTGCCAGGAAACTGCCACACAAATGGCTGGAGACTGAAGGGAGAGGGGCCATAGAGGCAGTGCTTACGTGGTCTGACCAATCAGGACAGACTTGGTTGTGATGTCACAGTGGGATCCCAGCCACTGCAACATACACATTCCTGAGGCAGCTCCTGCCTGGCCTCTTGCTATGGTAGCACAGCCAGCCAAGCATGGAGAAGCTGGAGGTAGGTGCCACTGTCTCGTGTGGAAGACTTCTCTTTTATTTGGGTCCTCGATATACGGGGCACACGTGGCCTGAGCACACGGGTGACCTGAGCATCCTAGGATCGGGTGATACCATGCCTCAGTAGAGATCTTCGTAAACTTTTTTGGTTTTGGTGGAACTGTTGGGACTGGTAATACTGGCGTTGAAACTCAATGCTTTTCACTTGCAAAGCAGTTGCTCTACCCTTTTAGCAACACCTCCTGTCAAAGTTCTATAAATCTTTAGATTAAAGAAGTACAGTGAACCCCGAAAAGAATAAACAGAGCCAAACCATCCAACACCAATCACTATATTGTTTAGGAATGGATCGGTATGTGATAAAAAACCCATAGTAATGTACCTGAAATTTGGGCTGTTTGCCCGTGACGTATACCTGCATTTCTCTCACCTCAGCAGGTAGAAACAGGAGGATCGCAGTTCAAAGCCAGCTCTTGCAAATATTTTCCACAAGCCTCTGTTGAAAATACTCAACGCACAGAAGGTGTGCTGGAGTGGTATGGTTTTTCTTTTTTTAAATATTGTTTATTGAGTACTGTTGTACTGGGTATATGTTGTTACATTTACAAAAGTTTTTTACACTATGTCATAGTTAAAATCATCCCTTCCATCATTTTCCTTTATTATCTCCCTCCCTATTCCTGGAATAGTTTCACAGGTCTCATGTTTCCATTTTCATACATGAGTACACAATATTTCCATCCTATTCACCCTCACAACCATTTACTAATAATCCTCCCTGCTCCCAATGTAACTGACCGTGAGACAAGACCAGGTTTCCTTTCTTGTGTTGTGTTTTTTATTAGTTTATATGTTTGTGTTTGGTGGGACTGGGTCTGTTTTCTTCTTTTGAAAAAAAATGATATTTTTTTGTTTAAGATAGGTCTATAGGGAGTTTCACTGTGACATTTCCATGTACATACGTCTTATGATCCTAATTGTTTCATCCCTTCCTGTTGTCCTTTTTACTTTATTCCCCTTCCATTTTTGATGTATAGAAAATACATTCACATTCTTAACTTCGTTCTTTTAAATGTTCTCCCTCCCATTAGGGACTCCCCGTCAGATTGAGTTGTTTTTCATAGCACTCTTTGTATATTTATTGGGCCTGTATTCTACATCTGAGAGAAAACATGCAGTGTTTGGTTTCAGAACCTGGCTAATTTCACTTAAGATAATCTCCATTTCCATCCATTTCTCTGCAAAGGATAAAATCTCATTCTTTATTGTGGCTGAATCAAATTCCATTGAAAATTCTTGTTTTTCTAATTTACAGATAAAAAGAAAGTTATGCAGTGACACAGATTATCAGGAAATTACCACATGGTTTCTGTTCAACTGGAATTTCAGATTCCACAAACTCAGGTGAGTTAAGGAGCATGTTTGATCAGAGATCTTTCTCTGTGAGATAAACAACTCCCATACCCCCGCTTCTAGCAGTGACTGAGTTGAGGACGAGTTCATGAGCCCTGGGTCCCTTAGCATGTAGGTATCATTGAAGCATTTTTTGTCAGCACCCCAGCAAATGCACTGGTAGGATTTTTGCAGAGGCCATAGATGCTTTATTGCAGGGCAGATGTCAAGATGCCCCTGGGCTTTCAGTGTAAGCCCCTGAGTTTATGGAGCCCTCTTGGATGCCACCAGTAGTTAGCAGATGGGCCTGTCATCTTCCATGTGTTAGTTACCTATATGTGTGTAACAAATTCCTCCAACTTTTAGCATAGTAAACAAGAAAACATAATTCACTCATTTTCTGTGGCTCAGGCATTTGGGAAGTGCCCAGTTGAGCAAAAGTGACCGAAAATGTTAGTAGAATAGGAGAAGCCAAACTGACCTTATATGTCATTTAGACCAACCTTCTTATTTGATAGGGAAATGTATGCAGAGAGTTTGAATGATTACCTGTGCTGGTGCAGCTATTTTCAGAGGTGTTTGGAGCACAGGGCTCTGTTCCTCACATCTGCTGTTGGGTGATGTGAGTGTGATGTCAGTGCTGTAATGTTTGTGAGGAGGTATGAGGTCATGAGAACTAACATGCATAGTCAGTCATTTGGGTGTTAGTTTGTGGGAAAACTGGCCGATTAAGTTTGGTTGTGTAACTTCTGTCTGTGAAGGTCAGTGAAATGAACACAATGATTAAAAACACTTTTTTTCCATTCCTGAGTTTTAACAAACTTACTGTAGTGGGGGTACATTGTGACTTTTGCCAAAGTTCTTATAATATGCCATAGTTGAATTCATCCCTCCACGTTCTCCTTTATTCTCTCTCACCGTATTCCTGGAATAGTTTCATCACGTCTCGTTTTTCCATTTTCATACATGAGTATATAATATTTATACCATATCCTACACCCTTTCCTTATATCCTCACCCCTCCCACAAGTAACAACTCCCTATACAGGACCTATTTTCCATTTCTGTTACCAAAAATCCCTTTTTGTGTTTATTTTGTTTTAGTGTGGGGGGCAGAACTGGGGCTTGAACTCAGGGACTCTACCTTGAGGCAGTTCACCAGCCCTTTTTTTGTGATAGGTGTTTTTGAGACAGGGTCTTGCAAACTATTTGCCCAAGCTGTGTTTGAACCAAGATCTTCCTTATCTCTCCCTTCTGAGTCACAGGGACTGCGGGTGTGAGCCACTGGTGACCCGCACGTTTTTGTTTGTTTAATTGAGATAGCTATACGGGATGTTTCATTGTGACATTTGCTCATACATATATAGCTCTATGCATATATATATATGTACACGTTATAACACAAATTGGGTCATTCCCTCGATTTTTTGCTTTTCTACTTTATTCTCCTTCTTATGGTAGTTTCAAAAGTTTTTAAAATTCTGCATTCCTCTACAGAAAGTACAACAACCATATTGACCTGGTTAACCTCCTCCTTTTACCCTCTCTCTCTCATAAATGAGCTCCCCTTAGACCTGTTGTTCATACTACTGCTTGTATGTGTGTCAGGTCTCTAGTGCATGTGTGAGAAAAAACATGTGGCCTTTGGTTTCCCCAACCTGACTAATTTAACTTAAGGTGATGTTCTCTAGTTCCATCCATTTACCTGCAAACAACAAAATTTCATGCTTATTTAAGGCTGAATAAAATTCCATTGTGTGTAAATGCCACAGTTTTGGATCCATGTATCAGTTGTGAGGCATCTTGGCCGTTTACATATGTTAGCTGTTGTGAGTAATGCTGCAGTAAACACGGATGTGCAGGTGTCTGTATTGTTACCTGGCTTGCATTCATTCAGGTATATCCCTATGAATGATAATGCTGGATCACACAGCAATTCTACTTTGAGTTTCGAGAAGCCTCCATATTGTTTTCCACAGTTGTTGTACTAATTTGCATTCCCACTAACTGCATATGAGGGTTCCATTTTTTTAGACATCCTTGAAAACATTAGTTGTTTGTATTCTTGATAGCCATTACAATGGGAGTGGTTTGGAATCTTGGTATGGTTTTCATTTTTGTTTTCTTTCTGACGAGCGATGGTGAGCATTTCTTTATGTAGTTGTAGGTCCTTTGGACTTCTGCCTTGGAACAAGCTCTGTTAAGTTCATTCGTGTATTTCTTCATTGGGTCACTGATTTTTACGGGAATTTAGTTTTTGAGTATATTCTCGGTATTAATTTCAGTCAGATGTATACCTGGCAATGATTTCCCCATTCTGGAGCCTTGGTTTCTGCTTCTATTCCTCACCACGTCATCTCAAGGTGTGGTTCTAGTGGACTGGCAAGGGAGGAAAAGGTTCCATGGAGGCACAGCACAGACACCTGTTGATCTGATATAAATTCTTCTCTGGTCTGCAGAGTACATCAAAGCACAGGCAGTGAAGGTTGGAAGGAATTCACCTCATTCACCGGTGTTTCCAGGTGTTCATAAGTATGGGTTCTGCTGAAAGGTACTTTTTTTTTGATGAAAGCCCAGAAATTGACTTCCACAAAGTAGTTAATATTCATGGGTCACATTCATTGTGTGGGTGTGTTTGTGTGTGGGGCCGCATGTGCGGTTGAAAATAGTTCCTGGATCATTGTCCGTGGATGCTGTGTTCCGAATAATGCCAGTCAGGAATGCTCCTTCGGAAGGCAGTAATTTTGGGTTTTTCTCTGTGTTGTTACTCCCTAGGTAAACTGTAATCAATTCACTGAGGAGGAAAGATTCAGGGATCCTTGAATATGTGCAGGGTATGTGAGGCTATCACGATGCATATATGTATGTGCCTCGTTACCCTGCTAGAAGTGATTTGAGTTCAAGTGATGGCTTCAGACACTGACTCTCGATTAGCCTTTAGTTGTTCCTTGGCATAATGGTGGTAGTATGTCTTCCTTCCAAGGACAATGTTGGAAGTGATGTCACTTCTTGGGTTTTTCTAAGTTTGATCCTTCCTAAAGTGCTTAAAGTGTCGCCTCAGTAGGGTAACGCCAGGATTTCAGCCTTTGCAGATAACATTCGACTTGCGTTGAATAGAGGCCAGGTTCCTGGGTGTCTGTGTCTACCTTTCTGTGTGCCTTTCTTGTGTGTATGTGTCTGTCTTTGTCTGTGTGCTTAATATTTCTCATTTGTTCATGTATTAATTTCTTTGCTATTTGTCATAAATTCTCATATTACCAATTGTTTCACACTCTTTGAGTGTATCTGCTGCTTAGGCATGCAGAAGTGTCTTTGAATCAAAATCTATCATTAACGTGGAGGAAATAGATTGAACGAACAAGGCTGGGTGATGTTCTATGACTTCTGGTTTTGCACAAAGTTGTAATTAACTCCATAGAATGTAAGAAATTCACATACAAGATAAATATTAGTATGTCACTCATTCTCTGTGTGTGAGTGTGTGTGGGATGTTTGTTGTTTAGTTTCCCAACACTGGTTGGTAGAATATAGGTTCCTTCCCCGAGTCACTTGAGGAACAGCCTTGTGTGGCACTGACTTTATGTCTTCGGTTCCATGAATGAAAGGTGAACTGTGATGTCCCTCAGAGAACCATTGCAGATTTGGATGTCCTTGCTGAGAGTTTCATGTTTCTTCCATAGGTTGTGGTGTTCCTGAAATCTGCCATTCTTCCGAGAGGTGGTAAGCTTTTCAGTCACTAGAGAACCCTAAGCATTCCTTGGCTATAGCGTGTGTGTGCCTGTGTACTTCTCAGATCAAAGTGAAGTAATTTCTGTGTCGTTAGGAAGTGAATTCTTGTGGTGACCTTGAGGCTCTTGGCAGCCAGTGTGTGCTTTTGCGTGTTTTGTTCAAGTTAGGAACACTGTAGGCTGGAAGACAGCCCCAGGCCCTCACTCTGTGATATTTTGGGTCAGTTAAGGGAATACCCTCCCAGATGATGGGAGATGTAGTTCTGAGAAGGAAGTTGCCTCATCCAAGGTTCAGGGAGTTTTCCTGGCTTATTTACCTTCAAAGGGCTTGAGGTGTTTGTGTACTCACCAGGTGAAAGCCTTCCTGTCCTCCAAAGTGTGGGGTCCAGATTGGGAGTAGTTTGGAAGAAGTCAGAAATGTCATGCCAGTTGAACCTTGAATGATCTGAGGAGGGAACGTGGAGGAGAAAAGCAATTCCCAGATCACAAGTTCTTGCCAGGAAACTGCCACACAAATGGCTGGAGACTGAAGGGAGAGGGGCCATAGAGGCAGTGCTTACGTGGTCTGACCAATCAGGACAGACTTGGTTGTGATGTCACAGTGGGATCCCAGCCACTGCAACATACACATTCCCGAGGCAGCTCCTGCCTGGCCTCTTGCTATGGTAGCACAGCCAGCCAAGCATGGAGAAGCTGGAGGTAGGTGCCACTGTCTCGTGTGGAAGACTTCTCTTTTATTTGGGTCCTCGATATACGGGGCACACGTGGCCTGAGCACACGGGTGACCTGAGCATCCTAGGATCGGGTGATACCATGCCTCAGTAGAGATCTTCGTAAACTTTTTTGGTTTTGGTGGAACTGTTGGGACTGGTAATACTGGCGTTGAAACTCAATGCTTTTCACTTGCAAAGCAGTTGCTCTACCCTTTTAGCAACACCTCCTGTCAAAGTTCTATAAATCTTTAGATTAAAGAAGTACAGTGAACCCCGAAAAGAATAAACAGAGCCAAACCATCCAACACCAATCACTATATTGTTTAGGAATGGATCGGTATGTGATAAAAAACCCATAGTAATGTACCTGAAATTTGGGCTGTTTGCCCGTGACGTATACCTGCATTTCTCTCACCTCAGCAGGTAGAAACAGGAGGATCGCAGTTCAAAGCCAGCTCTTTGAAATATTTTCCACAAGCCTCTGTTGAAAATACTCAACGCACAGAAGGTGTGCTGGAGTGGTATGGTTTTTCTTTTTTTAAATATTGTTTATTGAGTACTGTTGTACTGGGTATATGTTGTTACATTTACAAAAGTTTTTTACACTATGTCATAGTTAAAATCATCCCTTCCATCATTTTCCTTTATTATCTCCCTCCCTATTCCTGGAATAGTTTCACAGGTCTCATGTTTCCATTTTCATACATGAGTACACAATATTTCCATCCTATTCACCCTCACAACCATTTACTAATAATCCTCCCTGCTCCCAATGTAACTGACCGCGAGACAAGACCAGGTTTCCTTTCTTGTGTTGTGTTTTTTATTAGTTTATATGTTTGTGTTTGGTGGGACTGGGTCTGTTTTCTTCTTTTGAAAAAAAATGATATTTTTTTGTTTAAGATAGGTCTATAGGGAGTTTCACTGTGACATTTCCATGTACATACGTCTTATGATCCTAATTGTTTCATCCCTTCCTGTTGTCCTTTTTACTTTATTCCCCTTCCATTTTTGATGTATAGAAAATACATTCACATTCTTAACTTCGTTCTTTTAAATGTTCTCCCTCCCATTAGGGACTCCCCGTCAGATTGAGTTGTTTTTCATAGCACTCTTTGTATATTTATTGGGCCTGTATTCTACATCTGAGAGAAAACATGCAGTGTTTGGTTTCAGAACCTGGCTAATTTCACTTAAGATAATCTCCATTTCCATCCATTTCTCTGCAAAGGATAAAATCTCATTCTTTATTGTGGCTGAATCAAATTCCATTGAAAATTCTTGTTTTTCTAATTTACAGATAAAAAGAAAGTTATGCAGTGACACAGATTATCAGGAAATTACCACATGGTTTCTGTTCAACTGGAATTTCAGATTCCACAAACTCAGGTGAGTTAAGGAGCATGTTTGATCAGAGATCTTTCTCTGTGAGATAAACAACTCCCATACCCCCGCTTCTAGCAGTGACTGAGTTGAGGACGAGTTCATGAGCCCTGGGTCCCTTAGCATGTAGGTATCATTGAAGCATTTTTTGTCAGCACCCCAGCAAATGCACTGGTAGGATTTTTGCAGAGGCCATAGATGCTTTATTGCAGGGCAGATGTCAAGATGCCCCTGGGCTTTCAGTGTAAGCCCCTGAGTTTATGGAGCCCTCTTGGATGCCACCAGTAGTTAGCAGATGGGCCTGTCATCTTCCATGTGTTAGTTACCTATATGTGTGTAACAAATTTCTCCAACTTTTAGCGTAGTAAACAAGAAAACATAATTCACTCATTTTCTGTGGGTCAGGCATTTGGGAAGTGCCCAGTTGAGCAAAAGTGACCGAAAATGTTAGTAGAATAGGAGAAGCCAAACTGACCTTATATGTCATTTAGACCAACCTTCTTATTTGATAGGGAAATGTATGCAGAGAGTTTGAATGATTACCTGTGCTGGTGCAGCTATTTTCAGAGGTGTTTGGAGCACAGGGCTCTGTTCCTCACATCTGCTGTTGGGTGATGTGAGTGTGATGTCAGTGCTATAATGTTTGTGAGGAGGTATGAGGTCATGAGAACTAACGTGCATAGTCAGTCATTTGGGTGTTAGTTTGTGGGAAAACTGGCCGATTAAGTTTGGTTGTGTAACTTCTGTCTGTGAAGGTCAGTGAAATGAACACAATGATTAAAAACACTTTTTTTCCATTCCTGAGTTTTAACAAACTTACTGTAGTGGGAGTACATTGTGACTTTTGCCAAAGTTCTTATACTATGCCATAGTTGAATTCATCCCTCCACGTTCTCCTTTATTCTCTCTCACCGTATTCCTGGAATAGTTTCATCACGTCTCGTTTTTCCATTTTCATACATGAGTATATAATATTTATACCATATCCTACACCCTTTCCTTATATCCTCACCCCTCCCACAAGTAACAACTCCCTATACAGGACCTATTTTCCATTTCTGTTACCAAAAATCCCTTTTTGTGTTTATTTTGTTTTAGTGTGGGGGGCAGAACTGGGGCTTGAACTCAGGGACTCTACCTTGAGGCAGTTCACCAGCCCTTTTTTTGTGATAGGTGTTTTTGAGACAGGGTCTTGCAAACTATTTGCCCAAGCTGTGTTTGAACCAAGATCTTCCTTATCTCTCCCTTCTGAGTCACAGGGACTGCGGGTGTGAGCCACTGGTGACCCGCACGTTTTTGTTTGTTTAATTGAGATAGCTATACGGGATGTTTCATTGTGACATTTGCTCATACATATATAGCTCTATGCATATATATATATGTACACGTTATAACACAAATTGGGTCATTCCCTCGATTTTTTGCTTTTCTACTTTATTCTCCTTCTTATGGTAGTTTCAAAAGTTTTTAAAATTCTGCATTCCTCTACAGAAAGTACAACAACCATATTGACCTGGTTAACCTCCTCCTTTTACCCTCTCTCTCTCATAAATGAGCTCCCCTTAGACCTGTTGTTCATACTACTGCTTGTATGTGTGTCAGGTCTCTAGTGCATGTGTGAGAAAAAACATGTGGCCTTTGGTTTCCCCAACCTGACTAATTTAACTTAAGGTGATGTTCTCTAGTTCCATCCATTTACCTGCAAACAACAAAATTTCATGCTTATTTAAGGCTGAATAAAATTCCATTGTGTGTAAATGCCACAGTTTTGGATCCATGTATCAGTTGTGAGGCATCTTGGCCGTTTACATATGTTAGCTGTTGTGAGTAATGCTGCAGTAAACACGGATGTGCAGGTGTCTGTATTGTTACCTGGCTTGCATTCATTCAGGTATATCCCTATGAATGATAATGCTGGATCACACAGCAATTCTACTTTGAGTTTCGAGAAGCCTCCATATTGTTTTCCACAGTTGTTGTACTAATTTGCATTCCCACTAACTGCATATGAGGGTTCCTTTTTTTTAGACATCCTTGAAAACATTAGTTGTTTGTATTCTTGATAGCCATTACAATGGGAGTGGTTTGGAATCTTGGTATGGTTTTCATTTTTGTTTTCTTTCTGACGAGCGATGGTGAGCATTTCTTTATGTAGTTGTAGGTCCTTTGGACTTCTGCCTTGGAACAAGCTCTGTTAAGTTCATTCGTGTATTTCTTCATTGGGTCACTGATTTTTACGGGAATTTAGTTTTTGAGTATATTCTCGGTATTAATTTCAGTCAGATGTATACCTGGCAATGATTTCCCCATTCTGGAGCCTTGGTTTCTGCTTCTATTCCTCACCACGTCATCTCAAGGTGTGGTTCTAGTGGACTGGCAAGGGAGGAAAAGGTTCCATGGAGGCACAGCACAGACACCTGTTGATCTGATATAAATTCTTCTCTGGTCTGCAGAGTACATCAAAGCACAGGCAGTGAAGGTTGGAAGGAATTCACCTCATTCACCAGTGTTTCCAGGTGTTCATAAGTATGGGTTCTGCTGAAAGGTACTTTTTTTTTGATGAAAGCCCAGAAATTGACTTCCACAAAGTAGTTAATATTCATGGGTCACATTCATTGTGTGGGTGTGTTTGTGTGTGGGGCCGCATGTGCGGTTGAAAATAGTTCCTGGATCATTGTCCGTGGATGCTGTGTTCCGAATAATGCCAGTCAGGAATGCTCCTTCGGAAGGCAGTAATTTTGGGTTTTTCTCTGTGTTGTTACTCCCTAGGTAAACTGTAATCAATTCACTGAGGAGGAAAGATTCAGGGATCCTTGAATATGTGCAGGGTATGTGAGGCTATCACGATGCATATATGTATGTGCCTCGTTACCCTGCTAGAAGTGATTTGAGTTCAAGTGATGGCTTCAGACACTGACTCTCGATTAGCCTTTAGTTGTTCCTTGGCATAATGGTGGTAGTATGTCTTCCTTCCAAGGACAATGTTGGAAGTGATGTCACTTCTTGGGTTTTTCTAAGTTTGATCCTTCCTAAAGTGCTTAAAGTGTCGCCTCAGTAGGGTAACGCCAGGATTTCAGCCTTTGCAGATAACATTCGACTTGCGTTGAATAGAGGCCAGGTTCCTGGGTGTCTGTGTCTACCTTTCTGTGTGCGTTTCTTGTGTGTATGTGTCTGTCTTTGTCTGTGTGCTTAATATTTCTCATTTGTTCATGTATTAATTTCTTTGCTATTTGTCATAAATTCTCATATTACCAATTGTTTCACACTCTTTGAGTGTATCCGCTGCTTAGGCATGCAGAAGTGTCTTTGAATCAAAATCTATCATTAACGTGGAGGAAATAGATTGAACGAACAAGGCTGGGTGATGTTCTATGACTTCTGGTTTTGCACAAAGTTGTAATTAACTCCATAGAATGTAAGAAATTCACATACAAGATAAATATTAGTATGTCACTCATTCTCTGTGTGTGAGTGTGTGTGGGATGTTTGTTGTTTAGTTTCCCAACACTGGTTGGTAGAATATAGGTTCCTTCCCCGAGTCACTTGAGGAACAGCCTTGTGTGGCACTGACTTTATGTCTTCGGTTCCATGAATGAAAGGTGAACTGTGATGTCCCTCAGAGAACCATTGCAGATTTGGATGTCCTTGCTGAGAGTTTCATGTTTCTTCCATAGGTTGTGGTGTTCCTGAAATCTGCCATTCTTCCGAGAGGTGGTAAGCTTTTCAGTCACTAGAGAACCCTAAGCATTCCTTGGCTATAGCGTGTGTGTGCCTGTGTACTTCTCAGATCAAAGTGAAGTAATTTCTGTGTCGTTAGGAAGTGAATTCTTGTGGTCACCTTGAGGCTCTTGGCAGCCAGTGTGTGCTTTTGCGTGTTTTGTTCAAGTTAGGAACACTGTAGGCTGGAAGACAGCCCCAGGCCCTCACTCTGTGATATTTTGGGTCAGTTAAGGGAATACCCTCCCAGATGATGGGAGATGTTGTTCTGAGAAGGAAGTTGCCTCATCCAAGGTTCAGGGAGTTTTCCTGGCTTATTTACCTTCAAAGGGCTTGAGGTGTTTGTGTACTCACCAGGTGAAAGCCTTCCTGTCCTCCAAAGTGTGGGGTCCAGATTGGGAGTAGTTTGGAAGAAGTCAGAAATGTCATGCCAGTTGAACCTTGAATGATCTGAGGAGGGAACGTGGAGGAGAAAAGCAATTCCCAGATCACAAGTTCTTGCCAGGAAACTGCCACACAAATGGCTGGAGACTGAAGGGAGAGGGGCCATAGAGGCAGTGCTTACGTGGTCTGACCAATCAGGACAGACTTGGTTGTGATGTCACAGTGGGATCCCAGCCACTGCAACATACACATTCCTGAGGCAGCTCCTGCCTGGCCTCTTGCTATGGTAGCACAGCCAGCCAAGCATGGAGAAGCTGGAGGTAGGTGCCACTGTCTCGTGTGGAAGACTTCTCTTTTATTTGGGTCCTCGATATACGGGGCACACGTGGCCTGAGCACACGGGTGACCTGAGCATCCTAGGATCGGGTGATACCATGCCTCAGTAGAGATCTTCGTAAACTTTTTTGGTTTTGGTGGAACTGTTGGGACTGGTAATACTGGCGTTGAAACTCAATGCTTTTCACTTGCAAAGCAGTTGCTCTACCCTTTTAGCAACACCTCCTGTCAAAGTTCTATAAATCTTTAGATTAAAGAAGTACAGTGAACCCCGAAAAGAATAAACAGAGCCAAACCATCCAACACCAATCACTATATTGTTTAGGAATGGATCGGTATGTGATAAAAAACCCATAGTAATGTACCTGAAATTTGGGCTGTTTGCCCGTGACGTATACCTGCATTTCTCTCACCTCAGCAGGTAGAAACAGGAGGATCGCAGTTCAAAGCCAGCTCTTGCAAATATTTTCCACAAGCCTCTGTTGAAAATACTCAACGCACAGAAGGTGTGCTGGAGTGGTATGGTTTTTCTTTTTTTAAATATTGTTTATTGAGTACTGTTGTACTGGGTATATGTTGTTACATTTACAAAAGTTTTTTACACTATGTCATAGTTAAAATCATCCCTTCCATCATTTTCCTTTATTATCTCCCTCCCTATTCCTGGAATAGTTTCACAGGTCTCATGTTTCCATTTTCATACATGAGTACACAATATTTCCATCCTATTCACCCTCACAACCATTTACTAATAATCCTCCCTGCTCCCAATGTAACTGACCGTGAGACAAGACCAGGTTTCCTTTCTTGTGTTGTGTTTTTTATTAGTTTATATGTTTGTGTTTGGTGGGACTGGGTCTGTTTTCTTCTTTTGAAAAAAAATGATATTTTTTTGTTTAAGATAGGTCTATAGGGAGTTTCACTGTGACATTTCCATGTACATACGTCTTATGATCCTAATTGTTTCATCCCTTCCTGTTGTCCTTTTTACTTTATTCCCCTTCCATTTTTGATGTATAGAAAATACATTCACATTCTTAACTTCGTTCTTTTAAATGTTCTCCCTCCCATTAGGGACTCCCCGTCAGATTGAGTTGTTTTTCATAGCACTCTTTGTATATTTATTGGGCCTGTATTCTACATCTGAGAGAAAACATGCAGTGTTTGGTTTCAGAACCTGGCTAATTTCACTTAAGATAATCTCCATTTCCATCCATTTCTCTGCAAAGGATAAAATCTCATTCTTTATTGTGGCTGAATCAAATTCCATTGAAAATTCTTGTTTTTCTAATTTACAGATAAAAAGAAAGTTATGCAGTGACACAGATTATCAGGAAATTACCACATGGTTTCTGTTCAACTGGAATTTCAGATTCCACAAACTCAGGTGAGTTAAGGAGCATGTTTGATCAGAGATCTTTCTCTGTGAGATAAACAACTCCCATACCCCCGCTTCTAGCAGTGACTGAGTTGAGGACGAGTTCATGAGCCCTGGGTCCCTTAGCATGTAGGTATCATTGAAGCATTTTTTGTCAGCACCCCAGCAAATGCACTGGTAGGATTTTTGCAGAGGCCATAGATGCTTTATTGCAGGGCAGATGTCAAGATGCCCCTGGGCTTTCAGTGTAAGCCCCTGAGTTTATGGAGCCCTCTTGGATGCCACCAGTAGTTAGCAGATGGGCCTGTCATCTTCCATGTGTTAGTTACCTATATGTGTGTAACAAATTCCTCCAACTTTTAGCATAGTAAACAAGAAAACATAATTCACTCATTTTCTGTGGCTCAGGCATTTGGGAAGTGCCCAGTTGAGCAAAAGTGACCGAAAATGTTAGTAGAATAGGAGAAGCCAAACTGACCTTATATGTCATTTAGACCAACCTTCTTATTTGATAGGGAAATGTATGCAGAGAGTTTGAATGATTACCTGTGCTGGTGCAGCTATTTTCAGAGGTGTTTGGAGCACAGGGCTCTGTTCCTCACATCTGCTGTTGGGTGATGTGAGTGTGATGTCAGTGCTGTAATGTTTGTGAGGAGGTATGAGGTCATGAGAACTAACATGCATAGTCAGTCATTTGGGTGTTAGTTTGTGGGAAAACTGGCCGATTAAGTTTGGTTGTGTAACTTCTGTCTGTGAAGGTCAGTGAAATGAACACAATGATTAAAAACACTTTTTTTCCATTCCTGAGTTTTAACAAACTTACTGTAGTGGGGGTACATTGTGACTTTTGCCAAAGTTCTTATAATATGCCATAGTTGAATTCATCCCTCCACGTTCTCCTTTATTCTCTCTCACCGTATTCCTGGAATAGTTTCATCACGTCTCGTTTTTCCATTTTCATACATGAGTATATAATATTTATACCATATCCTACACCCTTTCCTTATATCCTCACCCCTCCCACAAGTAACAACTCCCTATACAGGACCTATTTTCCATTTCTGTTACCAAAAATCCCTTTTTGTGTTTATTTTGTTTTAGTGTGGGGGGCAGAACTGGGGCTTGAACTCAGGGACTCTACCTTGAGGCAGTTCACCAGCCCTTTTTTTGTGATAGGTGTTTTTGAGACAGGGTCTTGCAAACTATTTGCCCAAGCTGTGTTTGAACCAAGATCTTCCTTATCTCTCCCTTCTGAGTCACAGGGACTGCGGGTGTGAGCCACTGGTGACCCGCACGTTTTTGTTTGTTTAATTGAGATAGCTATACGGGATGTTTCATTGTGACATTTGCTCATACATATATAGCTCTATGCATATATATATATGTACACGTTATAACACAAATTGGGTCATTCCCTCGATTTTTTGCTTTTCTACTTTATTCTCCTTCTTATGGTAGTTTCAAAAGTTTTTAAAATTCTGCATTCCTCTACAGAAAGTACAACAACCATATTGACCTGGTTAACCTCCTCCTTTTACCCTCTCTCTCTCATAAATGAGCTCCCCTTAGACCTGTTGTTCATACTACTGCTTGTATGTGTGTCAGGTCTCTAGTGCATGTGTGAGAAAAAACATGTGGCCTTTGGTTTCCCCAACCTGACTAATTTAACTTAAGGTGATGTTCTCTAGTTCCATCCATTTACCTGCAAACAACAAAATTTCATGCTTATTTAAGGCTGAATAAAATTCCATTGTGTGTAAATGCCACAGTTTTGGATCCATGTATCAGTTGTGAGGCATCTTGGCCGTTTACATATGTTAGCTGTTGTGAGTAATGCTGCAGTAAACACGGATGTGCAGGTGTCTGTATTGTTACCTGGCTTGCATTCATTCAGGTATATCCCTATGAATGATAATGCTGGATCACACAGCAATTCTACTTTGAGTTTCGAGAAGCCTCCATATTGTTTTCCACAGTTGTTGTACTAATTTGCATTCCCACTAACTGCATATGAGGGTTCCATTTTTTTAGACATCCTTGAAAACATTAGTTGTTTGTATTCTTGATAGCCATTACAATGGGAGTGGTTTGGAATCTTGGTATGGTTTTCATTTTTGTTTTCTTTCTGACGAGCGATGGTGAGCATTTCTTTATGTAGTTGTAGGTCCTTTGGACTTCTGCCTTGGAACAAGCTCTGTTAAGTTCATTCGTGTATTTCTTCATTGGGTCACTGATTTTTACGGGAATTTAGTTTTTGAGTATATTCTCGGTATTAATTTCAGTCAGATGTATACCTGGCAATGATTTCCCCATTCTGGAGCCTTGGTTTCTGCTTCTATTCCTCACCACGTCATCTCAAGGTGTGGTTCTAGTGGACTGGCAAGGGAGGAAAAGGTTCCATGGAGGCACAGCACAGACACCTGTTGATCTGATATAAATTCTTCTCTGGTCTGCAGAGTACATCAAAGCACAGGCAGTGAAGGTTGGAAGGAATTCACCTCATTCACCGGTGTTTCCAGGTGTTCATAAGTATGGGTTCTGCTGAAAGGTACTTTTTTTTTGATGAAAGCCCAGAAATTGACTTCCACAAAGTAGTTAATATTCATGGGTCACATTCATTGTGTGGGTGTGTTTGTGTGTGGGGCCGCATGTGCGGTTGAAAATAGTTCCTGGATCATTGTCCGTGGATGCTGTGTTCCGAATAATGCCAGTCAGGAATGCTCCTTCGGAAGGCAGTAATTTTGGGTTTTTCTCTGTGTTGTTACTCCCTAGGTAAACTGTAATCAATTCACTGAGGAGGAAAGATTCAGGGATCCTTGAATATGTGCAGGGTATGTGAGGCTATCACGATGCATATATGTATGTGCCTCGTTACCCTGCTAGAAGTGATTTGAGTTCAAGTGATGGCTTCAGACACTGACTCTCGATTAGCCTTTAGTTGTTCCTTGGCATAATGGTGGTAGTATGTCTTCCTTCCAAGGACAATGTTGGAAGTGATGTCACTTCTTGGGTTTTTCTAAGTTTGATCCTTCCTAAAGTGCTTAAAGTGTCGCCTCAGTAGGGTAACGCCAGGATTTCAGCCTTTGCAGATAACATTCGACTTGCGTTGAATAGAGGCCAGGTTCCTGGGTGTCTGTGTCTACCTTTCTGTGTGCCTTTCTTGTGTGTATGTGTCTGTCTTTGTCTGTGTGCTTAATATTTCTCATTTGTTCATGTATTAATTTCTTTGCTATTTGTCATAAATTCTCATATTACCAATTGTTTCACACTCTTTGAGTGTATCTGCTGCTTAGGCATGCAGAAGTGTCTTTGAATCAAAATCTATCATTAACGTGGAGGAAATAGATTGAACGAACAAGGCTGGGTGATGTTCTATGACTTCTGGTTTTGCACAAAGTTGTAATTAACTCCATAGAATGTAAGAAATTCACATACAAGATAAATATTAGTATGTCACTCATTCTCTGTGTGTGAGTGTGTGTGGGATGTTTGTTGTTTAGTTTCCCAACACTGGTTGGTAGAATATAGGTTCCTTCCCCGAGTCACTTGAGGAACAGCCTTGTGTGGCACTGACTTTATGTCTTCGGTTCCATGAATGAAAGGTGAACTGTGATGTCCCTCAGAGAACCATTGCAGATTTGGATGTCCTTGCTGAGAGTTTCATGTTTCTTCCATAGGTTGTGGTGTTCCTGAAATCTGCCATTCTTCCGAGAGGTGGTAAGCTTTTCAGTCACTAGAGAACCCTAAGCATTCCTTGGCTATAGCGTGTGTGTGCCTGTGTACTTCTCAGATCAAAGTGAAGTAATTTCTGTGTCGTTAGGAAGTGAATTCTTGTGGTGACCTTGAGGCTCTTGGCAGCCAGTGTGTGCTTTTGCGTGTTTTGTTCAAGTTAGGAACACTGTAGGCTGGAAGACAGCCCCAGGCCCTCACTCTGTGATATTTTGGGTCAGTTAAGGGAATACCCTCCCAGATGATGGGAGATGTAGTTCTGAGAAGGAAGTTGCCTCATCCAAGGTTCAGGGAGTTTTCCTGGCTTATTTACCTTCAAAGGGCTTGAGGTGTTTGTGTACTCACCAGGTGAAAGCCTTCCTGTCCTCCAAAGTGTGGGGTCCAGATTGGGAGTAGTTTGGAAGAAGTCAGAAATGTCATGCCAGTTGAACCTTGAATGATCTGAGGAGGGAACGTGGAGGAGAAAAGCAATTCCCAGATCACAAGTTCTTGCCAGGAAACTGCCACACAAATGGCTGGAGACTGAAGGGAGAGGGGCCATAGAGGCAGTGCTTACGTGGTCTGACCAATCAGGACAGACTTGGTTGTGATGTCACAGTGGGATCCCAGCCACTGCAACATACACATTCCCGAGGCAGCTCCTGCCTGGCCTCTTGCTATGGTAGCACAGCCAGCCAAGCATGGAGAAGCTGGAGGTAGGTGCCACTGTCTCGTGTGGAAGACTTCTCTTTTATTTGGGTCCTCGATATACGGGGCACACGTGGCCTGAGCACACGGGTGACCTGAGCATCCTAGGATCGGGTGATACCATGCCTCAGTAGAGATCTTCGTAAACTTTTTTGGTTTTGGTGGAACTGTTGGGACTGGTAATACTGGCGTTGAAACTCAATGCTTTTCACTTGCAAAGCAGTTGCTCTACCCTTTTAGCAACACCTCCTGTCAAAGTTCTATAAATCTTTAGATTAAAGAAGTACAGTGAACCCCGAAAAGAATAAACAGAGCCAAACCATCCAACACCAATCACTATATTGTTTAGGAATGGATCGGTATGTGATAAAAAACCCATAGTAATGTACCTGAAATTTGGGCTGTTTGCCCGTGACGTATACCTGCATTTCTCTCACCTCAGCAGGTAGAAACAGGAGGATCGCAGTTCAAAGCCAGCTCTTTGAAATATTTTCCACAAGCCTCTGTTGAAAATACTCAACGCACAGAAGGTGTGCTGGAGTGGTATGGTTTTTCTTTTTTTAAATATTGTTTATTGAGTACTGTTGTACTGGGTATATGTTGTTACATTTACAAAAGTTTTTTACACTATGTCATAGTTAAAATCATCCCTTCCATCATTTTCCTTTATTATCTCCCTCCCTATTCCTGGAATAGTTTCACAGGTCTCATGTTTCCATTTTCATACATGAGTACACAATATTTCCATCCTATTCACCCTCACAACCATTTACTAATAATCCTCCCTGCTCCCAATGTAACTGACCGCGAGACAAGACCAGGTTTCCTTTCTTGTGTTGTGTTTTTTATTAGTTTATATGTTTGTGTTTGGTGGGACTGGGTCTGTTTTCTTCTTTTGAAAAAAAATGATATTTTTTTGTTTAAGATAGGTCTATAGGGAGTTTCACTGTGACATTTCCATGTACATACGTCTTATGATCCTAATTGTTTCATCCCTTCCTGTTGTCCTTTTTACTTTATTCCCCTTCCATTTTTGATGTATAGAAAATACATTCACATTCTTAACTTCGTTCTTTTAAATGTTCTCCCTCCCATTAGGGACTCCCCGTCAGATTGAGTTGTTTTTCATAGCACTCTTTGTATATTTATTGGGCCTGTATTCTACATCTGAGAGAAAACATGCAGTGTTTGGTTTCAGAACCTGGCTAATTTCACTTAAGATAATCTCCATTTCCATCCATTTCTCTGCAAAGGATAAAATCTCATTCTTTATTGTGGCTGAATCAAATTCCATTGAAAATTCTTGTTTTTCTAATTTACAGATAAAAAGAAAGTTATGCAGTGACACAGATTATCAGGAAATTACCACATGGTTTCTGTTCAACTGGAATTTCAGATTCCACAAACTCAGGTGAGTTAAGGAGCATGTTTGATCAGAGATCTTTCTCTGTGAGATAAACAACTCCCATACCCCCGCTTCTAGCAGTGACTGAGTTGAGGACGAGTTCATGAGCCCTGGGTCCCTTAGCATGTAGGTATCATTGAAGCATTTTTTGTCAGCACCCCAGCAAATGCACTGGTAGGATTTTTGCAGAGGCCATAGATGCTTTATTGCAGGGCAGATGTCAAGATGCCCCTGGGCTTTCAGTGTAAGCCCCTGAGTTTATGGAGCCCTCTTGGATGCCACCAGTAGTTAGCAGATGGGCCTGTCATCTTCCATGTGTTAGTTACCTATATGTGTGTAACAAATTTCTCCAACTTTTAGCGTAGTAAACAAGAAAACATAATTCACTCATTTTCTGTGGGTCAGGCATTTGGGAAGTGCCCAGTTGAGCAAAAGTGACCGAAAATGTTAGTAGAATAGGAGAAGCCAAACTGACCTTATATGTCATTTAGACCAACCTTCTTATTTGATAGGGAAATGTATGCAGAGAGTTTGAATGATTACCTGTGCTGGTGCAGCTATTTTCAGAGGTGTTTGGAGCACAGGGCTCTGTTCCTCACATCTGCTGTTGGGTGATGTGAGTGTGATGTCAGTGCTATAATGTTTGTGAGGAGGTATGAGGTCATGAGAACTAACATGCATAGTCAGTCATTTGGGTGTTAGTTTGTGGGAAAACTGGCCGATTAAGTTTGGTTGTGTAACTTCTGTCTGTGAAGGTCAGTGAAATGAACACAATGATTAAAAACACTTTTTTTCCATTCCTGAGTTTTAACAAACTTACTGTAGTGGGAGTACATTGTGACTTTTGCCAAAGTTCTTATACTATGCCATAGTTGAATTCATCCCTCCACGTTCTCCTTTATTCTCTCTCACCGTATTCCTGGAATAGTTTCATCACGTCTCGTTTTTCCATTTTCATACATGAGTATATAATATTTATACCATATCCTACACCCTTTCCTTATATCCTCACCCCTCCCACAAGTAACAACTCCCTATACAGGACCTATTTTCCATTTCTGTTACCAAAAATCCCTTTTTGTGTTTATTTTGTTTTAGTGTGGGGGGCAGAACTGGGGCTTGAACTCAGGGACTCTACCTTGAGGCAGTTCACCAGCCCTTTTTTTGTGATAGGTGTTTTTGAGACAGGGTCTTGCAAACTATTTGCCCAAGCTGTGTTTGAACCAAGATCTTCCTTATCTCTCCCTTCTGAGTCACAGGGACTGCGGGTGTGAGCCACTGGTGACCCGCACGTTTTTGTTTGTTTAATTGAGATAGCTATACGGGATGTTTCATTGTGACATTTGCTCATACATATATAGCTCTATGCATATATATATATGTACACGTTATAACACAAATTGGGTCATTCCCTCGATTTTTTGCTTTTCTACTTTATTCTCCTTCTTATGGTAGTTTCAAAAGTTTTTAAAATTCTGCATTCCTCTACAGAAAGTACAACAACCATATTGACCTGGTTAACCTCCTCCTTTTACCCTCTCTCTCTCATAAATGAGCTCCCCTTAGACCTGTTGTTCATACTACTGCTTGTATGTGTGTCAGGTCTCTAGTGCATGTGTGAGAAAAAACATGTGGCCTTTGGTTTCCCCAACCTGACTAATTTAACTTAAGGTGATGTTCTCTAGTTCCATCCATTTACCTGCAAACAACAAAATTTCATGCTTATTTAAGGCTGAATAAAATTCCATTGTGTGTAAATGCCACAGTTTTGGATCCATGTATCAGTTGTGAGGCATCTTGGCCGTTTACATATGTTAGCTGTTGTGAGTAATGCTGCAGTAAACACGGATGTGCAGGTGTCTGTATTGTTACCTGGCTTGCATTCATTCAGGTATATCCCTATGAATGATAATGCTGGATCACACAGCAATTCTACTTTGAGTTTCGAGAAGCCTCCATATTGTTTTCCACAGTTGTTGTACTAATTTGCATTCCCACTAACTGCATATGAGGGTTCCTTTTTTTTAGACATCCTTGAAAACATTAGTTGTTTGTATTCTTGATAGCCATTACAATGGGAGTGGTTTGGAATCTTGGTATGGTTTTCATTTTTGTTTTCTTTCTGACGAGCGATGGTGAGCATTTCTTTATGTAGTTGTAGGTCCTTTGGACTTCTGCCTTGGAACAAGCTCTGTTAAGTTCATTCGTGTATTTCTTCATTGGGTCACTGATTTTTACGGGAATTTAGTTTTTGAGTATATTCTCGGTATTAATTTCAGTCAGATGTATACCTGGCAATGATTTCCCCATTCTGGAGCCTTGGTTTCTGCTTCTATTCCTCACCACGTCATCTCAAGGTGTGGTTCTAGTGGACTGGCAAGGGAGGAAAAGGTTCCATGGAGGCACAGCACAGACACCTGTTGATCTGATATAAATTCTTCTCTGGTCTGCAGAGTACATCAAAGCACAGGCAGTGAAGGTTGGAAGGAATTCACCTCATTCACCGGTGTTTCCAGGTGTTCATAAGTATGGGTTCTGCTGAAAGGTACTTTTTTTTTGATGAAAGCCCAGAAATTGACTTCCACAAAGTAGTTAATATTCATGGGTCACATTCATTGTGTGGGTGTGTTTGCGTGTGGGGCCGCATGTGCGGTTGAAAATAGTTCCTGGATCATTGTCCGTGGATGCTGTGTTCCGAATAATGCCAGTCAGGAATGCTCCTTCGGAAGGCAGTAATTTTGGGTTTTTCTCTGTGTTGTTACTCCCTAGGTAAACTGTAATCAATTCACTGAGGAGGAAAGATTCAGGGATCCTTGAATATGTGCAGGGTATGTGAGGCTATCACGATGCATATATGTATGTGCCTCGTTACCCTGCTAGAAGTGATTTGAGTTCAAGTGATGGCTTCAGACACTGACTCTCGATTAGCCTTTAGTTGTTCCTTGGCATAATGGTGGTAGTATGTCTTCCTTCCAAGGACAATGTTGGAACTGATGTCACTTCTTGGGTTTTTCTAAGTTTGATCCTTCCTAAAGTGCTTAAAGTGTCGCCTCAGTAGGGTAACGCCAGGATTTCAGCCTTTGCAGATAACATTCGACTTGCGTTGAATAGAGGCCAGGTTCCTGGGTGTCTGTGTCTACCTTTCTGTGTGCGTTTCTTGTGTGTATGTGTCTGTCTTTGTCTGTGTGCTTAATATTTCTCATTTGTTCATGTATTAATTTCTTTGCTATTTGTCATAAATTCTCATATTACCAATTGTTTCACACTCTTTGAGTGTATCCGCTGCTTAGGCATGCAGAAGTGTCTTTGAATCAAAATCTATCATTAACGTGGAGGAAATAGATTGAACGAACAAGGCTGGGTGATGTTCTATGACTTCTGGTTTTGCACAAAGTTGTAATTAACTCCATAGAATGTAAGAAATTCACATACAAGATAAATATTAGTATGTCACTCATTCTCTGTGTGTGAGTGTGTGTGGGATGTTTGTTGTTTAGTTTCCCAACACTGGTTGGTAGAATATAGGTTCCTTCCCCGAGTCACTTGAGGAACAGCCTTGTGTGGCACTGACTTTATGTCTTCGGTTCCATGAATGAAAGGTGAACTGTGATGTCCCTCAGAGAACCATTGCAGATTTGGATGTCCTTGCTGAGAGTTTCATGTTTCTTCCATAGGTTGTGGTGTTCCTGAAATCTGCCATTCTTCCGAGAGGTGGTAAGCTTTTCAGTCACTAGAGAACCCTAAGCATTCCTTGGCTATAGCGTGTGTGTGCCTGTGTACTTCTCAGATCAAAGTGAAGTAATTTCTGTGTCGTTAGGAAGTGAATTCTTGTGGTGACCTTGAGGCTCTTGGCAGCCAGTGTGTGCTTTTGCGTGTTTTGTTCAAGTTAGGAACACTGTAGGCTGGAAGACAGCCCCAGGCCCTCACTCTGTGATATTTTGGGTCAGTTAAGGGAATACCCTCCCAGATGATGGGAGATGTAGTTCTGAGAAGGAAGTTGCCTCATCCAAGGTTCAGGGAGTTTTCCTGGCTTATTTACCTTCAAAGGGCTTGAGGTGTTTGTGTACTCACGAGGTGAAAGCCTTCCTGTCCTCCAAAGTGTGGGGTCCAGATTGGGAGTAGTTTGGAAGAAGTCAGAAATGTCATGCCAGTTGAACCTTGAATGATCTGAGGAGGGAACGTGGAGGAGAAAAGCAATTCCCAGATCACAAGTTCTTGCCAGGAAACTGCCACACAAATGGCTGGAGACTGAAGGGAGAGGGGCCATAGAGGCAGTGCTTACGTGGTCTGACCAATCAGGACAGACTTGGTTGTGATGTCACAGTGGGATCCCAGCCACTGCAACATACACATTCCCGAGGCAGCTCCTGCCTGGCCTCTTGCTATGGTAGCACAGCCAGCCAAGCATGGAGAAGCTGGAGGTAGGTGCCACTGTCTCGTGTGGAAGACTTCTCTTTTATTTGGGTCCTCGATATACGGGGCACACGTGGCCTGAGCACACGGGTGACCTGAGCATCCTAGGATCGGGTGATACCATGCCTCAGTAGAGATCTTCGTAAACTTTTTTGGTTTTGGTGGAACTGTTGGGACTGGTAATACTGGCGTTGAAACTCAATGCTTTTCACTTGCAAAGCAGTTGCTCTACCCTTTTAGCAACACCTCCTGTCAAAGTTCTATAAATCTTTAGATTAAAGAAGTACAGTGAACCCCGAAAAGAATAAACAGAGCCAAACCATCCAACACCAATCACTATATTGTTTAGGAATGGATCGGTATGTGATAAAAAACCCATAGTAATGTACCTGAAATTTGGGCTGTTTGCCCGTGACGTATACCTGCATTTCTCTCACCTCAGCAGGTAGAAACAGGAGGATCGCAGTTCAAAGCCAGCTCTTTGAAATATTTTCCACAAGCCTCTGTTGAAAATACTCAACGCACAGAAGGTGTGCTGGAGTGGTATGGTTTTTCTTTTTTTAAATATTGTTTATTGAGTACTGTTGTACTGGGTATATGTTGTTACATTTACAAAAGTTTTTTACACTATGTCATAGTTAAAATCATCCCTTCCATCATTTTCCTTTATTATCTCCCTCCCTATTCCTGGAATAGTTTCACAGGTCTCATGTTTCTATTTTCATACAAGAGTACACAATATTTCCATCCTATTCACCCTCACAACCATTTACTAATAATCCTCCCTGCTCCCAATGTAAGTAACCGCGAGACAAGACCAGGTTTCCTTTCTTGTGTTGTGTTTTTTATTAGTTTATATGTTTGTGTTTGGTGGGACTGGGTCTGTTTTCTCCTTTTGAAAAAAAATGATATTTTTTTGTTTAAGATAGGTCTATAGGGAGTTTCACTGTGACATTTCCATGTACATACGTCTTATGATCCTAATTGTTTCATCCCTTCCTGTTGTCCTTTTTACTTTATTCCCCTTCCATTTTTGATGTATAGAAAATACATTCACATTCTTAACTTCGTTCTTTTAAATGTTCTCCCTCCCATTAGGGACTCCCCGTCAGATTGAGTTGTTTTTCATAGCACTCTTTGTATATTTATTGGGCCTGTATTCTACATCTGAGAGAAAACATGCAGTGTTTGGTTTCAGAACCTGGCTAATTTCACTTAAGATAATCTCCATTTCCATCCATTTCTCTGCAAAGGATAAAATCTCATTCTTTATTGTGGCTGAATCAAATTCCATTGAAAATTCTTGTTTTTCTAATTTACAGATAAAAAGAAAGTTATGCAGTGACACAGATTATCAGGAAATTACCACATGGTTTCTGTTCAACTGGAATTTCAGATTCCACAAACTCAGGTGAGTTAAGGAGCATGTTTGATCAGAGATCTTTCTCTGTGAGATAAACAACTCCCATACCCCCGCTTCTAGCAGTGACTGAGTTGAGGACGAGTTCATGAGCCCTGGGTCCCTTAGCATGTAGGTATCATTGAAGCATTTTTTGTCAGCACCCCAGCAAATGCACTGGTAGGATTTTTGCAGAGGCCATAGATGCTTTATTGCAGGGCAGATGTCAAGATGCCCCTGGGCTTTCAGTGTAAGCCCCTGAGTTTATGGAGCCCTCTTGGATGCCACCAGTAGTTAGCAGATGGGCCTGTCATCTTCCATGTGTTAGTTACCTATATGTGTGTAACAAATTCCTCCAACTTTTAGCATAGTAAACAAGAAAACATAATTCACTCATTTTCTGTGGCTCAGGCATTTGGGAAGTGCCCAGTTGAGCAAAAGTGACCCAAAATGTTAGTAGAATAGGAGAAGCCAAACTGACCTTATATGTCATTTAGACCAACCTTCTTATTTGATAGGGAAATGTATGCAGAGAGTTTGAATGATTACCTGTGCTGGTGCAGCTATTTTCAGAGGTGTTTGGAGCACAGGGCTCTGTTCCTCACATCTGCTGTTGGGTGATGTGAGTGTGATGTCAGTGCTACAACGTTTGTGAGGAGGTATGAGGTCATGAGAAGTAACATGCATAGTCAGTCATTTGGGTGTTAGTTTGTGGGAAAACTGGCCGATTAAGTTTGGTTGTGTAACTTCTGTCTGTGAAGGTCAGTGAAATGAACACAATGATTAAAAACACTTTTTTTCCATTCCTGAGTTTTAACAAACTTACTGTAGTGGGGGTACATTGTGACTTTTGCCAAAGTTCTTATAATATGCCATAGTTGAATTCATCCCTCCACATTCTCCTTTATTCTCTCTCACCGTATTCCTGGAATAGTTTCATCACGTCTCGTTTTTCCATTTTCATACATGAGTATATAATATTTATACCATATCCTACACCCTTTCCTTATATCCTCACCCCTCCCACAAGTAACAACTCCCTATACAGGACCTATTTTCCATTTCTGTTACCAAAAATCCCTTTTTGTGTTTATTTTGTTTTAGTGTGGGGGGCAGAACTGGGGCTTGAACTCAGGGACTCTACCTTGAGGCAGTTCACCAGCCCTTTTTTTGTGATAGGTGTTTTTGAGACAGGGTCTTGCAAACTATTTGCCCAAGCTGTGTTTGAACCAAGATCTTCCTTATCTCTCCCTTCTGAGTCACAGGGACTGCGGGTGTGAGCCACTGGTGACCCGCACGTTTTTGTTTGTTTAATTGAGATAGCTATACGGGATGTTTCATTGTGACATTTGCTCATACATATATAGCTCTATGCATATATATATATGTACACGTTATAACACAAATTGGGTCATTCCCTCGATTTTTTGCTTTTCTACTTTATTCTCCTTCTTATGGTAGTTTCAAAAGTTTTTAAAATTCTGCAATCCTCTACAGAAAGTACAACAACCATATTGACCTGGTTAACCTCCTCCTTTTACCCTCTCTCTCTCATAAATGAGCTCCCCTTAGACCTGTTGTTCATACTACTGCTTGTATGTGTGTCAGGTCTCTAGTGCATGTGTGAGAAAAAACATGTGGCCTTTGGTTTCCCCAACCTGACTAATTTAACTTAAGGTGATGTTCTCTAGTTCCATCCATTTACCTGCAAACAACAAAATTTCATGCTTATTTAAGGCTGAATAAAATTCCATTGTGTGTAAATGCCACAGTTTTGGATCCATGTATCAGTTGTGAGGCATCTTGGCCGTTTACATATGTTAGCTGTTGTGAGTAATGCTGCAGTAAACACGGATGTGCAGGTGTCTGTATTGTTACCTGGCTTGCATTCATTCAGGTATATCCCTATGAATGATAATGCTGGATCACACAGCAATTCTACTTTGAGTTTCGAAAAGCCTCCATATTGTTTTCCACAGTTGTTGTACTAATTTGCATTCCCACTAACTGCATATGAGGGTTCCTTTTTTTTAGACATCCTTGAAAACATTAGTTGTTTGTATTCTTGATAGCCATTACAATGGGAGTGGTTTGGAATCTTGGTATGGTTTTCATTTTTGAATTCTTTCTGACGAGCGATGGTGAGCATTTCTTTAGGTAGTTGTAGGTCCTTTGGACTTCTGCCTTGGAACAAGCTCTGTTAAGTGCATTCGTGTATTTCTTCATTGGGTCACTGATTTTTACGGGAATTTAGTTTTTGAGTATATTCTCGGTATTAATTTCAGTCAGATGTATACCTGGCAATGATTTCCCCATTCTGGAGCCTTGGTTTCTGCTTCTATTCCTCACCACGTCATCTCAAGGTGTGGTTCTAGTGGACTGGCAAGGGAGGAAAAGGTTCCATGGAGGCACAGCACAGACACCTGTTGATCTGATATTAATTCTTCTCTGGTCTGCAGAGTACATCAAAGCACAGGCAGTGAAGGTTGGAAGGAATTCACCTCATTCACCGGTGTTTCCAGGTGTTCATAAGTATGGGTTCTGCTGAAAGGTACTTTTTTTTGATGAAAGCCCAGAAATTGACTTACACAAAGTAGTTAATATTCATGGGTCACATTCATTGTGTGGGTGTGTTTGTGTGTGGGGCCGCATGTGCGGTTGAAAATAGTTCCTGGATCATTGTCCGTGGATGCTGTGTTCCTAATAATGCCAGTCAGGAATGCTCCTTCGGAAGGCAGTAATTTTGGGTTTTTCTCTGTGTTGTTACTCCCTAGGTAAACTGTAATCAATTCACTGAGGAGGAAAGATTCAGGGATCCTTGAATATGTGCAGGGTATGTGAGGCTATCACGATGCATATATGTATGTGCCTCGTTACCCTGCTAGAAGTGATTTGAGTTCAAGTGATGGCTTCAGACACTGACTCTCGATTAGCCTTTAGTTGTTCCTTGGCATAATGGTGGTAGTATGTCTTCCTTCCAAGGACAATGTTGGAAGTGATGTCACTTCTTGGGTTTTTCTAAGTTTGATCCTTCCTAAAGTGCTTAAAGTGTCGCCTCAGTAGGGTAACGCCAGGATTTCAGCCTTTGCAGATAACATTCGACTTGCGTTGAATAGAGGCCAGGTTCCTGGGTGTCTGTGTCTACCTTTCTGTGTGCCTTTCTTGTGTGTATGTGTCTGTCTTTGTCTGTGTGCTTAATATTTCTCATTTGTTCATGTGTGAATTTCTTTGCTATTTGTCATAAATTCTCATATTACCAATTGTTTCACACTCTTTGAGTGTATCCGCTGCTTAGGCATGCAGAAGTGTCTTTGAATCAAAATCTATCATTAACGTGGAGGAAATAGATGGAACGAACAAGGCTGGGTGATTTTCTATGACTTCTGGTCTTGCACAAAGTTGTAATTAACTCCATAGAATGTAAGAAATTCACATACAAGATAAATATTAGTATGTCACTCATTCTCTGTGTGTGAGTGTGTGTGGGATGTTTGTTGTTTAGTTTCCCAACACTGGTTGGTAGAATATAGGTTCCTTCCCCAAGTCACTTGAGGAACAGCCTTGTGTGGCACTGACTTTATGTCTTCGGTTCCATGAATGAAAGGTGAACTGTGATGTCCCTCAGAGAACCATTGCAGATTTGGATGTCCTTCCTGAGAGTTTCATGTTTATTCCATAGGTTGTGGTGTTCCTGAAATCTGCCATTCTTCCGAGAGGTGGTAAGCATTTCAGTCACTAGAGAACCCTAAGCATTCCTTGGCTATAGCGTGTGTGTGCCTGTGTACTTCTCAGATCAAAGTGAAGTAATTTCTGTGTCGTTAGGAAGTGAATTCTTGTGGTGACCTTGAGGCTCTTGGCAGCCAGTGTGTGCTTTTGCGTGTTTTGTTCAAGTTAGGAACACTGTAGGCTGGAAGACAGCCCCAGGCCCTCACTCTGTGATATTTTGGGTCAGTTAAGGGAATACCCTCCCAGATGATGGGAGATGTAGTTCTGAGAAGGAAGTTGCCTCATCCAAGGTTCAGGGAGTTTTCCTGGCTTATTTACCTTCAAAGGGCTTGAGGTGTTTGTGTACTCACCAGGTGAAAGCCTTCCTGTCCTCCAAAGTGTGGGGTCCAGATTGGGAGTAGTATGGAAGAAGTCAGAAATGTCATGCCACTTGAACCTTGAATGATCTGAGGAGGGAACGTGGAGGAGAAAAGCAATTCCCAGATCACAAGTTCTTGCCAGGAAACTGCCACACAAATGGCTGGAGACTGAAGGGAGAGGGGCCATAGAGGCAGTGCTTACGTGGTCTGACCAATCAGGACAGACTTGGTTGTGATGTCACAGTGGGATCCCAGCCACTGCAACATACACATTCCCGAGGCAGCTCCTGCCTGGCCTCTTGCTATGGTAGCGCAGCCAGCCAAGCATGGAGAAGCTGGAGGTAGGTGCCACTGTCTCGTGTGGAAGACTTCTCTTTTATTTGGGTCCTCGATATACGGGGCACACGTGGCCTGAGCACACGGGTGACCTGAGCATCCTAGGATCGGGTGATACCATTCCTCAGTAGAGATCTTCGTAAACTTTTTTGGTTTTGGTGGAACTGTTGGGACTGGTAATACTGGCGTTGAAACTCAATGCTTTTCACTTGCAAAGCAGTTGCTCTACCCTTTTAGCAACACCTCCTGTCAAAGTTCTATAAATCTTTAGATTAAAGAAGTACAGTGAACCCCGAAAAGAATAAACAGAGCCAAACCATCCAACACCAATCACTATATTGTTTAGGAATGGATCGGTATGTGATAAAAAACCCATAGTAATGTACCTGAAATTTGGGCTGTTTGCCCGTGACGTATACCTGCATTTCTCTCACCTCAGCAGGTAGAAACAGGAGGATCGCAGTTCAAAGCCAGCTCTTTGAAATATTTTCCACAAGCCTCTGTTGAAAATACTCAACGCACAGAAGGTGTGCTGGAGTGGTATGGTTTTTCTTTTTTGAAATATTGTTTATTGAGTACTGTTGTACTGGGTATATGTTGTTACATTTACAAAAGTTTTTTACACTATGTCATAGTTAAAATCATCCCTTCCATCATTTTCCTTTATTATCTCCCTCCCTATTCCTGGAATAGTTTCACAGGTCTCATGTTTGCATTTTCATACATGAGTACACAATATTTCCATCCTATTCACCCTCACAACCATTTACTAATAATCCTCCCTGCTCCCAATGTAAGTAACCGCGAGACAAGACCAGGTTTCCTTTCTTGTGTTGTGTTTTTTATTAGTTTATATGTTTGTGTTTGGTGGGACTGGGTCTGTTTTCTTCTTTTGAAAAAAAATGATATTTTTTTGTTTAAGATAGGTCTATAGGGAGTTTCACTGTGACATTTCCATGTACATACGTCTTATGATCCTAATTGTTTCATCCCTTCCTGTTGTCCTTTTTACTTTATTCCCCTTCCATTTTTGATGTATAGAAAATACATTCACATTCTTAACTTCGTTCTTTTAAATGTTCTCCCTCCCATTAGGGACTCCCCGTCAGATTGAGTTGTTTTTCATAGCACTCTTTGTATATTTATTGGGCCTGTATTCTACATCTGAGAGAAAACATGCAGTGTTTGGTTTCAGAACCTGGCTAATTTCACTTAAGATAATCTCCATTTCCATCCATTTCTCTGCAAAGGATAAAATCTCATTCTTTATTGTGGCTGAATCAAATTCCATTGAAAATTCTTGTTTTTCTAATTTACAGATAAAAAGAAAGTTATGCAGTGACACAGATTATCAGGAAATTACCACATGGTTTCTGTTCAACTGGAATTTCAGATTCCACAAACTCAGGTGAGTTAAGGAGCATGTTTGATCAGAGATCTTTCTCTGTGAGATAAACAACTCCCATACCCCCGCTTCTAGCAGTGACTGAGTTGAGGACGAGTTCATGAGCCCTGGGTCCCTTAGCATGTATGTATCATTGAAGCCTTTTTTGTCAGCACCCCAGCAAATGCACTGGTAGGATTTTTGCAGAGGCCATAGATGCTTTATTGCAGGGCAGATGTCAAGATGCCCCTGGGCTTTCAGTGTAAGCCCCTGAGTTTATGGAGCCCTCTTGGATGCCACCAGTAGTTAGCAGATGGGCCTGTCATCTTCCATGTGTTAGTTACCTATATGTGTGTAACAAATTCCTCCAACTTTTAGCATAGTAAACAAGAAAACATAATTCACTCATTTTCTGTGGCTCAGGCATTTGGGAAGTGCCCAGTTGAGCAAAAGTGACCCAAAATGTTAGTAGAATAGGAGAAGCCAAACTGACCTTATATGTCATTTAGACCAACCTTCTTATTTGATAGGGAAATGTATGCAGAGAGTTTGAATGATTACCTGTGCTGGTGCAGCTATTTTCAGAGGTGTTTGGAGCACAGGGCTCTGTTCCTCACATCTGCTGTTGGGTGATGTGAGTGTGATGTCAGTGCTACAACGTTTGTGAGGAGGTATGAGGTCATGAGAAGTAACATGCATAGTCAGTCATTTGGGTGTTAGTTTGTGGGAAAACTGGCCGATTAAGTTTGGTTGTGTAACTTCTGTCTGTGAAGGTCAGTGAAATGAACACAATGATTAAAAACACTTTTTTTCCATTCCTGAGTTTTAACAAACTTACTGTAGTGGGGGTACATTGTGACTTTTGCCAAAGTTCTTATAATATGCCATAGTTGAATTCATCCCTCCACATTCTCCTTTATTCTCTCTCACCGTATTCCTGGAATAGTTTCATCACGTCTCGTTTTTCCATTTTCATACATGAGTATATAATATTTATACCATATCCTACACCCTTTCCTTATATCCTCACCCCTCCCACAAGTAACAACTCCCTATACAGGACCTATTTTCCATTTCTGTTACCAAAAATCCCTTTTTGTGTTTATTTTGTTTTAGTGTGGGGGGCAGAACTGGGGCTTGAACTCAGGGACTCTACCTTGAGGCAGTTCACCAGCCCTTTTTTTGTGATAGGTGTTTTTGAGACAGGGTCTTGCAAACTATTTGCCCAAGCTGTGTTTGAACCAAGATCTTCCTTATCTCTCCCTTCTGAGTCACAGGGACTGCGGGTGTGAGCCACTGGTGACCCGCACGTTTTTGTTTGTTTAATTGAGATAGCTATACGGGATGTTTCATTGTGACATTTGCTCATACATATATAGCTCTATGCATATATATATATGTACATGTTATAACACAAATTGGGTCATTCTCTCGATTTTTTGCTTTTCTACTTTATTCTCCTTCTTATGGTAGTTTCAAATTTTTTAAAATTCTGCATTCCTCTACAGAAAGTACAACAACCATATTGACCTGGTTAACCTCCTCCTTTTACCCTCTCTCTCTCATAAATGAGCTCCCCTTAGACCTGTTGTTCATACTACTGCTTGTATGTGTGTCAGGTCTCTAGTGCATGTGTGAGAAAAAACATGTGGCCTTTGGTTTCCCCAACCTGACTAATTTAACTTAAGGTGATGTTCTCTAGTTCCATCCATTTACCTGCAAGCAACAAAATTTCATGCTTATTTAAGGCTGAATAAAATTCCATTGTGTGTAAATGCCACAGTTTTGGATCCATGTATCAGTTGTGAGGCATCTTGGCTGTTTACATATGTTAGCTGTTGTGAGTAATGCTGCAGTAAACACGGATGTGCAGGTGTCTGTATTGTTACCTGGCTTGCATTCATTCAGGTATATCCCTATGAATGATAATGCTGGATCACACAGCAATTCTACTTTGAGTTTCGAGAAGCCTCCATATTGTTTTCCACAGTTGTTGTACTAATTTGCATTCCCACTAACTGCATATGAGGGTTCCTTTTTTTTAGACATCCTTGAAAACATTAGTTGTTTGTATTCTTGATAGCCATTACAATGGGAGTGGTTTGGAATCTTGGTATGGTTTTCATTTTTGTTTTCTTTCTGACGAGCGATGGTGAGCATTTCTTTATGTAGTTGTAGGTCCTTTGGACTTCTGCCTTGGAACAAGCTCTGTTAAGTTCATTTGTGTATTTCTTCATTGGGTCACTGATTTTTACGGGAATTTAGTTTTTGAGTATATTCTCGGTATTAATTTCAGTCAGATGTATACCTGGCAATGATTTCCCCATTCTGGAGCCTTGGTTTCTGCTTCTATTCCTCACCACGTCATCTCAAGGTGTGGTTCTAGTGGACTGGCAAGGGAGGAAAAGGTTCCATGGAGGCACAGCACAGACACCTGTTGATCTGATATAAATTCTTCTCTGGTCTGCAGAGTACATCAAAGCACAGGCAGTGAAGGTTGGAAGGAATTCACCTCATTCACCGGTGTTTCCAGGTGTTCATAAGTATGGGTTCTGCTGAAAGGTACTTTTTTTTGATGAAAGCCCAGAAATTGACTTACACAAAGTAGTTAATATTCATGGGTCACATTCATTGTGTGGGTGTGTTTGTGTGTGGGGCCGCATGTGCGGTTGAAAATAGTTCCTGGATCATTGTCCGTGGATGCTGTGTTCCTAATAATGCCAGTCAGGAATGCTCCTTCGGAAGGCAGTAATTTTGGGTTTTTCTCTGTGTTGTTACTCCCTAGGTAAACTGTAATCAATTCACTGAGGAGGAAAGATTCAGGGATCCTTGAATATGTACAGGGTATGTGAGGCTATCGTGATGCATATATGTATGTGCCTCGTTACCCTGCTAGAAGTGATTTGAGTTCAAGTGATGGCTTCAGACACTGACTCTCGATTAGCCTTTAGTTGTTCCTTGGCATAATGGTGGTAGTATGTCTTCCTTCCAAGGACAATGTTGGAAGTGATGTCACTTCTTGGGTTTTTCTAAGTTTGATCCTTCCTAAAGTGCTTAAAGTGTCGCCTCAGTAGGGTAACGCCAGGATTTCAGCCTTTGCAGATAACATTCGACTTGCGTTGTATAGAGGCCAGGCTCCTGGGTGTCTGTGTCTACCTTTCTGTGTGCCTTTCTTGTGTGTATGTGTCTGTCTTTGTCTGTGTGCTTAATATTTCTCATTTGTTCATGTATTAATTTCTTTGCTATTTGTCATAAATTCTCATATTACCAATTGTTTCACACTCTTTGAGTGTATCCGCTGCTTAGGCATGCAGAAGTGTCTTTGAATCAAAATCTATCATTAACATTGAGGAAATAGATGGAACGAACAAGGCTGGGTGATGTTCTTAGACTTCTGGTCTTGCACAAAGTTGTAATTAACTCCATAGAATGTAAGAAATTCACATACAAGATAAATATTAGTATGTCACTCATTCTCTGTGTGTGAGTGTGTGTGGGATGTTTGTTGTTTAGTTTCCCAACACTGGTTGGTAGAATATAGGTTCCTTCCCCAAGTCACTTGAGGAAAAGCCTTGTGTGGCACTGACTTTATGTCTTGGGTTCCATGAATGAAAGGTGAACTGTGATGTCCCTCAGAGAACCATTGCAGATTTGAATGTCCTTCCTGAGAGTTTCATGTTTATTCCATAGGTTGTGGTGTTCCTGAAATCTGCCATTCTTCCGAGAGGTGGTAAGCATTTCAGTCACTAGAGAACCCTAAGCATTCCTTGGCTATAGCGTGTGTGTGCCTGTGTACTTCTCAGATCAAAGTGAAGTAATTTCTGTGTCGTTAGGAAGTGAATTCTTGTGGTGACCTTGAGGCTCTTGGCAGCCAGTGTGTGCTTTTGCGTGTTTTGTTCAAGTTAGGAACACTGTAGGCTGGAAGGCAGCCCCAGGCCCTCACTCTGTGATATTTTGGGTCAGTTAAGGGAATACCCTCCCAGATGATGGGAGATGTTGTTCTGAGAAGGAAGTTGCCTCATCCAAGGTTCAGGGAGTTTTCCTGGCTTATTTACCTTCAAAGGGCTTGAGGTGTTTGTGTACTCACCAGGTGAAAGCCTTCCTGTCCTCCAAAGTGTGGGGTCCAGATTGGGAGTAGTTTGGAAGAAGTCAGAAATGTCATGCCAGTTGAACCTTGAATGATCTGAGGAGGGAACGTGGAGGAGAAAAGCAATTCCCAGATCACAAGTTCTTGCCAGGAAACTGCCACACAAATGGCTGGAGACTGAAGGGAGAGGGGCCATAGAGTCAGTGCTTACGTGGTCTGACCAATCAGGACAGACTTGGTTGTGATGTCACAGTGGGATCCCAGCCACTGCAACATACACATTCCCGAGGCAGCTCCTGCCTGGCCTCTTGCTATGGTAGCACAGCCAGCCAAGCATGGAGAAGCTGGAGGTAGGTGCCACTGTCTCGTGTGGAAGACTTCTCTTTTATTTGGGTCCTCGATATACGGGGCACACGTGGCCTGAGCACACGGGTGACCTGAGCATCCTAGGATCGGGTGATACCATGCCTCAGTAGAGATCTTCGTAAACTTTTTTGGTTTTGGTGGAACTGTTGGGACTGGTAATACTGGCGTTGAAACTCAATGCTTTTCACTTGCAAAGCAGTTGCTCTACCCTTTTAGCAACACCTCCTGTCAAAGTTCTATAAATCTTTAGATTAAAGAAGTACAGTGAACCCCGAAAAGAATAAACAGAGCCAAACCATCCAACACCAATCACTATATTGTTTAGGAATGGATCGGTATGTGATAAAAAACCCATAGTAATGTACCTGAAATTTGGGCTGTTTGCCCGTGACGTATACCTGCATTTCTCTCACCTCAGCAGGTAGAAACAGGAGGATCGCAGTTCAAAGCCAGCTCTTGCAAATATTTTCCACAAGCCTCTGTTGAAAATACTCAACGCACAGAAGGTGTGCTGGAGTGGTATGGTTTTTCTTTTTTTAAATATTGTTTATTGAGTACTGTTGTACTGGGTATATGTTGTTACATTTACAAAAGTTTTTTACACTATGTCATAGTTAAAATCATCCCTTCCATCATTTTCCTTTATTATCTCCCTCCCTATTCCTGGAATAGTTTCACAGGTCTCATGTTTCCATTTTCATACATGAGTACACAATATTTCCATCCTATTCACCCTCACAACCATTTACTAATAATCCTCCCTGCTCCCAATGTAACTGACCGTGAGACAAGACCAGGTTTCCTTTCTTGTGTTGTGTTTTTTATTAGTTTATATGTTTGTGTTTGGTGGGACTGGGTCTGTTTTCTTCTTTTGAAAAAAAATGATATTTTTTTGTTTAAGATAGGTCTATAGGGAGTTTCACTGTGACATTTCCATGTACATACGTCTTATGATCCTAATTGTTTCATCCCTTCCTGTTGTCCTTTTTACTTTATTCCCCTTCCATTTTTGATGTATAGAAAATACATTCACCTTCTTAACTTCGTTCTTTTAAATGTTCTCCCTCCCATTAGGGACTCCCCGTCAGATTGAGTTGTTTTTCATAGCACTCTTTGTATATTTATTGGGCCTGTATTCTACATCTGAGAGAAAACATGCAGTGTTTGGTTTCAGAACCTGGCTAATTTCACTTAAGATAATCTCCATTTCCATCCATTTCTCTGCAAAGGATAAAATCTCATTCTTTATTGTGGCTGAATCAAATTCCATTGAAAATTCTTGTTTTTCTAATTTACAGATAAAAAGAAAGTTATGCAGTGACACAGATTATCAGGAAATTACCACATGGTTTCTGTTCAACTGGAATTTCAGATTCCACAAACTCAGGTGAGTTAAGGAGCATGTTTGATCAGAGATCTTTCTCTGTGAGATAAACAACTCCCATACCCCCGCTTCTAGCAGTGACTGAGTTGAGGACGAGTTCATGAGCCCTGGGTCCCTTAGCATGTAGGTATCATTGAAGCATTTTTTGTCAGCACCCCAGCAAATGCACTGGTAGGATTTTTGCAGAGGCCATAGATGCTTTATTGCAGGGCAGATGTCAAGATGCCCCTGGGCTTTCAGTGTAAGCCCCTGAGTTTATGGAGCCCTCTTGGATGCCACCAGTAGTTAGCAGATGGGCCTGTCATCTTCCATGTGTTAGTTACCTATATGTGTGTAACAAATTCCTCCAACTTTTAGCATAGTAAACAAGAAAACATAATTCACTCATTTTCTGTGGCTCAGGCATTTGGGAAGTGCCCAGTTGAGCAAAAGTGACCGAAAATGTTAGTAGAATAGGAGAAGCCAAACTGACCTTATATGTCATTTAGACCAACCTTCTTATTTGATAGGGAAATGTATGCAGAGAGTTTGAATGATTACCTGTGCTGGTGCAGCTATTTTCAGAGGTGTTTGGAGCACAGGGCTCTGTTCCTCACATCTGCTGTTGGGTGATGTGAGTGTGATGTCAGTGCTGTAATGTTTGTGAGGAGGTATGAGGTCATGAGAACTAACATGCATAGTCAGTCATTTGGGTGTTAGTTTGTGGGAAAACTGGCCGATTAAGTTTGGTTGTGTAACTTCTGTCTGTGAAGGTCAGTGAAATGAACACAATGATTAAAAACACTTTTTTTCCATTCCTGAGTTTTAACAAACTTACTGTAGTGGGGGTACATTGTGACTTTTGCCAAAGTTCTTATAATATGCCATAGTTGAATTCATCCCTCCACGTTCTCCTTTATTCTCTCTCACCGTATTCCTGGAATAGTTTCATCACGTCTCGTTTTTCCATTTTCATACATGAGTATATAATATTTATACCATATCCTACACCCTTTCCTTATATCCTCACCCCTCCCACAAGTAACAACTCCCTATACAGGACCTATTTTCCATTTCTGTTACCAAAAATCCCTTTTTGTGTTTATTTTGTTTTAGTGTGGGGGGCAGAACTGGGGCTTGAACTCAGGGACTCTACCTTGAGGCAGTTCACCAGCCCTTTTTTTGTGATAGGTGTTTTTGAGACAGGGTCTTGCAAACTATTTGCCCAAGCTGTGTTTGAACCAAGATCTTCCTTATCTCTCCCTTCTGAGTCACAGGGACTGCGGGTGTGAGCCACTGGTGACCCGCACGTTTTTGTTTGTTTAATTGAGATAGCTATACGGGATGTTTCATTGTGACATTTGCTCATACATATATAGCTCTATGCATATATATATATGTACACGTTATAACACAAATTGGGTCATTCCCTCGATTTTTTGCTTTTCTACTTTATTCTCCTTCTTATGGTAGTTTCAAAAGTTTTTAAAATTCTGCATTCCTCTACAGAAAGTACAACAACCATATTGACCTGGTTAACCTCCTCCTTTTACCCTCTCTCTCTCATAAATGAGCTCCCCTTAGACCTGTTGTTCATACTACTGCTTGTATGTGTGTCAGGTCTCTAGTGCATGTGTGAGAAAAAACATGTGGCCTTTGGTTTCCCCAACCTGACTAATTTAACTTAAGGTGATGTTCTCTAGTTCCATCCATTTACCTGCAAACAACAAAATTTCATGCTTATTTAAGGCTGAATAAAATTCCATTGTGTGTAAATGCCACAGTTTTGGATCCATGTATCAGTTGTGAGGCATCTTGGCCGTTTACATATGTTAGCTGTTGTGAGTAATGCTGCAGTAAACACGGATGTGCAGGTGTCTGTATTGTTACCTGGCTTGCATTCATTCAGGTATATCCCTATGAATGATAATGCTGGATCACACAGCAATTCTACTTTGAGTTTCGAGAAGCCTCCATATTGTTTTCCACAGTTGTTGTACTAATTTGCATTCCCACTAACTGCATATGAGGGTTCCTTTTTTTTAGACATCCTTGAAAACATTAGTTGTTTGTATTCTTGATAGCCATTACAATGGGAGTGGTTTGGAATCTTGGTATGGTTTTCATTTTTGTTTTCTTTCTGACGAGCGATGGTGAGCATTTCTTTATGTAGTTGTAGGTCCTTTGGACTTCTGCCTTGGAACAAGCTCTGTTAAGTTCATTCGTGTATTTCTTCATTGGGTCACTGATTTTTACGGGAATTTAGTTTTTGAGTATATTCTCGGTATTAATTTCAGTCAGATGTATACCTGGCAATGATTTCCCCATTCTGGAGCCTTGGTTTCTGCTTCTATTCCTCACCACGTCATCTCAAGGTGTGGTTCTAGTGGACTGGCAAGGGAGGAAAAGGTTCCATGGAGGCACAGCACAGACACCTGTTGATCTGATATAAATTCTTCTCTGGTCTGCAGAGTACATCAAAGCACAGGCAGTGAAGGTTGGAAGGAATTCACCTCATTCACCAGTGTTTCCAGGTGTTCATAAGTATGGGTTCTGCTGAAAGGTACTTTTTTTTTGATGAAAGCCCAGAAATTGACTTCCACAAAGTAGTTAATATTCATGGGTCACATTCATTGTGTGGGTGTGTTTGTGTGTGGGGCCGCATGTGCGGTTGAAAATAGTTCCTGGATCATTGTCCGTGGATGCTGTGTTCCGAATAATGCCAGTCAGGAATGCTCCTTCGGAAGGCAGTAATTTTGGGTTTTTCTCTGTGTTGTTACTCCCTAGGTAAACTGTAATCAATTCACTGAGGAGGAAAGATTCAGGGATCCTTGAATATGTGCAGGGTATGTGAGGCTATCACGATGCATATATGTATGTGCCTCGTTACCCTGCTAGAAGTGATTTGAGTTCAAGTGATGGCTTCAGACACTGACTCTCGATTAGCCTTTAGTTGTTCCTTGGCATAATGGTGGTAGTATGTCTTCCTTCCAAGGACAATGTTGGAAGTGATGTCACTTCTTGGGTTTTTCTAAGTTTGATCCTTCCTAAAGTGCTTAAAGTGTCGCCTCAGTAGGGTAACGCCAGGATTTCAGCCTTTGCAGATAACATTCGACTTGCGTTGAATAGAGGCCAGGTTCCTGGGTGTCTGTGTCTACCTTTCTGTGTGCGTTTCTTGTGTGTATGTGTCTGTCTTTGTCTGTGTGCTTAATATTTCTCATTTGTTCATGTATTAATTTCTTTGCTATTTGTCATAAATTCTCATATTACCAATTGTTTCACACTCTTTGAGTGTATCCGCTGCTTAGGCATGCAGAAGTGTCTTTGAATCAAAATCTATCATTAACGTGGAGGAAATAGATTGAACGAACAAGGCTGGGTGATGTTCTATGACTTCTGGTTTTGCACAAAGTTGTAATTAACTCCATAGAATGTAAGAAATTCACATACAAGATAAATATTAGTATGTCACTCATTCTCTGTGTGTGAGTGTGTGTGGGATGTTTGTTGTTTAGTTTCCCAACACTGGTTGGTAGAATATAGGTTCCTTCCCCGAGTCACTTGAGGAACAGCCTTGTGTGGCACTGACTTTATGTCTTCGGTTCCATGAATGAAAGGTGAACTGTGATGTCCCTCAGAGAACCATTGCAGATTTGGATGTCCTTGCTGAGAGTTTCATGTTTCTTCCATAGGTTGTGGTGTTCCTGAAATCTGCCATTCTTCCGAGAGGTGGTAAGCTTTTCAGTCACTAGAGAACCCTAAGCATTCCTTGGCTATAGCGTGTGTGTGCCTGTGTACTTCTCAGATCAAAGTGAAGTAATTTCTGTGTCGTTAGGAAGTGAATTCTTGTGGTGACCTTGAGGCTCTTGGCAGCCAGTGTGTGCTTTTGCGTGTTTTGTTCAAGTTAGGAACACTGTAGGCTGGAAGACAGCCCCAGGCCCTCACTCTGTGATATTTTGGGTCAGTTAAGGGAATACCCTCCCAGATGATGGGAGATGTAGTTCTGAGAAGGAAGTTGCCTCATCCAAGGTTCAGGGAGTTTTCCTGGCTTATTTACCTTCAAAGGGCTTGAGGTGTTTGTGTACTCACCAGGTGAAAGCCTTCCTGTCCTCCAAAGTGTGGGGTCCAGATTGGGAGTAGTTTGGAAGAAGTCAGAAATGTCATGCCAGTTGAACCTTGAATGATCTGAGGAGGGAACGTGGAGGAGAAAAGCAATTCCCAGATCACAAGTTCTTGCCAGGAAACTGCCACACAAATGGCTGGAGACTGAAGGGAGAGGGGCCATAGAGGCAGTGCTTACGTGGTCTGACCAATCAGGACAGACTTGGTTGTGATGTCACAGTGGGATCCCAGCCACTGCAACATACACATTCCCGAGGCAGCTCCTGCCTGGCCTCTTGCTATGGTAGCACAGCCAGCCAAGCATGGAGAAGCTGGAGGTAGGTGCCACTGTCTCGTGTGGAAGACTTCTCTTTTATTTGGGTCCTCGATATACGGGGCACACGTGGCCTGAGCACACGGGTGACCTGAGCATCCTAGGATCGGGTGATACCATGCCTCAGTAGAGATCTTCGTAAACTTTTTTGGTTTTGGTGGAACTGTTGGGACTGGTAATACTGGCGTTGAAACTCAATGCTTTTCACTTGCAAAGCAGTTGCTCTACCCTTTTAGCAACACCTCCTGTCAAAGTTCTATAAATCTTTAGATTAAAGAAGTACAGTGAACCCCGAAAAGAATAAACAGAGCCAAACCATCCAACACCAATCACTATATTGTTTAGGAATGGATCGGTATGTGATAAAAAACCCATAGTAATGTACCTGAAATTTGGGCTGTTTGCCCGTGACGTATACCTGCATTTCTCTCACCTCAGCAGGTAGAAACAGGAGGATCGCAGTTCAAAGCCAGCTCTTTGAAATATTTTCCACAAGCCTCTGTTGAAAATACTCAACGCACAGAAGGTGTGCTGGAGTGGTATGGTTTTTCTTTTTTTAAATATTGTTTATTGAGTACTGTTGTACTGGGTATATGTTGTTACATTTACAAAAGTTTTTTACACTATGTCATAGTTAAAATCATCCCTTCCATCATTTTCCTTTATTATCTCCCTCCCTATTCCTGGAATAGTTTCACAGGTCTCATGTTTCCATTTTCATACATGAGTACACAATATTTCCATCCTATTCACCCTCACAACCATTTACTAATAATCCTCCCTGCTCCCAATGTAACTGACCGCGAGACAAGACCAGGTTTCCTTTCTTGTGTTGTGTTTTTTATTAGTTTATATGTTTGTGTTTGGTGGGACTGGGTCTGTTTTCTTCTTTTGAAAAAAAATGATATTTTTTTGTTTAAGATAGGTCTATAGGGAGTTTCACTGTGACATTTCCATGTACATACGTCTTATGATCCTAATTGTTTCATCCCTTCCTGTTGTCCTTTTTACTTTATTCCCCTTCCATTTTTGATGTATAGAAAATACATTCACATTCTTAACTTCGTTCTTTTAAATGTTCTCCCTCCCATTAGGGACTCCCCGTCAGATTGAGTTGTTTTTCATAGCACTCTTTGTATATTTATTGGGCCTGTATTCTACATCTGAGAGAAAACATGCAGTGTTTGGTTTCAGAACCTGGCTAATTTCACTTAAGATAATCTCCATTTCCATCCATTTCTCTGCAAAGGATAAAATCTCATTCTTTATTGTGGCTGAATCAAATTCCATTGAAAATTCTTGTTTTTCTAATTTACAGATAAAAAGAAAGTTATGCAGTGACACAGATTATCAGGAAATTACCACATGGTTTCTGTTCAACTGGAATTTCAGATTCCACAAACTCAGGTGAGTTAAGGAGCATGTTTGATCAGAGATCTTTCTCTGTGAGATAAACAACTCCCATACCCCCGCTTCTAGCAGTGACTGAGTTGAGGACGAGTTCATGAGCCCTGGGTCCCTTAGCATGTAGGTATCATTGAAGCATTTTTTGTCAGCACCCCAGCAAATGCACTGGTAGGATTTTTGCAGAGGCCATAGATGCTTTATTGCAGGGCAGATGTCAAGATGCCCCTGGGCTTTCAGTGTAAGCCCCTGAGTTTATGGAGCCCTCTTGGATGCCACCAGTAGTTAGCAGATGGGCCTGTCATCTTCCATGTGTTAGTTACCTATATGTGTGTAACAAATTTCTCCAACTTTTAGCGTAGTAAACAAGAAAACATAATTCACTCATTTTCTGTGGGTCAGGCATTTGGGAAGTGCCCAGTTGAGCAAAAGTGACCGAAAATGTTAGTAGAATAGGAGAAGCCAAACTGACCTTATATGTCATTTAGACCAACCTTCTTATTTGATAGGGAAATGTATGCAGAGAGTTTGAATGATTACCTGTGCTGGTGCAGCTATTTTCAGAGGTGTTTGGAGCACAGGGCTCTGTTCCTCACATCTGCTGTTGGGTGATGTGAGTGTGATGTCAGTGCTATAATGTTTGTGAGGAGGTATGAGGTCATGAGAACTAACGTGCATAGTCAGTCATTTGGGTGTTAGTTTGTGGGAAAACTGGCCGATTAAGTTTGGTTGTGTAACTTCTGTCTGTGAAGGTCAGTGAAATG